>NC_048896.1:51595542-51760498 GCF_011077185.1 Oxyura jamaicensis | reverse complement strand
CGCTTGGGTGAGACAATGGCGAGGCGAGGCGGCTCGGTCACCGCCGGCTGCTTCCCTCCTCGGGCTGCTCCGGGCAACGGGCACGCAGCAGTGAGGCGCAATAGGGGCATCTGGAACGGTCGGTCCCGGTCCCTGTCTTCTTCCCTTAACGCCACGGAGGATGCCCGGCCGCGGGACGGCTCCCGGCAGCAGGCACACAAAATCGGAGGGGCTTCTGACCAGCCTGATGGCAGCCCGTAACTCCAGACCGCCGTCCTCTTAACAGCAGGTGACCCCCGCCGCCTGCATCGCAAATATCTGCCCCAGAGCGAAGCTGAACGCAGGCTGTGCCTTCCCTCGGTGCCCTCCTGCCAATGCCCGTGCCTCCCCTCGCCGGCCCACGGCTGGCACTTGTCTCGGCTCAAGCAGCGCGATGGCTTGAGAACAGCTTTTCCTGCGCTGTCTATCGTTCCATCAAGGTTGGGATGTTTTCCTCCTCTTGCATTCCCCACTCCTTTCACTAGGAGTGTCCCTGCCTAACTCAGCAGCGCCCAGCTCTGAGATCAGTCCTTCCCACCGGCTGGCTGTCCGTGTGTCTGAGCGCTGGGACTCGGGTGATTCATCGCCGCCGACTTGCCTTCCCTAGGATTTCATCCCAGTTTTCCTAAAGCATCCAGATTTGTTGGAAGTTTCAAAATAAGGCTCTTACGCCTTGCCTAGGGGCATGGTAGGTCAGTCTGTCTGTCTCTTTTTTCTTTTTCTTTCTCTTTTTTTTTTTTTTTTTAAATCTGTGGGAACCCGAGTTAGAAAATAATAACTGCTGAAAACTGCTTTGTGTTGGGGGAAGGCTGGCTAATGCATATTTCATTCTTAAGTAAATGGTAGGGAGTCAAGATTTTTTTTTTCCAAGTTGAGTATTTCTTTAAATTAATGCAACGGTTAATTGCTTTGAGTGGTTAATTTCTTTCCACCACCTTGCACCTGCTTTTTCATGCCTCTGTGCATCTATGATCATGAACTTGGGAGGAGAGGAATGAACATAGCGCTCTGTAATAGCAACTGGGTATTAATGCTAATTTGAATTTGAAACCCTTTATCCTGATCTACTTTCTTTGTAGCTCTTCCCCTCTTTACCCTGCCATTAAAATACTTTCCATCATTCCTATGGTTTAAACCTCACACAAGCTTTTATAAGCATGTTCTGTTCTCATGAGCACCTCAATAACGTGAGGTGTACAACCAGAAAATCTGAAGCAAGAAAGGGGAGGTCATTGCTACCTGTGCAAGTTTTTGAGAAGACCAGGTGAAGCGGATCGGTTTGTGGCAATTTCCATTGACTTCAGAGAAGCTGTGAGTAGCTGAGCCCTTACGGAGCAAGAGAGAATTTGCCCTAAGGCTTCTTTCTGTACTTGGATCTGTTTGTTCATGAACACTCTAATGATGGATCTCTGGCAAAAATAGCAAAGGTTTTTCATCACCATTATACAATGTCAAATCGATCTGGATTGCTATTAGCTCTGTGTGAACCCTGCAGAACAGACGCACGGCTAAATCCGTGCCAAACTTTTGATTTGATGCTGTTCTCGTGCCAGCGCATTGCTTCAGCTTGAGTTTTCCTGCGACTGATTTTTGCTCGGTGGCTGTCTTTATTCTACATAAATTTTTCTTGTGTGGTATCTTTTTGGTTTTGTTTTTGGTTGGTTTGTGGGTTTTTTTGTTTGTTTTTGTTTCTTGTGAATTCCCCAAATGGTTTTGTGATAACGTGCGTGTTTTCATAAAGCCTCGGAATTCTGCATTAGTCTATACCTGAAATATTTTAAGTTATCTTATCTGAGAAATACAAGGGAAGTAAAGCCAATAGGCGTGGCTTGTCAAAATCGTGCTTTTTACAGAAGTCATTCCTGAAGGTTTACCGTCACCGGCAGTATCTGCTTTTCGTAGGTGGCAGTATAAGAGAGCTTGCTCAAAACTGTTGTGATTCCTGTTAAGCTACCTCGTGAGGTAATCTGGACAGATAGGAAAGCTTTCCCAACTACGTAAAGCTCTGTGTGCCGAGTGCTTAGGATGTGTAGGTTACTGTTCCGGGGGGTTCCTCTGCCCTTTCTCTCCCTGCTTATTGAGCTTGCCGCGGTAACCTAGACACTGAAGTAAATTATAAGGGACAGCTTAATCAAACCACAGTCTGTCTGCCCTTGGTGTGTTTTGGCAGGCAGTGTAGCCTGACAAGTAATGGTAAAATGCAAATAGTGCAGGTGGATGCTCTGCGAACACGGGGAGCCGAGGGGCTGTGTGATATGCTTCCCTTATGGACAGTCACGTCACAGGAAGGCTAAAAAGCAGGACGTTAGGGCAGCCTGTTAAATTGTCACACGTCATGCATTATTTTAATGCAGTTGGATTCACACCAGAGGATTCAGATGGGGTCTATTTGATGCAGTTAATTCACTACCGCAGGAGTAGTTAGCAGTTAGATTTTCTGGGTTGCATAATCGCTTTAAAAAATGTGAAATTAGGAGTCATAGAATTATTCGGGTTGGAGGAGGCCTCTGAGATCACCTGGTCCGACCTTCAGCCTAGTGCTGGCAAGTCCCCCGCTAAACCGTGCTGCTGAGTCCTACATCTACGCGTTTCTTCAGCCCCTCCAGGGGTGGTGACTCAACCACTTCCCTGGGCAAAAGAGTTGAAGATTATTTGGCTTAATAATTTGGGATGCGTACGTTCTCTTACAGAATTGCACCGAGCTGAGAGTCAAGCATGGGTTTGGTACCTGCTGTGTGGTTTAGGAGAGATTCTTGTTTTTGTATATCTTCTTGAAGTCTAAGTCCCCACAAATATTTGAGATATTGGACAGTTTTACAAAGTTACCTGGGGAAAGATAGTTGATTCCCTAAATTTTCCTTCTTGGTCGCCGTTACATGTTAATTCTGGTGTCTTTTCAGCAAAATACCCCGTCTCTCTGACCCGAGTCTCCCCGCTGCCCTTCGTTGTAGGTTGCGAAGATGGCACAGTCCCCTCGTGTGCCGCTGCTGCTGGCAGACTAGAGCTTGAAGGGGCGCGACGCACACCGCTGCTGCTGCGCTGTTCCATGCTTCAGGCAGACCCGAGGCAGTGACGCTCTCCTCTTCGGAGGGGCCGTACAATGCATGTTATGAATTGTCTCTCCTTGGTCAATGACAAAGAAAATGGGGCTATCTCGGTCGCAACAGGATTGATGAGCGAGGACCCGACGGTGGCATCGCACCTCCCCTCGCCTGCTGCGGCGCCGCCGCCCCCTGCGCCATGTCCCCCGGCGGGGGCACCCCCTGCCCCGCCGCTGCCCCCGGGGCTGCCGCCGCCACCCCCGCCGCCCCCACCGCTGCCGGGACCGACCCCCCCTCTGCCTCCGCCGCTGACCAACGGGCACGACAGCCACAGCAGAAAGAAGCGGATGCGGAGCTTCTTCTGGAAAACCATCCCCGAGGAGCAGGTCCGTGGCAAAACCAACATCTGGACGATCGCGGCGAGGCCGCAGTATCAGATCGACACGAAGACGATCGAGGAGCTTTTTGGGCAGCAGGAAGAAACCAAGCCCCAGGACACCAGAAGCCGGTCTTTAAAGTCTTCGTTTAAGGAGACTAAAGAGGAGGTAAGAGCCAAAGTTCCATCTTTCTTTTCCACGATGCTGTGAGAATTGGTATGAATCCTGTCTGGCCTTTGTTTACCTCTGTCTCTGTCGTGGTTCATTCTGACTATAAATTTCTCTTGATTTGAATGGGAGGGGAACGACGGGGAGGATAAACTCTTTGTTCTTGGTGGCACAAATCTGTTTTTCAAAGAGCTAAGAGTGTTTTATTATTTTTACCTGGGTAAGTGCTGTGATCTGATCACCTCTTAAAATAAAAGTGAAGGGAACCGAAGGCACCTGTATTTACTTTTATTGGATAGCCATTGAGTTTTTAGCGTGAAACATAAGTGTATTGTAGTATTTATCTTCAGCTCTTCCACTGTGTCCATTGCACAATCAAAATGCAATTGTGTACTAGGCAGGAGGGAGGGGAGTCCTATCACAAGGGTTAACGTGTTATGTATGTACTTCCGATGTCCTAGAGACGTCAAGAAGGGAAGCACCGGAATGACAGTGAGGCATTAAAATATAATGCATTGGTTAAGGGAATTTAATTGAGATAACTTTACAGTTTCAACTTCCATAAACGTTGCTAGTGAACACTTTTCTTTTGCATCTACCATGCCTTTTCTGGACACAGAAATAACCTGCTTGACTTTTCTACTCGAACAGAAGGTTGTTACAGATTTCTGTTCTGGTGCTGAGAGGTATACTCCAAACACTTCCAGGTGCACTCTGCAGTAAACTGAGAAGTAGCCTTTCCAGTTCTTGAATCCTGACTTAGAGGTAGCCTCTTTTTGAAGCCTGAGCTGAATTGTCTCAAGTGATCTTTCTGTGAAGTAATTGGGGGATAGAAGTGCAGATTTAATCACAGCTGTGTGTGTTTACATGTTAGCTTGTAAACAAAACACAGAGGGCACAGGGTTAACAGATGTGATTATGTATCAGTTTTTAGTGAAAAATAGGGACTCAAAGCTGATGGTGTCTTACAGAAGTTGGAAGACATCAAAATAAAATATCAGCAAGAACAAACTGATGCGCCGATAGTGTTCGTGTTGTACATAGCCTAAAATATAGGGTTTAAAACAGGTATGAGTACTGCAGGCTCTGAAGCCCTGACATCGGGAAGAAGTAATTGAGGCCATCATCAGAGGTAGTGATTAACCTCTGCGCTGTTTTCGGGCTATGTGCATCTTTGAATCAGGATTGCAGTGAGTGGACTTCCTGTGCTGCATGTGGATGTACACAACTCCTTCCTCGTGTGTTTCCTAAGAAGCACCTGCTCCCTTCCAGGACAGCCATGTGTTAAAGAATTAGATAGAGCAAGCGTAATGATAAATTTTGTAAACCAAACGTGGCCCTTAGTGTACAGCAATTGGGGCAGGGAAAAACCCAGTGTGCTCCCGATGTACAGCTTGAGACTTGGGGCATTTTGGGGAGCAATGTTGGAGATTTAAAATAGGCATCTGCAAAATGAGGGAAGCAAACTCCCACTCTGTTACAACTAATGTTCTTCTGCACACATCCAGAGCTGATACCGTAGTCCTCTGCAGCTCGATGCCCATCCACTGCCTCCGCAGGTGGCAGGCAGCGAGGGACCAGGACCTGCCTCTGTGTGCTTATCATGCTGTTTAAGTGCCAAAACGTTCAACTCCCTTGTCAAGCACGCTGCAAGAGCGTGTCAGAGAGCGGTGAGCAATTCTCGTGTGTTAATGGGCTTTGCGGTACTGGCTGCTTAGTAAGGAGATAATGCTGCCGAGCTGCGTGTCACTGGAAGTGCGGAAGCACGGGTACGCAACAGCTCACCTGCTCAGCGTTACTGTGGGCATCATTCAGCAAGGTATGGAGGTCGGAGGCACGGGCAGTGTTTGTGCTTTCTGTCATCGGTGCCTGCAGCTGCCGCTCACCTCAGCGTTATGACAACTATCCTCGGTTCGCTGCAGCAGACAGGCACATGGCATCCCTGTGACCTTGAGGAGACAGCGTTGGAGTAGGGCTGAGGAAGCTGTGGTTCTGTTCTGGCCGTGTCATGGCTTCTGTGTCTTCTGAATTCACATGGTGGAACTAGTCTAGTTGCTGTAGTGTGTCAACAGTGAATTTTCATGGTAATTTCAAGTGCCTAAATTCAGGAATCACTTAGATCCAAATCTGAAGAAAACAGCATCTGTCCAAAGTAACATCCTTGTGCGTGGACAGAGACTGCTCTTTAGGCCCGGGTGCTCCCCTCCGCACAGTGCTGTGGTGTCAGCAGGAGCTCCATAGACCGACTGCGGCCGGTGCTGAGGGCACTCCCCAGAGACTGGTGGCGATGGGTGTCATGCCCGCTGCAGAGAGCGATTATGAAATCACGAGCCAGTTGGCAAAAGGTTTTGTTGGAGCTGACAGAACTGCATTCTCTTTTAATTCCTCAATCTGTAGTGCTATATCCACACAATTCAGGTACCCAGCTCAGGCTATTGCATCCCCATTCTGGAGGCTCAATACTAACATCGTTATTATAACTGAAGTCACTTGAGGTTTGAGTCTCACTCCTACAGCAAATGCCTTCCTTCTCATAAACAAGCCCTCACCAAACCCTTAGGAGATTAATTAACATGTTTCCTTAACGAAGAGCTTAATTTGCCGCTATGGTTTCTCGTAATTTGAGTCTCTTAAAAACAGGGGGTGTAGAGCAAAGTTTACACACCGGCTGCAAACTACTTTCCCCGTCCTTTGGAGGCGGTACGGCGCAGCGGGCGCTCGCTGCAGCCTGCCCGGCGCTGGAGGAGGCAGGAGGGTTTGTCGCCAGCCGAGGGAGCTGGCCTGGCTTCCTCCTCTGCTCCCTTCCCTCCTACCCCTCACGTGTGCACTGGCATCACTGGGAGTGGTCTTCTGTTGTTTTAGGGAGCTGGATGGCTTACAGAAGGCTCCAGTGAATTGCAGAGCCTGTGCAAGGACTTCGTGAGAGGAGAAGGGGGAAGGATGATGGAAGGGGCAAACAGGATACGTCTCTTCCCTCCTCCTGGCTGTGCCCTCTGTCTCTTTTGCCTATGCTAGCTCTAACACTCATTCCACCTTCTTGAGAGCTGATTCAACCTGTTAATCCAGCAGGGAACAGACCCAGCAAAAAAGCAATGAGAAGAGCACCAGTGCCAGCCTCGGGGAGGGAGCAGGCGAGGAGCGTGGTGGCAGGGTGAGATGGAGGGGGACGTCCCTTCCGGGTGGCGGATGGCTGCTGGGCTCGCTCAGGCTGCAGAAGTGCACCTTTCCTCAGGCACTCCAGGCACTGCTTGTGCCTCAGAGAACAGAGCACGAAATGATAAATTCAATCATGGTGTTCAGCATGTTGTAAGGTGAACTGGAAACTGAAGCGGGATGTTGTCTGTGTCCTTCCTAATCTCCAGCACTGAGCCTGTGCCGCCAGACTGTCCGTGCTTGCTGAAACTTATGAACTATATCCCACTGTGTGAAAACCCGTTATTCTCATCCAGGGAATCCATAGAATGTTTTGGTTTCACTTGTCTGTCATAAACTCACCTTGTCACGTTCCTTTTCCTCACTGACAATCTCACGGCAAGAAACTCCTGCTGCATTTCCACAGTGACTACAAATCTGGGGTTGAGATGAGGCCTTTTGTGTCTCCCAAAATGCTCCTCTGCATCTTTCCTGTTGGTTGAAAATGCATGTCAGAGTTCAGAAGCAGATTTCCTCTTAACATCATCACAACTTCACCATGGCATGCAAGCTGATTTTCCCCTTCTCTTAACACAGCTGCATCTAAAACAGTGAATTAATCCAACAGTGGTGGATTAGTATTGGTTAGCTGAAACTGTTCTTACCCTCCAGGGTCTGCCCCTGCTGTAGATCGCAGAAGTACAGCAGCTTGCGAATGATGGTGGTGACTAGTGGGTCCAGGAGTGGATCAGCCGTCCTTCCATAAGGGATCGAATGGTTTATGAAAGGGAGGTGGCAGGTGTGTGAGGCAGGGACGTTTGTGTTTGGTGGCAAGCATGTCTGGCAAAGTGCAGGTGCTGAGATGGTGCAAGGCATTTGAGAGGGTCGTAATATTTCCACAGTAAGGTAAACAGAAGTTTAATAGTGTTTTCTGGCAGGAGATTTAAAGATGAGAGTGGAGAAAGCTCTCCTGAATGAACCTAAAGAAAATCATAAGGAACCATAAGAGGTTTCCTTTGGTATAGAAGGTCACAGTGAGCAGGGAGAGCCTGTTCTCAGTTCTTTGCTTCCCGAGTCAAGCTGTCAACAAATGTCACTGGTACACAGCACTTCAGTGTCTTTGTAGGTGGTAAACAGAGATCCGGAACGTGCTGCGCTGGCAGCAGTGCTGAAGGTGTGCGTGAACAGATGAGAGGAGCAGGCTCTATCAAAAGCTGGGGTAATGCTTAAAGGGTAAAAAGCAAGTGGCTGGGAGGAAATTTTATGCAGATAGCTTTCTGCAAAGACCAAATTGAATGAGAGCTCAGTGGGGAAGAGGAGTAGACACTGGGAATAGATGTTAAGTCTGTTTCTAAATCTGACATGCAACAAGGTACTACTGAATGTGAGGTGGAAGGTACCATACTGCAGAGAGTTGGAAGGTGTGTTTATGGAGTATCTGCCAGGTTCCCCTTGTCTCCTCCTCACACTCCCGTCTGGAAACTCCATGAAGGTAGTTAAGTAATGACAGCTTTTTTCAAACACTTTTGATAATCTTAAAAAGGACACCAGGTGAGCAATGACCATAAACTGAGCCGTGCGTTTTGGTTGTGTGCTTGAACAAGAAAGTGGGAAAAAACTAGAGTACAGTCAGAGCGAAAAGCATGTAAGGTCCCTGTACGTAAAAGAAGAACAGCTATGACATGTTTTATGTCGTGCTGATAAGGCAAATGCAGCTTTATATGTTATCATCTCCTGTTTTTCTTCTAGGGCCAACATTTAAAAAAATCTCTAGTTTTATGTAAGGTTGTAATGTACGTCTGAATTGTGCCACAGAAACCAAAAGTTTACCCAGGAGATGGTCAGTCTTATTTTAATAGTGACCAACTGTGACTAAACATGAGGTGTACTGGAGATTAACTACGAATATGCTTAAAAAAAAAACCACAAACAACCCAAAAGCTAAAGTCACGATGGCAGAACTTACTTGACTTAAACCAGTAGAGAGAGATCAGAGAATTTGCAGTGACCGGAGCAATTAGGGACTGGAGCTGCAGTTTGAGAGGTCAGTGAGAGGTCCCTGCATTTGAAAACAGATTAGATAGTGCAAAAGAAGAGATAGCTGAACCTGTCCTATGTTAAGGGGCTTTCCCTTAATGATCTGTTGGGGCCTCTCAACTCCTAAGATAAGGAGAGAATAAACCATGGCCTGGCCTCTTATCTTTGCATATGCTAAAACTGAAGGGTTTCAGGCTAGCAGTCATGTAATTAAACCTAATACTCTGATATTTCCTGTGTTTCCTGGTCTTTACTGATTTCAGGAGAGAGGAGATTCACAGATTTTGGAAAACTTTAGAATCTGATTCACTTTTTTTCAGCAGATGAAGAGGCTGTGTATGCAGTAGTATCCTGCGGATAGCACATTAGCCATACCTGTATTTTCCCTATCACCAGCTGACTGCAGGCTATCTCTTGACAATGCCAACTTTTTATTTATATATATATATACTTCTAATTCTTACGCTGTCACAGAGGTCAAGACACCTTTCCACTTGCCAAAACCTCAAACATCATGTGAGTCCAACAGCAGTCCTGAACATCTGTGTGTACTGAGCTGATTTATTGTGGCACTGTTAACATGAAGCAATTCTCTTGTCCTTGTATACCTCATGACTTTTCTAGCTGTTGCCACCAAAATAGCTGTGGTAAAACTTCAACCTTAAGGACAAGATTCTCTAGAACTGTGGCTGACGTCTCAGGTTTGTGGTTGTATGTCATTGCAGTCAGAAAAAATAGCATGAAAAGAACTAATGCTTTGAATTGAAATTAAACATAAAAAGCTAGGGAAAAATTAAACTTTGCTTAATCTTTTTAAAACTCTTTCTCTGCTTAATCTCCAGATTTGTATATGTAAGATGATAAAGCAAATCATCTTTAAAATACAATGCGGGGGGGGGACTGTCATTTTATTATGGGTTTCTATTTTCATTCTGGACAAAGGAAACAGATTTGAATATCATTTGTCTCAGGTTTTGATTCAAGATTGGTTTGTTTACCTTTCCATTTGATCAGTGTGGCTGTTAGTTCATGTGAATGAAATCAGTATTGCATGTTGACCTCTGCTTATAGAAAGCCCGTCCTCATAGTTGCTGCGTAACCTCTGAAATACACGGATTTTGAAGTGTGTTGCTAACTAGCAGTGGGGCTTTCAGACTCAGCACAACCTATTAATTGAGCAACATTTTATAGATAGTGTTATGAAATAAGCAAGAAGAATGTTTTCGTTTTGTAATGAAATAGAACTTTATTCCTTCCTTCTGTAAATGTTGCTGTGTTTTTACAATTTGCTTGAGAAAAGGTGTTGTGTGTGGTCTGTGTATTTCCCTGGTAAAAACTAGTTCTTTGATTAGAAATTACTAATTTTGCTCCTGATTTGGTGGCAAGTGCATACGAGTATAGCAGTTTAAGGAATGATATCTGCATTATGTGCTATTCTCTTATGTATTAGTAGATTGATCTCTCATGTTCTCTCTCTCAGGTTTCCATTTTGGATGCAAAACGGAGTATGAACATTGGGATATTTCTCAAGCAATTCAAAAAGTAAGATTTTATTTTTCTGCGCTGCTAGTGCAAGCTACAGATGTTGTGTGCAATTCCTAGTGAATTTCAATTGTCATCAAATGTATGGTATATTGTGCTCTGTTCTGATGGAATTTGCAGTTCTATACAAGCTTGTCATAAGTAACTACACTTCATAATCTGTTTACTAATGCTTAGTTTTGACAGACATTATGACTTATCCCTGAACATTCAGATTTTGCTGCTGTTAGTCGAAGTGGGTTTTCAGGTGCAGTTCAAGGAAGCCCTTATATCTCATGCAGAACTGCATGAGATCTGCTTTTCATTGGGCCCTCTTCGTTACAAAGAATTAATGGAAAGCTGAGGTGGGGTTTTGTTTGTTTGTTTTTGAGTAAGCTGTTTCAATGCTATCTGAATCCACTCCTGATGTTACCTTTTAGTAAAGTCATCGCTCAAAGTAATGTTAGAATAATGTTGCTGCAGACACAGATACAGATAACCTCATTATAATTCCTTTCAGTAACACAAGCGTGATGTTTTTTTCAATTTCTGTAACTATTCAGCCTACAAGTGTTAGAAATGTGTATGCTCAATTGTTTTTTCAAGGTCTGCTGAATCCATCATTGAAGATATTTATCATGGAAGAAGTGAGCCCTATGGTTCTGAAATGCTGAATGAATTTCTTAAATTGTTACCAGAAGCAGAGGAGGTAAATAATAGTTTTATGTGGCGCTTATTTTTCTGCAGAGTTCTACTGTCTGGGATCCCAACATGAAGGGCTGTCAAAAAAAAAAACAAGTGGTGGTGGTGGGGATCCAGACCCATCCTTAAGTCAGGGCATAGGAAACCCCCCAAGTGCAAAGTTTTAATCCTCATTTTCCATGTGGTATTGAGATTGCAGCATAGTTGTTCCCTTCACATCAGGTAACTTCATCTACCTTTAATGTACTTTTGAAAGAAAGTATTGCTAAGCTATTTTTGATCTCTGATGTCCCTTATGAGCTTTTGTCCCATAAACATGCTACCAAGGAAGGGAACCGTCCTGTGTGCAGTGCAGAGAACTCCGCACAGCGGGTCAGGAAACTCCGAATCAAAGTACATCCTAATGCAAACAAATAGTTTCACTTCTTTGGCACCTGCCTCATACTTCCCTGTTGCAGTGCCTGGGAGCTGAGTATCGGCAATCTTCTGGTACTCTCTTATCGCTTATGGTTTGCTGCCTTCTTGGTGCATTTGGAATCTGCTTGCCCCTTGGCCCAGGACATTGGGTTCCAATGAGGGCAGAAAGGCTGCTCCTCTGTGCAGCACCCATACAACTTGCTAATGTTGTTCAGTTCTCCAAAGGAGACCTGATAGAGCACACAGAATCATCAGCAGAACCTTCTGCTCCATCTCTGTGCCCATGGTATGACCTATGTGCAAGTGCTGCTTTCTCCCTTCCTGGTCCCACCCTTCAAGCCCAATCAGATGATTTAGGAGGTGAAGCTTCATCAGCTGACCTGGGAGCCCTGCTTAATGATGCACAGTTCCTTGTCTGCTCTTGTATTTGTACTGGCCCATTAGTACGTACTTGAGAGAAATGTATACCAGAAACTTGACAGAATTACCATTGGAATTGCTTGAGTGTTTCACATCAAGGTGATTGCTGAAACTCAGGAAATTGCTAGTTAACGTCCACATAGAGATCAGCCTCGCCTCACGTGCTTTACCACTTCAAGGTCATGCCGTCCAAGCACTCTGTTTCTTCTGTGCAGCAGCAAATCTCAGATCCCGTCACATTATTTTTCTGTTGCCTATTCAACACTAAATTGAGCTTCTTTTGTGGAGAATCTTGTTAAAAAAAGTGTTGTTTTGTTATTTTTATTTTTATTTTTTTAGAGTTAAATGATATCAGAAAGTTTAAATGTAATACGAAAAAAAGCGGTGAAAATAGTTCTGGGGGCTCAAACTGTTTCCCCTTCTTCCTTTTTTGAATTTCAGTGCAAATTCCTATATTTAAACAGAATTTAACTTTCTGGGATTTATCTCTCTGGGCAGGCAGAGAAAGCAGTGGAGTTTAAGTGACTCCTTAGGTAACTGTGTATATTGAGTGCAGTGAGCTGAAAGAAAGGTATTTTTAATTCTTTTCCTCTTTCTGGTTTAGATCTTGGTTTTTATTTTAACACAAGTTGAAAATGTTTCAAAGGGCATACTGCTGTGTGATACAAATGTTGTAATTCCACTAGAAGTCTAATGTGCATTGCTGAATTTTATCTTTTGGAGTATGACGGTAGTCAAAATGCATCCTCCTGCTAACTATTGGTAGGCAATGTGTGGTTTCCGAATCCACAGGAGATGGTCCTCAGTACTCAGCTAGCCACATTGTAGGTCCAGTTGGTGCTGCTCAGGGTTGAGAGGTTTGTTTATTTCCAACTCAGTGATTTGACAGCAGGCCTACCCATCAAGATAGTGGGGCCAGAACACTTAAGAAGTGCTTTTAAGGAACCGCTTCAGAAATTAATGGAAGAGATTTTATGATATAGAGCAGTATTAGAAATTATGGGGCATCAGATGTTAGATTTGTTGTTGTTCCCAAGGGAAGGCAGGGAAGAAGCTTGTTCTCCATGTGAAAATACTTGTATTTTACTTAATGAATTCCATGCTTCAGAGATCTCTTTATTCATGGTCAGGAAAAGGAAAGACCCCCTTTCCCCATGGTTATTCTCCCTGTAATTGTTTCATTTCTTGGAGCTTTCACTGCTTCCTGGGAATTGGAAGCTCTATGCAGTACCACAGCTATAGCTGGGGTGGGACAGGGAGAATATGTTGAGTGTGTGTGTTGGTGCTGCTGTAATGGAAAAGTGTTTCAGTGCCTTCACATCCTCATTCTTTGAGTGCTCAAAGAGTGAGCAAATCCTATAACTCATTTGCTACTTGTGGCTCCTAGAATATTATTGCAGTAAAGAAAATCCATCTCTTTAGGAACCTTAGAGCTTTTGTTGTTTGTCTTTCTCAGCACTTTTTTTTAAATTTTATATTTTTTTTTACTAAATGTATGTTCATTGTTCTCTTTGTATGTCCTGTTCTTTTTTGTCAGTGTTTGTCTGCCTCTTGGTCTGAATACTTGCCTCCTGAAATACGGATTCATGGTTTACTAAGGGGAAGGCATCAGAACCATACAAACATACAAATAATCTGAAGTCACTAGAGATACCAGATGAAGGGGTGCTATTTCTTCTGGTGTTCCCTATTTGGTTTAATAGTCCCTAATTGCTTTTTGATCTAGTGGTCATAGCACGTGACATAGCTTTGGCAAGGTGTCATTGTGCCGTCCTACTGCTGTCATGTCCCTGCAGAATGTTTCGCCCATTCTCAGCAAGGTATCTCTGGGATTGCCCTTGGATACTTCCCATCCTTTTAAGGACCAGCTTTGTTGTTGTAGGGGTTGAGAATTACCCTGAGCAGAGACCTAGGTGGTTAGCTCCTACAAAGTCAGTTGTTACTCAGTTACGTGTTCTGTCTTGGCTGTCCTTTTGCAGTTCCCCTTTGCATGTCCTTCATTTCTGCAGCTCAGCTATTTGCAGTCACATTTCCCAGTAGCACAGTTGTCTTGCAGGTTGGAATGAGGTCCAAGCACCCCGTGCCAGGCATATCCTCCACCCTGATAGCTGCGTGTTTGGAGATGTCGTCTTCTCTCTTTTATATGGGACCATAAACCTTTAGTTCATCAAAATGAAAGCAGGGTGGGTGGAACACCATTCCTGGTCACAGCTGTAGGAAGGACAACTCTGGACCGCCTCACTCCTTCATTATAACCAACAACCTTTACAGTTTATCTGGTGTGGATAAACCGTGGCTTTATACTGTAATCTTATCTAGAAGCGTTATGATATGTAGTTACATTACCTCAACGTTCTCACTGCTTTGACGTACGCGACACATTTTTACACCATTTCAGTCCATATTATTTCGGACATCTGAGACAGGCATTCCAGCATCTTTGAGATGGAACAGCTTTTTGGGAAGGGAAGCTAGATACTCAGGCTAACAAATAGATATACCATCTGCTGTCTTTAGGATTATTCTTTTTGCGTTACTGTATTGTGTCAACTCTTTACGTGCAGAAGTAGGTGTCAGTACTAGTAATATTCTAGCTTTTCTTCCAGCTATGAAAGCTGTTGGGATCGTTGTGTATAAATGGCAAGTACTGTCTCTCTGCTGGGTGCTTTTTTTTTTTTTTTTTCAATCTGAATAAGACCATTGTTGAAATATTGGCACTGCTGTGAAGACTTCTTGTCACTCTGAAAATGTTTAGGTATTCTCAAATGTTTAATTTGAAAAACTTGACAAGTTCTTGAAACTGGCAAACCTAGAGCTTGCTGCAGTGTTTCACTCAACAGTTCAGGGCTGTGAGTGGCATGAGAGTAACCATAGTAGAGTGGATTAAAAAAAAAGAAAAAAAGGAACAGGAGAAGGTATGAACATTTCTAAATACGTTAACAGGTAGGATAGGTTCTCTGACTGTGTAAGCCTTATTAGAAGTCCTGCTGTTTGTGCCTTACAGTGATTAGCAGTGCTGTAAGAGGAAGAAATGCCTATTTGCAATCTCCTTTGCTTAACCCCTCTTGCAGCTCATGTTGATTTCCAAGGAGCCTTTGTTGTGACTGAAGCAGTGGCCTTCTCTGATACATCACTTTTGAACAGATTCCTAGCTAAGTGTCTTAACTACATCCTGTTAAAACAGCTGACAACTGTTACTTACTTGTTATTCCTGTCCAAAACAGAGAAGCTTTTACCTGCTTTTATGTGCACATCGTTGCACTGTTCAGCAGGCCCTGACTGGTAGAAGTTGTGAGAGTCCAGTTTTTAATGAGCTAGAATAGCTAGAATTTGTTTTTTAAATATATACAGAAGAGAGCATATCATACTACTAATCAGCTCACCCACACACATGCACGCCCAGGTTATCAGCACAATGTCTTCCTTCACAATCTCTCAAGCCCGTCCTTTGCTCTTATACTGTTTTAAAACCCTAGTTATCTGTCACCTGCTTTACTGGAATTGTTTCTGTCTATCAGCTCTACCCTTTTCAAACCATGTTTGTATAGTAACTGTCCCCTCCTTCCTTCAGTCAGCACTCTGTACAGCTGACCATCCTTCAGGGCTTTCGTCTTCTGCTTCCTTTTTTTCACCCCTTATGTTAGCCACGGGTGTTTCTCCTTTTCCGTTTACCATTAGCTGATAGAGGTTTGCCACTACCCAAGCATGTGCCCCATGGTATTTCACCACCTAATGTATTAACTGCTTTCCCATACGCCCTCGTGATTTGATTTCATTGCGATCCATTTTAGGGTTTTGGTGTTTTTCAGTTGTGTTGTTCTCTAGTGCCCTGCCTGTTTGCAATGTTATGGAAATATTTAAAAACAAACAAACAAAAAACCACCACACACACAAACAACAGAGAAATGTTTACTCCTCAGGACTGTTGCGCTTGGCTTTACTTCTATATTTGTAATATGGGGAATAGTTGACTTAGTTGATTGGCACATGGGAAAGTACTTAGAGGCATATATGAGGATGAGTGGTGTACTGACATGTACTCTTCTTCAGAGATCCTGGATTTCTATTTAGGAGTGCGGGATATCTGTTCCATGCCCCAGTAAAATCCCAGTACTTGTTAATAAGTACCGCTGGTAGCCAAGAAATATCTGAGAACTTTAGTGGCAGGAATGCAGTAGCTCTCCTGTCTGTGAGGAATGATATTTACAATAGTCATATTTAGTCCAAGTATTCACAAATCAAAGATCAGGCTTTCTGCGTTTCATAAGTGAAGCAAATTATTTATGTGAGAACCTCCAGTATCTAAAATCTGATGTAGTGTGCATGGGCATGCATGGACAGTGCAAATGCATGTTCCATATACAAATATGATGAAAAAATTAAATTAGTAACTCTGTGCCCAATTTGAGTAATACAGAACTGAGCATACAATACAATGTGCTGTCTTGCATGTATGCATTACACTGCTGTGTCTTGTTACATGCAGTTGTGGAAAAGATTTTGTTATGCTTGGAGAGAGGAGGTCAAGGCTGGAAATGTTTGAGTTATTCATTGTGATTTTAAAATAAACCACATTTTTTTTAAGCTCTTTTGTGTTCTCAGACTAATTATAAACCTATCTATTGTATCTTCTCACATGATTAATAGCAACCATTGTTGTCAATGCCCGTAGTTTCTTCGCAGTTCCTGGCTGCGTTTAGTGTTTTGGTTGGACTCCCACTTGCAGGAGCACTGGAGGTTGTTGGTTCTCGTTAGCAAGGCTTAGGCAACGTGGCTGTAGAGAGAAGAGGCCTCTCCCAAGGGGTTTTGAGTAGCCCTGGAACACGTAGGGGCAGCCATCCAAACCTTTGAGCTGTAGTGTATAGAAGCTGTTAGTTTACAGGAGTGTCAAATAAGTAACTTTTATTTCTGCTTTGTGGTGGGAGAAAGGGACTTTTTAAGTGATGAATTGTGTAATAATGAGGGAAAGCACAACCAACTGTTGTTGTAACTTCATTGAGGTGTTGTCCTTAGCCATTCCCCAGAGTATTTCCAGTTTTAAGACAGAGTTAACATGGGATTTAGTCTCCTGTCTGGAGAACTTAAACACATAAAGAAAATCGGGCTATGCGGTGCGGAATTCTAGGACAAAAGGGACCTTATAACTCTTCCCTGTTTTTGTGGAGTGGGTCACTATCTTCTACCTTGCTTGGGTTTGAGGCTTGTCAGGGAAGATTCTTTGTTATTCCTTATAAAGGTAGTTTTGGACATGTAGGGCAAAGACAGTGGGGTTTAAGTGATGTGGGACGGAAAAAGCGTAGCCATGCTGTGAGCACATCTTTATTTTAAGGATGATTACACAGACTCTCTTTTGGGCTGACAACTGCCCCAAATTTTTGCATTGTGACATTCACACCCCATCTTATCCATCAGAAGGCAGCCAGGTGAATGTCTTCTGTTTTGCTTGTATAGGAAAATTCCTCTGGGTGAATTCTGGGGTTTTGACGCCCTTGTACCACTTCAGGCATTTTTCCTGGTAAAGGGTGGGAGAAAGTGGATTTCATCCAGCGTCCAGAAAAAGTTTTGAAATGTTCGACTCTTGGGGAGGCAAAGTCCATACTGCAGCATTAACACTCCACATAGGTAACATTGATTCTCCTCACAGCACTACATTTAAATGTAGTACAGGCAGCATTAGTTAATATTTCTGTGAGTATCTCAGGCTTTGTTCATTACTTTTTGTGCATTTAAATCTTAAAATTGCATCTTTCTTTAAATGCCTGTGGTTACGTGATCTTCATCTTGGTGATTTGTGGGTGGGGTGGCAGTGGTGTGCTTCTATTGTTGTTTTTTTTGTTGTTGTGTCCCCCGTCCCCCCTGAAAATCTGAATGCCTGTGTCCTTTATAGCCAATCTGGTATTTGCAATATACGAAAATGAAGTTGGAGGTTTTGCAGGTTTTACTGTTTAGAAAGTAGACCGCTATGTTTTGGGAAGGTTAAAGAACAACCTGCAAAGTCTGTCTGAGATATTTACTATCTCCCACCCCACACTTCATAATGTAGGGGAAAAGAAGTCTTTATTTGGGTTTTGTTTCTTGCTTGTTTTAACACCTTAGAAATATCAGGAATGTCAAGTCTGGTCTTTCCTGTTTTTTGTTGGCAGACTTCTTGAATGACTTTGTAAATTAGGAGTTTTCTCAGGCCTCAAATACATGGTATGCAGTTTATCTTTAGAAGGAGCTTTTGTCTGAATGAGTTAAATGGCAGGTTAGGAAATTGAGTTAGATAGCCTCAATAAAAATTGCTTTTTTGATTGGAATTCGCTTTCTGGCAGGAGTTTGTTTGTTGCTTTTGAAATTTGAAAAGGAGGTTTTATTATTCTGGGTTTAATTTCCAATTTTTGTTTTCTCTTTACTAATGTACTCTCAACACTTCTGTATTTTATGATATGGAGAAGAAAAATGGGAATAAATCAGAAAAAAGTGATTTAAATATCCTTTTATTCTGCGAGTGCAGAATTTATTTTAAATCCCTGATTTGTCATAACGTGTGTTGTCTTTCACTAAAAATCAGTATTACTCTTTTTTTACAATGTGAAATCGAAAAAAAAAAAGCCACAAACAACAGCAACAACAACAAGAAAATCTTGCTAAATCCTGTAAATCCTGTCAGCCTGGAAACTGTTGATGCCCTGATGGAGTATGTCTCTTTCCATGATATCTTAACAAGCTTCCTAAAACTGAAAAGCAGTTGTGTAAATGTGGTTATGAATGGACCTTAAGTGTAATGTCATGAAAGGGAAGGCTGATGGGTAGTGTGTAAACCAGTGGAAATGAACAACTGATACTGGATGTGAACTTGTTGGTTGAATGAAGAAATACCATAATTGTGAGTGAGCTCTGCTTTTGGACACAATTGCTGTGTTGGGAAATGTGGAAGAAATTCCAGTTACACTTAAGTATATGTGCATGTATTTTCCACTTCTTCTGTATAAACATATACTAAGTATGTGGGCAGATCAGTGGCTTGCAGATCATGCAAATATATGGATTTTGGTGGAGCTGGGAAGGAAGATTGACAAAATGAATGCAGTGATAGTTCCTTTACACGTAAATGCTGTCTCAAAATACTGACCACAAATAACTTCAAAATGCAACCTTGCATTTATCTTTAAACTATTTCATATGAATGAAAAAAGTAAACTCAAGAGCATTAGGTTTTACCCCTGAAGAGAGTTTTAGAGGAAACAGTTGAAGCAAGTATCTTGGTGAGGAGAAAAAAAAAAAAAAAAAAAAAAAAAAAAAAAGATTTCACTGATTTTAGCTGCATTGTGCCAAAGAGACTTAAGCAGTCTTATGCTGAAAATGCTGAACACAGTTAACTTTAAACTACACCCAATACTTCAGGTTATGCCCAAGTGTGTATCGTAGTTGTTGAAAAGTTGAGGATCATTTTTCAGATCATCCCTTGAGCAGCTGTTTCCTGGCAGGACAAAAATTCAGCTGGAGAATGGCAAATGGACCGGTGAGAAAGAGAAGAACCGATTCTCATGGGGAAACTGGAACAGCGTTGTCCTAAACATAATGATGAGGGCAATTTTATTTTTTTTCAACACCAACAGAACATGTTTGAGGGAGTAATTGGGGACGGGGAGTGGAGGAGATACAGAGTGATGGTACCATGTTTTCTCCATTAGATTTTGTAGCTAGGGTTTCAGGAGAAGAATGATGTTACTGGTTTTATTTTTTTTTTTCTAGTTGGGATGTGCCCAAATTACAAGATCTTGGGCTGTAAAGCTGTTTAGGCACTTAGTGAACTCTTTAACTCCTGTTGAATTTGCTGTTTTTCAGGGTGTTTCCTTCCAGAATCAAGTTAATCTTGATCTTCAATAAAATTCTTTGCTAGTGTTTTTTTCTCTTTTCTAGGTAAAGAAATTAAAAGCCTTTGATGGAGATGTATCAAAACTGTCTCAAGCTGATTCCTTCATGTATTTACTAATCCAGGTGCCAAAGTAAGGAGATAGTAGGTTTATTCTGTTCATGATGGTTCTCTTTGGCTGTCAGTTCTAAATCTGTTTGTTTGTCTGCTCCAGTTACGCTCTTAGGATTGAAGCCATGGTGTTAGAGAGGGAGTTCTCACCCTCCTGTGCTTCTCTGCAGGATGACATGAAAATTATAAGACGGGCAACAAAAGGTAATTAAGCATGTTGGGACATGTATAATACTCTTGTTTTTGTTAGCATGTTAATTAGTCTGCATTATGAAGACCAGAGCTTGAATTTCAGGTACCTTCACTATTAAAAGGAAGCTAACTCCCCTCTGACAAATGCCATCAGGGTGTGTCTGGTGAATCTTTGCTTCCAAAATCAAAAATCCGGAGACTTGGACACACTACCAATGAGTTCATGACCAAAGCCTACAACCAGTATATCCTACGCTGACGCAAGCAAAGGTGTTCATGGTCAAATTAGGACAAATCCTTGTCATTTGAATACAGTTCACTCTTTCATGTATCAGTGTTGCTGTGATTGAATCCCATTGTTAAACCTTTCCGCTCGCTTTCAGAGATCCATACAGAAAATCACTGTCTATTTTCCAGATTTCCCTATGTGCAGTTGCCTTTTGAGGAGGCAGTACCGATGGGCTAAAATCTTTACTATGGAGACATAATCCTATTGCTATTTCCTTGTCTTCCCTTGTTGTTGAATTCATGTTCTCTACATTTCACAAGCTTTGAAATACTACGACTGGTTATTCTTAAGCTAATATGGTATCTTCTGCTCTGTGGGAAAATAACTGATTTCCTAGTTCCATTTAACGTTAATGCTGACATTTTCAAATGCCTTGAGTACCTATTTGTCCTGTTTCTCAGTATGAAAGTCCTGCTTCATGCTGGTATATATTCTGACAGACTACTGGGGCACTGTCTAGACTGCTTCTAGTGGGATAAAAAGGCACACTAGTCAAAATATTCAAATATGAGCACCAGCACTTAGGATAGTCATTTTTAGTGAAAGGAAAGGGAGAAAAGTCTGGTGTGTTCTTCCCAGCTGTGGCGATTGAACTGGTCCTTCCTGACTCAGGAAAATGTCCCTTACCTTAAGCTGAGGTTTGAGTTTGGCCTTTTATTGGGAGCTCTTTGAAATCATTGTTCTTTGTTTTGAGCAACAGACATAGGTGAGGGGAATATGTTATGTATAAAAGCAGCCGCTCCCTATTGTCCTTCATGTCCTTCACCCAGGACCTTTCTGATGAATTCTTTCCCTCCAGAGGAGACACTTTAGTCTCCAGATCCTGCACCAGGCCAGTCATGCAAATCAGACTGAGCTTCCCTGTCTTCAGTCCAGTTGTGTCATGCGCTCCTCTCCATTTGGTCTTTTCACTTGAGGGCTTGTTGATAGCCTGAAGTTGTTTAGGAATTCTGTCTACTTTTCTATACCCATCTACTCTGTTTCTTTCCTTGTAATTAAGCTGTGAGAATATTTACTTAAATCCTAACGCTGATAACCACTAAGGCTTAGGATGGTCTAAATAGCTTGATGGATTCTCATCTCGCCTGCAAATGGATGTATCTCATAGTGACGCTAAGCAGGCTCTTAGTATGCAAAACCTCTAGACGTTGCTTTCTCTCCTTGGCCTTATGAAATTCAGTATTCTCTTTTGTATTCTCTCCTCTTTCTTCCCCCTTACTTCCTCACCTATAGCTTGTTAGATCACAGACTGCTTAATTAGTTATGTTTTTATCCTGCTAATACTGAAATCCAAAGATACGAGGGCTGTCTGCTTCCAAAATGATAGATTAGTGAATTGTGTTGAGCAGTTAAATGTGGGGTAAATTTCAGAATGTGAACTTTGAAGCAAAATAATTTTAAAAAGTATTTATACTGCAATCAAGAGGATTCCACCTTTTATTAGTACCTTACATTAAAAACAGCTCACATTGATTTTTGTGCCTTATAGGTGACTTGTGAATTTGCAGTTACTCAGTTTACTACACCATTTGTGAGATGCTAATTTATTAACTCTTAGCAATTTTGAATTCCCGTGTCTTTATTTCTAAGGTGCTATGCTCAGTGACTTTTAAACACATGTTGTTTTCTGTTCATGTGTGGGGTGGGTGACGAGGTGTACAAACTCGGAACACTACTGTGCATTTTGCAAAAAGGGCATGTGTACAAAGCAAGCTTCTGTGATGGAAAAGCTTTAAGTGGCAGTTTTATTCCATTTGACTCTTTGCTTCACACTGAATGTAACTTTGTGCTAATCATCTTTGATGTCACTGAAGTAAAACAAATGCCACTCTGAGTTGGTAGTCATATAGAAATAAAATAGTGATTCATAATGGGGGTGAGATAAGAATGGAAAATTAAAACATTGTCTGATGTCTTCTCAGGCCCGATGGCTAAGTCTCCCTAAAAAGAATAATTGTTCAAAAATCCAATCCTGACAGATGGCAACGGATCCTGCGAGGTGCAGAACATTTGCCTCACACTGAATTTAGTAGGTTGTGAGGATACTTGCATAAGATACTTTGCACATTGCAGGATTAGGCCCCAAATGTTTTGTGAGCTACTGGGGGTTGCCTTGGAAATACTACACTTGCAAAACTGAAGTCTGAACATATACTTGAGGTTTGCCAACTGTACTTGTGACTTTGAATTATATGGGACTTTTTTTTTTCCCATGACCTTTCAATTCACAGTAGATCCTGTTAAAATAAAAATCACCATCTTTAAAAACTTGATGTGAAGAGCAGTTCGGTAAGTGTACGTGTATTTGTAAACAATTATTAGACAGCAATTTTCTGTTCCTTACAGAGTTAATGACTTGTGAGGAGCTGCATTCCATATTGCACTTGGTCCTCCAGGCTGGGAATATTATGAATGCGGTAAGTGACATCTAAAATGAGGATGGCTGATTGACCAAACTTCATTGTTAGTATTGCAGTCCATTTATGCCACACACCTCAGCTGTTTCCTTCTTTTTAGGGAGGTTATGCTGGCAATGCTGTTGGATTTAAACTGTCGTCACTGCTCAAGCTGGCGGACACAAAAGCAAACAAACCTGGGATGAGCCTGCTGCATTTTGTTGCTCTGGTATATAAAAGCTATTTTGTTGGTATAAGTAACTGATGTAAATCTAAAGCCATAGATGATTGACAATAGGAGCCGTGTGTCTCAGAAAAAGTGGCTTGTTTAAGGCTTTGATCCTCTTATTTTCTCCTCCTTACACAAAGTTCACTGTTTTTTCTATGTCTGGTCAACCTATCCAGAAATCCATTGAAAACTCGTTTTTTTTTAATCTCATGTAGGAGCTTACCTTTTTCTCTTACTGTCCTGAATTCTTATAATGTAGAAGTGACTTCTTTTGATAAGTACTCTTTTAATCATCCTACTGAATCTTTTCATCAACATGTTTTGTTTGTTTGTTTTTGTTTTTTCACCTTTGGTGACTGACAAGTATTTTTAAAGCTGCAGCAGACTTATTTTTTTTAGTTATTTTTCCTTTCTTTCAAACTTCTTAATTTTAGAAAGGAGAGAATTTAAATGCTTCCATATGTGACTTTGGTTATCTGTGTACAAACTGGCTTAACAGATTTCTAGTCAGCAAACAATGGGGTATTAATTGATGTTTGTGCAGGAAACATTGTATCTGCTCAAACAACAGGCATCAGTAAATTGTTCTTTCCCTAGCATTCCCTATTAATGTGACTTGGGTTCACTGGCAGAAGCAGCTATTGCTGTGGACTGCGAAATGGAAGCTCTTGTTTAATGTTTCTAGTTCTCATCCCTGCCTTTCTTTTAAGTGGTGTCCTCTGCTCGATTGTGTTAGGATTGCACAGGAAGGAAAACAGTGCAGGAGACAAAACTTTAAATGTCCTCCCAGAGGCTTTAGAACTGTTGGACTTAGGTACTTTGGCATGGTAATGGAATGTTAATGGGTTGTGTGTGTTTTGGTTTTGTTCTGTTTGCTTCAGGAAGCCCAAAAGAAAGATGCTGCTCTTCTCAACTTTTCAGAAAAAATTAGGGATGTTCATGATGCTGCCAGGTAAGCCAAAAGAAAATTGAAAACTTAAGGTTAGGCTGTGACTTGGAACTTTTTTATTTGTGGAGCAATGAGGCTCATTCAGAGAAATCTTGGCACAAAAACTGAGATCTTTACAAATGTTTACTATAGCTTTGAGGGCTTCATTTCCATTTGCTAGCAGAAATATGCCTGCAATGTGCCTTCAGGTATAAGGTTTTTTATGACACGATCTCCAGAGGTGTTTTGTAGTTTTGTCTCTGTCAAATAACATGCGCATGGATGCTACTTTTTAAGAGATCGTGCTAAAGCACATTACTGTTTTTCTTTAAACCAATTTTCATCTGTCTCAGAGCAGGCTTCCAAGTGTGGTTCCAGATACAAGTGCTGGCCATGGCTTGTATTAGATGTGTTTTGATATTTGGTTTGCTTCTCCATTTCTGTCAGGTGGAAAATCTGAAGGATTTGGGGCTCTGTGTTTTCATCTCAACATCTCTAGCTGCATAATTTTAAACTGAACCTGATTCATACGTTGATAACTCTACTTGCTTTTGTGAGATGTTGTGATCTAAAGCACAAACCTGGAAGCTAGTGATCCTGGAGTTCTACTCCCAGTTTTGCTACTTCCTTACTCCTTGAGCTTTGGGCAATCCATTTACATTATTTTCCCAGTTGTAAAATGGATCCAAGCTCTTATATCTGATGCAGAATTAAGTCATGTCTGCAAAGGACTCTGAAACCTTCTGGAGAAAGGAGTGGCCATGGAGCTAATCAGAAAATTTTTGATGGACCACCTGTGTGGCTCTCTGCCATCCAACCCACACACCTTCTTGGCAGTCTGCCTCGTGGCCTACTGGGGAATGTAGCTTCCCTCGGCATCCAAGCCCCCTGGCAAACTACAGGCAGGGGAACAGGCAGAATCTGAAAACTGGTGATATTTTTCTAGCCGTTTGGTTCTTTGATCACATTTGTTAATGCTGAAAATCTTCTGTTGTAACTCTTGCTGAAATCTATTCATGGAATGCACTCTACAGGAAAATGAAACAAAATGAAATACATGTCTTACCATTGGGTGTGAGGAAGATCAGTATTAGAGACAACTGTCATGTACAAGTTGCTCATAAATCCTTCCAATTAGAGCATGTTAAAACAACTTCCATTATGTACTTTATTTTTTATTATCTCACCTTCTTTCCTTGTAGTCCTTCATCCTCCTCTTTCACAGGCAGAAAAATATAGCCTGTATCATGTACACTTTTTCTCATTTGCAAAAACACCTATGATCTTCCCAGAGCAGGGAGCTAACCTCTGGAGATGAAGTAAGCAGAGAAAACACAACACACGTTATATTCATTTATACATGCTGTCACCATGTTCTGCCATGTGTACTTCAGTCAGTCTGCCACAGATCTTCAGCCTTACTGTTTTGAAGTCTCTCTGCGGGTGAATTCAGTGTAGTTAGGAGCATATGTGCAGTTGTTAATTTTTACCGTTTTGGAAATAGTGGTGCTTCAACTCCAGACAGAGCTCAATTTCCTTGTGGAGGAAATGTCATGGGTTTAGAAGTGTTTACCCTCAAAGTGACTGAGGGATTTGGGTGGAAGCTCCCATCCTATGGAAAATGCCTCTCCCAGGATAAGACTTAAATTACATCAGATGAGAGCTCTTTCCTGTGGTCTTCTGTTTGTTGAGTTCCTTTTGCCTAAAAACAGGAGCAGCTCTGCTGCTTTATGTGGTAGAAGGATGAAATGTTACGACTGCAGGGTCGAGACTGTGTGGGCTGCATTGCTGTGACAACTTAGAAGACCGTAACCTGCAATTTCATGATGCCTCATGCTGTTGCCAAAATGGGCAGTCCTGGCTGACAGTCCCTTCTGACCCCCTTTTGTGCCAGCTTTGGCTCTTAAACAGTAACGTAGTCAGGTGGACCAAGGACATGATCCATCTGGAAGCAAATTGTTTTTTCCTTTCCTTGGATTAATTTTCAGTTCCCAGATATGGCTGTATCTAGAAAATGAGTGCTAGCAGCTAGCACAGGCCACAGGGAGAAAAAAGGAGCACTCGGGCAGGGTGGCATTGCACTTTCAGGCGGTAAGGCTGGGTAGGACTGGCTCGAGTTACTTGTGAAACCACACCCCATGGGAATCTTTTCAGGTTGCAAATAAGAAGAAATGTGCTTATCTCTCTCCTAACTTTCGATTTATACTCTGGAAAGAGTTCTTGAACAGGCAGGTCTTGTTTAAAAGCCAGCTTGCACCTTATGTTAAACATCCATTTTTGATGCATGTTGTGGGTAACCTAGGGGCAACTCTTTCTCACTGATAAGTATTCTCTGTATATGCATTTTTTTTAGGTTATCCATTGATAATTTAGAAGCAGAGCTTCAGTCACTGTCTTTTAAAGCAAGATCGGTTAAAGATAGCATTCGACGAGACCCGAAACTCTTTTACCAGATGGAAAGCTTTCTGCAGGTTTGTAGGATATCTGTGTTAATGTGTTATCACCTGAATGCAGTAACATTCCTCAGCTCAACGTAATTTTTGTGGACAAGTTAATAAACAGAAACATTGTTTTAATATGTCTACCCTGTTGGTTGTATGAAGGCGTTCCAAATATATGCTGTTTGTCAAGAGTGTTGGAAAGGCTGTATTTTTACCGGGAGGGATGTTGAGTGTGCATTGGCTGAGGCTTGTTAGGCAAGCGTGTTTGTTGCATGTGAAATGACTGTTGGAGATCTGTAGTTAAAATATAAGACAATTGGGACTGATCTCTGGTTTTGTACTTAACGCGCAGCTACTGCACTTCGGGCAGCTGTGATGTTATATTGGATCATGCCAGTTTTTGCTGAGGCTGTGCTATGCATATTAATCCTGATTGTTAGGTGACTGGAGAGATATTGTTAGCAGCTTGCATGCTAAGGGGCTGTTTTCTGTACTAATTTGCCCTTCACACAGAGTGTATTATTCTAAGCCATACCATTACTTCGTGGTAGGCTCTCCTTTTCTTTTTTCCTATCGCAGTGACTTCATAAGCATGAATGTGTATAGCACTTAACTTTGAAGCAGAGCGCTTAGCTTTGAAGCAGAGTTCTTGGTATTTTCCGGGTGATGCCTGGAGAAGTATGTATTATGCTTCAATTAAATGTGTTTTTTTTTTTTTTTTTTTTTTTTTTTCTGTTTCATGCTATAGATAGTTATTAAAAGTGAAAAAGCAGGCGTTGGAACTGGAACTTAACCCACCCTGGTTTTCAACTTGCAAGTGTAGTTAATAGTCCTGTAGTTTTACAGGAGATGTGAAGCTGATGAAGAAAGAGGCAGGTTAAGATTGAAATAGCTGTCCTCATTCACTCTGAATTATTGGCTTTTATCCATTGCACCCAGACTCTTTAATGTTCTGTTCTGACATGTTTGAGATTTTTTTTTTAATTTAATGGATGGTTTTACGTAACGCTACAACCTTGTTTAGGCCACATTCCAAAAAAATGTTGGGAAAAAATAATTTTACAAATACATACCTTACACAAACACTTCCGGTTTTTGTTTTTAAATTGCAGATGATAACCAAGCTGATTGAAAGTCAGCTTTCATTATCTCATCCTTATGAATAAATTACTGAAATATGTGGGAGGAACTAATTTTCTATGTATGCTCTTGTCAATTGTCCAGTTTATCTTCTATCCAGCTTTTTTTTTTTGTCTGAATGCTAACAAGTCAGATTTGTTCCTACCCTACTGGCATAAATTTGGCAAGTAACTTTCTGGCAGGTGGGGTTGTCCTAAATGGTTACCAGTGCCTCCAGCTGCCTATTCACACTCCAGTGCTGCAATATAAAAAGCATTTAGGTGATCATGAGGTGGACAGTGTCAGAACAGATTTGTCTGGAAATTAACTTTCTCCCCACGTTACCTTGAGTCAGATGTGTTCTCAGATGTGGGCTCATGCAAGGATGGGAGTGAATGGCTGGTGATACGTATAGGGGAGACATAGGAGCAACTACTGAAATTGTTTTAAGTAGTTCTGCTGCTGAAAGTCTAACCACAGTCTTACTGTCTTTCTCCTGATTTTTTTTTCCAACAATCTACTCCAACCTGTCTGGCATGAAAGCCTTTTTGTTGTTGTGGTGGTGGTGGTCTAAGTTCAGCTCATGAAGCAGTGGATCGTATGATGTATATCCCTGAATTTATTCATGAAATTTTTGAGAAAAGTAGGAAGACCTAACCCATTTCAACTGAGTTGAAAGTTGCAGGGAAAATAGGGAAATAAGGCATGTAGAGCTTTGTGGGAGCTCCA
Source organism: Oxyura jamaicensis (assembly GCF_011077185.1). Lineage (NCBI taxonomy): Eukaryota > Metazoa > Chordata > Aves > Anseriformes > Anatidae > Oxyura > Oxyura jamaicensis. Next base: position 51,732,373 of record NC_048896.1, on the reverse strand, counting down.
AAGTGGTCCACCAGTAGTACAGCCTTTGGTTTTACTCAACTGAGAATTAAAGCTCTATGTCAGTTCAAGGGCTTTTGAACTTTTGCCTGGTTTGTATCCTAGTCACTGGTATTTACATTTTGATTGATGCATTTTCCTTGACCTTCCTTACTCACTTTGCTGAAATGACAAGAAGTTTTGTTTTGTTAGGAGGAGTTTTCCCGTAAAGTCTTAATTTCCGGGGCTCTGTAACAGCTTCTAGGATGGAAAGTGGTTTTCTTAAATTCCTAATATTTACATCACCTGTTGGGACTTTAATTTTTCTGTCTAGTTCATGCTGCTGTGTTTTTTGCTACAGTTTGCTGTAAGGCATCTAAAAGAGCTTGAACACCAGAAACGGGAATTGCAAAAGGAAGGAAACGCTCTCATTGACTTTTTCTGTGAGGACAAAGAAACTATGAAGTTGGATGAATGTTTCCAGATATTCAGGGACTTCTGCATTAGATTCAACAAGGCTGTTAAGGTAAGCACTGTTAAACTTGCAGTAAGGCTGTTAAGCACCGAATGAGATTCTCACTTGTTTGAAATAAATGCTGGCCCACGTGGATTAAGTTACTTGTTTTCTGCCTAAGGGACATTTCATATCTGGTGGTATTTGATATATTTGCCAGAATGGCTACAGCAAACTGCCATGGAAATGGTCAACCTGCTCAGCCCAGTATGCAGTCCCACTGTCAAGTCATCAGCTCTTGTCCTGTTCTGCATCTTCTGCTCAGGCTGACCAGACCATTGAGGTGTTATGTCAGGGTAGCCTGTAGGCCTGCTTGTATGTGGGCTTCTTCCTGCTCCTTTGGTGAGAAGGCTGATAATTGCTATATGGTGGATAACTAACTGCATACCTTGAACTGGTCCCAAATCATTCAAGTATGCTAAGATGAGCATAGGCAAGGAGCAGTATCAGCATTGGTTACAATTTTGAATGAGAAAAGTCTGACTGTCATTACAAATCATTTTTAGGACGTTATAAATAGCATTAATTAGATGGATCCAGAAATTTATTTATTTTTTCTGCCTTATGCAATCCACATTTTACAGCACTTTGCATAAGAGCTTTAGAAGAGAGAGGCGAACATTCTTGATTATAGCAAGCTAAGAGGATGTTCAGTTAACATGCTCACTGTCCCGTTATTTACCTACCGTTTACCACCCAAGGCGGCGTGTAGTTATGCATGTGAATATTATACAGATATAAACGGTGGTAACTGCTGCAGACATTTCAGTGAGAGGTGACTTTGTGCATTCATGAAGGACGTGTTCAACTATTCGGGGTTGGGGATTTAATTCATAATCACACATTACAAGTGGTTGATGAATAGCTATTACTGCAGAGTCCCATGGGGATCTCCCTTCCTCTCTCTGTAGTAATCACACTCTAAAATAATGACAAATTAGTCTTTTATTTGTGACTATTGAAAAGATTTACTTCCTAGGTATTTCATGTGGATTACCTATGTCCCTACAAAATTAAAGGAACAATTTAGAATAGAGACTGCAGTTCTGCTCAGTGTAATATGTGGACAGCACAGGCAGCAGTATAAAAAGATGGCTTACACACGATAGCCAAGTGCACGTATTTCAAATGTTAAAACTTTTTTTTTTTTTTTTTGCAATTTTGGAACATGGCTCTATGGGCTTAAAATAGGTTTTTCATGTGAATAAAATCTCCAGAAGCATGCTTTGGGTGAGGTTAAAATGTTCTGTGTCTAATATGGAAGACGAAAGTAGTATCTACAACTATTTTTAACTATTTCTCTTTACAATGGGATATTTAAAGTTAAGCTTTAGCATTAGGCAAGAATTAATTCTGTAATTCCATGTCTGTGAAAGAAAGCTCCCTGTCACAGACATTCTTCCTGAAAAGCAAGTTTTTTCTTTTTCCTTTCAGAGCTGTTTGGGTTTCTGAGGTCTTTAATGCATCTTATCTTTCACAGCCCAGTGTCACCTCAAATCCACTTTAAGAGGTGTAGATCAACCCATTCATCAAAAGGAGTTTCACCATTAGCCTTTTGTTTACTGAAAGCTTTCAGGCAACTGTTTATAGTTGTGCAGCAATTCTGTTGTCACAACAATGGGAAAATCAAACTAGACAGTGCTTCAGACAAATAGAGGTGTGTTTTTTTAAACAGTGTGTCATACAGGCTTGCTGAGGGCAGACTTAACAACATGCTGGAAAATTATGTAATTTTTGAATCCTCTGTCAAGACTAGCCCTTTCTCTTCTTTCTTTTGCTACGGCTGTACTGACTCTAGAAAACCAGGTTCTCCATTTCAGAAAATAACCTGGAAAGGTCAACTGAAGTTGCACCTAAATTAAATCTGAAGTGTAGAGGTGACAGTTAAAATGTTGACGTTCATAATAATCCACTGACAATGATTTTATAGCAGAAAGGTGTTCCTGTGTTGTCTTTCAAATGCAAACTGCTGCTTTCTAAACCAGAACCCAGTAGCTTCATTAGCAAAATCTCCAACCTGCCCTGGGCGATTTCTGAGCAGTAGTTATCAATTTTTTAAGTGAACAAGAGATCCAAATCTGGAATGAGGCATTTATTAATGGTCCTTGAGTGGTATCAGTTGATGTCTAAGTAATGATAATGAGGCATTGTATAAACTTTTTCATTTGCTTTCATATGGAAGTAGGTAATGTCTTCTCATAAAATTTCCTATCTGTTATGCTCAAGTTGGAGCTAAGTAGCACCCCATAGAAACTCTGCTTGCTGCTCCAATTGCAATTGTTGTAATATGGGAGACAGTGGAAGGAACACATTGGCTATGTGCTCATCAGACAAGTTTGTCGTAAAATATGTAATGCTCAGGTGGAAGTTTACTCACCAGATAAGACTGCCAACTCTAAACATACTGCAAGCAGATTTCAAGCTCTCCATATATAGCAGGGACTCTTTGAGTGCACTTGACATCTGCTTGGGTTTGACAGGTCATGTTCTTAGGCTGTGCAGAAACCTGTGCGTTTTTTTGCTTATGCTGACCAGACTGATGTGCCTCCAGCATTAGTTACAGGGAACTGCTGCCCGTATGGTTAATGATTGCAGACTGTGATTGCCACGGGGTTGTATGTATTGGGGGTGGAGGGAGGGTGATGGCAGAAGGAACTAACTTGGATAGGAAGAAATAAAGGGAAAGATAAAGCAGGGTAACTTGTTCTCATGTGTAGGGCACTGTCCTCTGTAACACGGATTTATGCGTTTCTTCATCAGGAAAACAGGGAACGAGAGATTCAGGAACTTCATCATCTGCAAAGGCGAAAGGAGCTGGAGGAGAAGCGTCGATCATGGGCAGCTGGAGAGCTTGGGAGCTTTGGACGGAGCAGCAGTGAAAATGATGTGGAAATGTTGGCCAAAAAAGGACTTGAGGAGTTTCTTCCCTTCTTGCAGCAAAGACCTCAAAGCCCTTCATACAGAAACCCCAATTCTAGACGTTCTCGACTTTCTCTGGGGATTACTGCAGACAGGGAGCTGCAGAGTTTCCTGGAAATCTCAAAAGATGAGGATCCAAACAAGTTTAACAGCCTTCCCCGTGCAAACACCCGACAAGCAAGACCCAACGTGGCCTGGACTGAATCCAAAGAAACTAGAGATCTCAACTTAAATACCTTGCACTTGCACCAGCAGTCTGAAACCAAAGTGAAAAGCGGTGACGTCCTGCAGTTGCCCCCAGCACAGTCCAGTCACTTCGCTGGCTCAGCCGGTCCTGGTGCCCGTTACCCACTGAGAAGCACCAACTACAACATGCACACTTCGAATGCCTCCTGTGAGGAGTCCGCTGACATAAACGCTCTGGCCCTGGCAATTGAGGAGCACGAACTTGTTAAAGGATTACGTAAGTTTGATATTCAAGGAGCAAAGCCCGCAGAAGATACACCTCTAATATACTTAGAGGATGTTGGTGGGACAGACTTGGAGACTCTAGATGATCTAAGCTTGCATTCCCTTAGCACTGCTGATGATGACTTGCCTCCAGCTTGCAGGAGCTCCAGAGAGGCTCATGACCATAAAGCCAAGGCAGTGGGTTGCAAGAGCGAAGCTTCAGAGCCCAGCAGCAACAGCCCCATGTCTATGGATACAAGTGGTTCTGGAAGTAGGGAAGATGGGCCAATGTTCTACGTGTCGGATACTACGACTGACTGTTCTTTGACGCTGGACTCTGAAGAGGGAAATGATTTCAAATCGGTAGGCAACGAAGTAAGAAGTGAGGCTGGCAAAGCACGTTCTTCTGTGAGTGGTGCTCAGTACAGGTCTAGAACGCTCTTCTCAAACCTGAATACTGCGTCTGCCAAGGATCTGTCTCCTCACACTTCCACAAATGATAAGGATGATGCCAACAGCAAGCATGTGCTTTCTAAAGAAAAGTCCATAAAAAATAAGGATGCGGTAGGACCAAAGAGAAACTCTCTAAAGGATAGATCTCCAAGTTCCTCAAAATCCAGTGGCACTCGCCCAAGCCACACAGCTTCTTCCAGACCTGTAAGAACTTTGAATGCCTCTGAGAATGAAAGTATGAGGAAAGTGGTGCCTATTTCTCGGTCTAACAAAGCACCAAGCAGTGTGAAAAAGCCTGAAGCCAAGCCGGCACCTCGTGAAACTAGTACAGTGGAGAGTCGTCTGTCTCGTCGCAGCTCTGTCCGAGGCACAACCGACACACTGCCAAGAAGTCCTTACAGGCACAGCATGTCAGTAGAAGAGCCAAAGTTACAGAGGGGGACTGTGACCTCAAGCAGTGCTCATTTTGAGAGGGACAGAGTCGCTCTCAAGAAGCCTGTCTCTAAACCTATTAGGAGTACTGTAAAATCAAAGACAGATGAAATAAAGATCTGTCGCTCCAGCGTAAAACCACAGACCCCTACAGATGACACCAAAGTTGCCCCAGTCAGTGTTCCCAAAACACCATCCGCCGTCCCCAGCTTTGCAAGGAATACAGTGGCTTCTTCTTCAAAGCGTGCAAAAGTGGATCTATCCAGCTCATCCAGACCTCCAACCATCACAAGGTCTGTGTCCCAGAGGCTGCCTAAAGCGAAGCCAGCAGCGACCTCTGATGAGATGAGTCCAAAGGAGAACGGAGGCAGTACTTTAAAGAGAGCAAATAGTGCCAGAGTGGTTGGGAGAAGCCTCCTCCAAGGAGACACTGTCAGCACAAAAGTGGAGCCTTCAGCAAAAGAACAGGGAACGGAGGAAAAGTCCTCTCTTAAACTGAAAGATGCAAACCGGACCACAATAGGTAAAATACTAAAGCCGTTACTGAAGTAAGGGAGAGGTTTTGTGAATCTTGGAATGTGAACACTTGTTCAAGCACTGGATGTCTGTGTCGTGGAACTCCTTAAAACGGTAACATTGCTGATAAGCAACATCATGTGCTCTTTAAAGTACCGCACACCACTGGAAAAGGGCAACTACTTGTGTTCTGGTCTAAATCCTTTTTTTATGAATTTGAATGTATTTGAAGCTACTGTTATGGAATAAGAGTGTAACAGCAAGTCTTTGAGTATTTATCGTATAGAAGGTCACCAAAAGCCAAAAATTTTAAAGCAGTTAAACTACAAGATGAAACGCGTTGTGACAGAAAACATGGATAAAGGCCAGTTTTTATGTACATAAGATTATTCCTAAGACTCAAGCGTTTGTGCTGGTCGGTTCCTTATTTGATGTTAAAGTGAATCCTGTGGAACAGTACTGAAAATGAACGTGGGTGATTGTGCTTTTCGTTGCTTCTACTGCCTCGGATTCAGGAACTCTTTTTTGCCTGTTGCAAAGTCCATTGCTGGCAATTGGACAGACTGGGAACTGCTGGCCAAAAAATAGTAAAATGGGATATTTTCTGTTTGTGGCTGTCTTTAACCTCACTGAAGAATTTATAGCATGTTTTATGAATGTGTACGTGTGTCTGGAGAAAACTTTCTGCTGGCCAGGAGGCTTATTCTCCAAGAATGTGGCAGTGTTGTCTTGCATGCACAAGTAGATACGGCTGGTGCTGCACCGGGTAGCACAGCCGGAGGCTGTGCCTGCTGGAAGGGCCATCAATAACCATTGCGATGATGACTACTCCTCATCTGACTTGTTTTAGTCACAAGCAAACTTGCCAGCTTTGGGTCATACAGAAGTGCCATATATTTATGATACATATCAAGGATGTTTGCAGTTCAAGTCTTGAAGGCTGCGTTGTAGTGCCGAGCACTTTCGTACTATTCCATGTTTCCACTGGTTTATCTACTACCAAATTACTTGAATGTTGCAATGGCTCTGATTGAGCCATCAGTTTCCCTGCCTCCTCCTCTTCCTCTCCTTGTCAACAGGAATATTTAGCATGAAACACAGAGCTTACGCATGACAATGTTTTTGTAGACTTCCTTGGTTGCTTCAAATGTGGTTTTTAATGTTTAAAGACTCCAAAGGATGACTTAAACTAGTATTTGATGAGCTTTTTACAAAACAAAAACAGCTCTTTTTCCTGCAGATACAAATTTTAACATCTTACCAGACTAAGGTACAGAGAATGAGGGAAAACTTGTTCAGCGTGCTATGCATCTTCCTAAGGGAAAAGTGTGTAGGTGAGGAAACTTATCATTGTTCTCCTAAGCATCTTATTTAAAGAGTTGCCTTTTTACCTGCTTACAAATGAAGCCTCATTTAAGAATAAAATAAAAGGAAAATCTCTTCAGACAAGTGGCATTGACTTACTAATGGTAGATTTGCTTGTCTGCTCTATCCCTCGGTGCTGGAATGAGAAAGAGCCTCTGGATTGCTCACATGCTTCTCATGGGATAGTATCAGGGACAGCTACCTTTGTACTTTGAATTTGGCAAGAGGCCCTTACTGCTTCCTTTATACCAGCAATTCTTATTGCAGACACCATACCCAAACACCATCAAGTATTACATAGGGCTTCTTGTTTGAGTCTGTCCCACAGGGAGAATTTGTATAGCCCACTTTTTGGTAAGGGTGAATTTTTGCTTGAAACCCTATAAGCTTTTTGGATGCTGCCTCCCTTGTGGGTTAGATTTAAAAGAAAAAAAAAATCTCCCTTTTCCTTATTTGTATCTGTGTGTATGTATGCACATCTGCAAAAGCAGATGATCAACTCTTCTCCTTTATTAAAAACAAAACAAAACAAAAAAAACTTTTATTGGTAGTAAGCTTGAAAAAATAATTTAAATGTGTTTGGAATATGTAAATAAGTTTCTATAAATCTGTGTAAAAGAAAACTGAATGTATTTAATGGAACATTTATACATTTCGGAGTAACTTGGTAGTTTAATAAAGTTCCCATTTACTGGGCATGAGCTTTATACTTCTCTTTCCTGTTACGCTTCTGGCTTTGGTCCTGGAGGTCTTCGGCAACTGGAATCTGAGTGTAGGTGACTGTGGGAAAATCCAAAAAGGACAGACTTCACAGCAGAAATTCTGGCTTTTAAAATGCTGGGTTTGTTTTTGTACTAGGACATGCAATTTGTCTTTAGTTTCTGAATGTTCCTGAGGCAGGGCTTCCTGCACATGTCTGGGTATAACGTGGAAGGTATTAGGTGGTAGATGCAGCACTTTGTGTATACATTGCATGATGTGGCCAAGACAAATGTTCATGGCACTAACAAGTCTGGATCTGTCACTATCTTCATGCCTTTTAGCTTAGCACACTTTATTGAGAAATCCTGGTTTACAGCTCCCAGGGCTTTGGAAATAAAGACTAGCCTGTTTTGCAGGAGCAGGTGGTGATTTCTACACTGCAATTCTGAATTTTCACATGCCATCCCATTCTCCCATAATTTTTCCTGCCTTGATGCTTAAAAAAAAAAAGAACATCTATGGGTCGGAAAAAATGAAAGCCAGCCAGCCTCCTTGTCCTCAGGGAGCACTTCCTCCCCTCTGCTATGGAAATGATTTTTGGACTGGAATCGCTGCTATTTGCAAACTTGTTTAGCCCCTGACTTTTCTCGTTTGGTGAGTGTGTCTCTCCCCGTGTGGAGCGGCAAGCACCTGCTGTCTGCCAGCGCTGAGTGATGGCTGCTGATGGAATCTACGTGGGAAAGCCCTTCACCATCAAAAGGTGTGTCTCAAAAGTTTATGTTTTCTTAAACTTCATTTTTATTTCAAAAGGGTTTATAATTACCAATTCATTACTTAAACTACCAGCTGTCAGAGACAGCGTTGCCCCGTAGGTTTAATTTCCCATGTCATGAAATTTTCCCAAAGAAAGAGGCCACGGGGGTAGCTGGGTTGCAGTCGGTTTTGAGAAAGACACGAGACCTTTTCTCCAGCTTTGTTCTGCCGAACGGCTGGTGCTTGTGATCGCGATCAGAGGCGCATCTGTCTCCTTTGATGGCTGCTGAGGTGACAGTGAAGTGGGAGAGCCTGGGGGACCGAGGGGGAATCTGGGGCTGCGGAGCTGGTAGAGATTGAGAGATAGGGGAAGGAGCTGTGGGAGTAGGAGAGAGGTGCTGATTCATACTTAAAGGAATTTAATATTCACATCTCATGTGGGAACTGCATACAAATGAGGGGCTCAGTGCATCCCTCATTACAACAGCTCATTAAATTATCAGGGAAGACAGAAAGAGTTCCCATCACGCCTCCCACAGCGTACAAGTCCGGACTATGTCATTCAAAATAACCCACCGCTATCTTTCTCATCTTAGGCTACGTCTGTGTGGACGGATGCAGACGCTCACGCGTTGGCTCTGACCTAGCCAGACACGAGCCAGCTCCGGGCTGGGAGCGCACAGCGTGTTAGCTCAGTGCTGACCCCGAGCTCGGATACAGTGACGGTAACCTCATCCTCTGCACGGCTCACTGCCTCCAGCTCCCTGTGCACCCACGGGGCTACGCACTGCAGCGGAGCCGGGGCTGTCCGCACCCAGGAAGAGCTGCCCTCGGAAAGCCGCTCCTGCTGCTCCACGTGAGGAGGCAATCCCCGCGAGAGAGGCCCGGCTAAACACAGTTCCTTTCAGAGCTGGCTGCTCAACGTTTTCCATTAACTTGATACATGCTGTTTACATCCTCCTGCTGCCAGTGCCAGAGATAACTGCCTTGGGAACAGCTCCCTACAGGTATTGTTAGCAGCTGCTGAAAACAAAGGCGTTTGTTTTAGCCACGTCACTATCTAAATAGCCAGAAATACATTACTTTTTTATTGCTCGTAAGCCAGTAAAAATCTATCTTGTTCTCCTGGCTGAAAGATGCATTCTGGAAATCTTGCGTGCTGTTAAAGCTGGCGTCCAACCAAATAGCCTTGCAACTGTAAAGAAAGTGACACCGAGGCAAAGAATGTGAGAAGGGTTCTTGTGGCAACAAAGCGTGTTTCTCTTCCCAGTGTGTGATCACCACCAGCAGCATCAACTACTTGCACTCGGACAAAACTGCTCCAGCCAACACTGCGTGGGTCCTTGCCGTGCAGCTGGCTTCTGAGTCTTTTCAGGCAGAAGGCTGAGACTGCAGAGCACGCGCTGTCCCAGCCAGCAACTTGCTCTGATTTTAAAACCAGACCAAAAAAAAAAATCACTAACCTCCAATTGCTGATGTCTTGTCTTTATGCACTGAACCAGTGGGGAGCATGGAGGCCACTTTAAGACATGGAATTCAGCGGTGGTGTTCAGGTTTGTAGGAGCCGAGCACATGCTCCACAAGGGTGGCCTTGTCTGGAAGGAGGGGGGAGAGTTTCAAGCGTTTCTGAGAACATTCACCCCATCTGAAGCAGAGATGCGGGACAGACTCCCTTTGAACAGTGATGTGTCTCCTGCTTTTGATCATGTCTGAACAATAGCTCCTTTTTTACCATGTTCCATCCTTATTTATTTGGGGGCAGAAGGGGAACAACAGACTTTGATGCCTCCTCTTAGGCCAAATGGAGAGGAGAGATGAACTCTACCTATTTTTATTTTTTTTTTTCATTTTTCACAACAGGGCTTTGACCATCACATAGAGCGGGTAGCTTCAAGTAACTCTGCTGCACAGGGGCACCAGGTATTTTCAACATCTGCAGTGACAGAGCAGCAAAACAGGCATAAAAACAAATCTCTGTCTAGCCTCAGATCACCAAAGTTCCTATTTCCTCTTTATCCTGAAATAACTGAACAAAAACAATGTTTTTTGGGCAACCAAAAGGAGCTGGCTAGGAAATCTTACAATCAACTTTATTTGCCATTACCCTTCCATTGCTTTGTCGTTGCAAGTGAAAAAGCTACCTTCAGCAGTAAAGTAGGGTCAATGGGTGCAAAACCAGCATCTGCATCTGTGCTGTTCTTGCTGGTGGCTGACTCCCGATCCTTTGCTGTGGGTTCAGGGGAAAAACGTGAATGGAAATGTGAATGGACTGTCCAGTGCACTTTCAATAGTTTCTTCAAAAAAGGAAGCTTTTGCATCTTTTTGGTGGTCCAGAACAAGCTTTGGGGAGGAATTGTGTTTGTTTCTAAGATGGATACGTGCATGATTGGCAGCTTGGAGTTACTGAGGTCCAGTACTCAGTGTGCTGCCTGTGGAAATAGGGAAACGTGTATGAGGGAAAATGTGATGATTACAAATGGACAGGCACAGCTGGAGACAAGTTTTCAGAAAGCATGTGGATCCTTTTCTCCGTATCATTAGCATCCTCACACTTCCCCGGGTGTCTGCTGTTTCTGGCTAATCCAGCTACAAAGCAGTCTCCAGGAGAAACAAGGAATCCCCTGTGTCTGACTCCAATCACTGCAGAAAATACTTGGGTGAGTGCTGCTGGAGTCACTTCAGCTCTGGTGCTGAACATACGACACGTTGCAAGCTTCACGTTTTTGTTTCTGCTTTTTCTCATGCAGCATTTAAACTGATTCAAGCATATTCCCTATGCAAATCTCTAATCTCCCAGTTTAGGATGAAAAATGGGTGTAAATGTGTTTTTTATTTTTCCCCACCCTTTTACAGCTGTATTTGCCCCTTTACATCCCCTGACTGTTTCCTCCCACTCCTATTTCCTCTATTACAGTTTTCCATCCTCCTCTATTAATTTTTCCAGCTTCCACTAATAACTCATCTCCCTTCTTTATCTCCCTTCCACGCCCCAATGTTTCTGTGCTCTTCTGCTCACTCCATCCTGCTTTCTCTCTGTTTCTCGACTCTTCAGAGGCTGTTCTGCTCCTTCGCTTCCTTTCCTTTCTGCCCAGCCTAGCCTTTCCCCAGACATCTGTCTGCAAAACCTGCAAGCTGAGACTTTTCCCTGTCAGCTTCCAGTGAGATGCGGGGATAGAGCAACAAAAATGGGCTCCGTTTTTAGGGTTTACATTTAGATTTTTGTAGCTCTCGCCTTGTCTGTGCGAGCGGGTAGCTGCTGGAGGTGGCTGTCACCAAGCAGAGGAATAGTCAGAATTCATCTTCCCGTCTCTTCTGCACTAACATCGCTCCCCATCACATCGAGCAGCCTACGGGGGGCAGGAAGGGGCATACGGGAGAGGAGCACATGGGCTCGTTTTGCAGAGGTGGAATTCTGTTCAAATAAAGGTGTGGGTGATTTAGCCTTGTGGTTCAAATCTGGAAAGCTATAATGAGAGAATGTCAACAGCTCAGCTTAAAAAGCTAAGGCTAAGTGATTCCTCACCCCACCCATAATCTTGGTACCAGAAGCAAAATAGGTTTGTGCAGCCAGTTTGGTGCCGTTTCCCTGCTCATCCGAGCAAAATAATTGCAGTATTGTTCTCAAACTGGCACGCAGCTTTTCATGGTATGGGTTAAGACTGCAGCAGATTTTTTCTCTCATACAGTAAGGACCAAGACCTTTCGACAACAGTAGATTGCTCTCAGAAGCCCAGAGGTGCCTCTGAGAATATGTACTCAGCCTTCCTTCTGGTGGAAGTGACTAATCGCTGCATGAAATGGAGAGCACTTGGAGTGTATGCACAGGGTATTTATGTAGTGTATGCACTGCTCATTGCTGTGAGTACTTAAACATGTTTTTGCTTAAAAATTAACAATAATAATAATAATCCTGTCTAAGCCAGTCTTTCCCCCCAAGAGATTAAGGTCTACACCACTGAATAGCTTAGCTTCAAAGACACTTCTGGATGTTGCCCAGCCACCTGCTCAAAAAAAAAGGACAAATTTCACACTTGCTTCACTTCGCTGAGGACCTCAGGGTGTGGTTGTTAGCCCAGGGTGGTTAAAAGAGGGGGGCATGTGGTTCTCATGATAATAGCGTTGCTGAAACAACGCTGTTCAAGGTGGGAAACCACTAAGCTGGTCTTCCATAGGCTAAGGCTTGAAAAATGTTTGCCACCTTGTCCAAGGAATATATTGCAACCGTTAATGCTAGTCTGCCTTTGGTGGCTGATGGTGATGTGAAGTTGCTAAAGCATGTAAAGGCAGGAGTCGGGAAAGGAATTGGAGGAAAATTCCTCTCCTTCCCATCTACCCGTATATAACAGGTACGAAGGTCTAGAACACGACAGTCAGAACAACGATGTAGACAAAAGTTGGAGAGGGTGCCTAGGGCAAGGCAACCTACCCCCCATATTGCTACATCTTCTGTCAAGAAAGAAGGGTTATCGTCATGGGGGACTCCCTTCTGAAAGGGACAGAGGGCCCAATATGCCGACTGGACCCTACCCACAGGGAAGTCTGTTGCCTCCCTGGGGCTTGGGTGAGAGACTGCTAAGAAAGTCGCGTGCCTGGTATGGCCCACTGACTACTGGTCTTTCAGGCTGGTAATGACAAGGTAGCAACAAGTTCCCATCAAAAGGGACTTTAGGGCTTTGGGGCGACTACTTAAAGGATCAGGGGCACAGGTTGTGTTTGCCTCTGTCCTTCCAACAGGGGGGATTGATGCTGACATCCATGGCCAGGGACCTTATGGGTCCCTTCCAACTTGGATATTCTATGATTCTGTGAAAACCCTGGAAGCAGAAGGGAACCTATTGAGTGCTAGAAAGAAATAAGTTTGCAACTAAACACAAATCAATGGGAAAAAAAAAAAAAAAAAAAAGGAAAAAAAAAAAAAAAAAGAACACTGAAAGCTGCAGAGGTGTGTGGGAAAGGGTGGATGTTTGCAGTTTGGATGGAGTGAGAGAAGGAGATGTGAGAGATATTTGGTAACCACACCACACATCGGTCCAGTGCTGCTCACCTGAGGGCAGGCTCACGTGGGCAGCTGACGACTGTGCCATCATGGGTCTAAGGGAAATGGGAGGAAGGGAAGAGTGTCCCCCTGCCCCACGGCAATATTAGCTATAGCTAAACCATTCCTGGCAGGTGTTTGCTTAGCCTGCTCTTAAAGGGCTTACCGGCCAAACAGCTTAGTAAGATACAATAAATATTCCCAATGACTACATTGTCTCCTCCGGGATAGGATGTCTGTTTATAAGGATACAGCTAAGCAGCAAGTCTCATGATAAATGTGACACTTCAGATGCATATCTTTTCTTGCAACGTGGCTTTTCTAATGAAATCAGCACACCCACGCTCTAGGATAGAACCACTATGTTCATCCCAAGTAACACAAACGCTTATATTAAGTGTGTTAAGCTAACTGGTAAGCCTAGAAATCCAGCTAATAATTCTCATTGCAGGAAAATATCTGTACTCCTCTGGAGGGTTTGATGCAATCTGTTGCCAGAGACTTGTAACTCAACTGGATGGAGCGTGGGCTGGATCGCTTGGCAGCTCCTGCTGGTGCTTTAGCAACTGCTCCAAGATGAGACCCATTCGTGCAGCAGTGGAGGGAGTGCAAGATCAGTGCTTGTGCCCCAAATGGACCTCAGATGGAGTAAGACAGCAAGGAGATGGCTACAGTGAAGAGATGAATGCTCAAGCCAAATCTCCCGTCTTCCTCCTGTGCAAGAGCTTAAACAATGCTTCCTGACCACTTGGTCCCACTAAACAACATATCCAGCCAAAAACGGACAATTTTTATGGGTGAGCTTCCAGATGAAGACACGGCACAGTGACAGGGATGACTGACCACGAGTGGGGTGTTAGCAGTAGGAGCTCTCTGTGGGCAGAAATATCCCTGCAATCTTGGGCTGCTCTTCATCAGAGCAGCAAGTGGAGAAGCAAGGCCACCAGGCCCATCCCAGCCTCCTGGGGGCTGTTGCATCCCCAGCCTGCACAAAGGTGTCTGAAAGAACATGAAAGACAGCATAAGCAACCCCTGGGAGAAGGGCATGTGGAAATACAGCAGGAGACATTTTGTAATTGCAAAATCACCCGACAGTATTATAAAGACTATGAAAGAGAAATTTGTGAGAATGCATAGCTTCAAAATTCAGCATGAATTGGCAAAGCAGGTGTGTGACTAATCACAGAGGGCCACTGTACAATTGAGGCTAACCTCCTGTTTCATTAAAATACTTCTCTTAATAAATCTCATTTAAACTACAGTAAATATCTCTGAATAAAACATCCAGCCTTAATATGCAACATTTTAAATAACAGAAAATTCACCCCAACCTTCGGTAAATAGTTCAAACAGATAATCAAGCTTTCTGTTTAAAACCATCATAGTATTTCTAGCACGAATTAATCGGGGTGGAGTGTCTAATTGCTGGTAACTGGACCTGTTACAACGCTGTGTGCCAAACTGGCAGGCTCTTATTATCAGATCTCTGCTTCTCGGAGGAAGCCTTTGCAGGGAAGGAGCTGTGATTCCCCCCAGCGAAGACCCACATAGGCCGGGCGCTGAAGTGGCTGGCAGAGGAGCCCCCAGGAGGCCCCAGCCTGCTGCCAGGATGGCGCAGGGGCCGGGGAGACCAGCACCAGCCTCGTTCCTAGGGGCACGGCGGCCTTTGGCATGGGAGGAGGCCTTGCTGCTCGTGCTGGGAGAGACCCAAAGCCACTGCTTAAAGGCCTGTCCGGCAGCAGCATGCTGTGGTGTGCAGGGAGCTCCTGGAGGCTGGCCTGTCTTTATTGCCATGTCTTTCCAGGCTACACTCGGTGGCCAAAGCTTCCTCTGTCAGTGTGAAAATGTGCCTGACAATAGAGTTTGTTTTTAACTAGGCATCTACTACGTGGCCAGTTACAGGGCCTGGAAGTTTCTGGTATCACCAGGGCTGTCCTCTGTCAGAGCTGTGTGCTCACCCTTTCCATCTCTCTGGTGGGGATGGCGCTGACAAACCCTATCTGCTTACCCCTTTGTTGCCTCCTGCAGCTCTCTTCCCCTTTCCTGCTGTCCCCTGAGCTAGGAAGAGGCATTTTTCAGTAAGCCTCTTCCCCTCCCATGTGGGAGCATTCTGTAATTAAGGAGGCAGTGATAACATCTAATGATTATTTACTGGTGTCCTTTAAAAAGGGAGCTCTGAGACTCTTCTCCCGGGTTTCCTTTCCTCCTTGCCTTAAGCTAAAGCTAGCAAGGAGCCTGGAGCTACTCTGATGTGCGTGCAGATTAAATGCTGCTTCTCTGTTGACCTTTTTGTGTCCATGTTGACTGTTTTCTCTATTCCATCCTCTCTCTAAAAGGCAGTTAAGGCTGTCTTTTAGACAGAGGGGACTTCTCTTTCCCCCTTAAGCCTTCTTCCTTAATTGAGCACGTGTCCCTGCTTGCTGCATTGGGTGCCCCAGAAGCGAGACACAACTCAATCGAGCGCAACACCTTCGCTGCGGTGCCTCGGAGGGACTATAAAACATATGGCCTCATCCCGGGTCATTTTCCTTATTGATGTTATTGCAGAGCCCCGTGCTATGGCAACCGGAGCAGTTGCACTCCTCGGAGCAGGAGCGGGGCGGAGGGAGGAGGGCTCCGAAATGGCTGCTTTGGGCCTGGGACGCGGGTGTTGATCCAGCACGGGGTGAGTCACGGGCGCTGTGCTCCACCAAAGCCACCTCTGGCAGCTTTGCCGTGAGTCACCGCAGCCTGAGGAGACTTGCAGTGCTTCCTGGGCCACCAGAAGGGGGATATCAGGTCGATGCCACCACCCGCTATGGGGGGCAGGTCACGTGGAGCCCCAGTTTAGGAGCTACATCCCAGGAAAGGCTCGCAGATGACTCAACTGGGAACATTATTGAGCGTGATGGGACCAGCAGGGCAAAATGCTTCCTACAGGACGTGATGAGGAGTTGGCAAGGGGCATACAAGTCATTTGAGGTGGTTTTCAGAGCAAAACCTGTGAGGCCAGGAGGAAAGATGCGGTGTATGGTCCACGGAGCAGTCAGTTTTAAGAATTTCTTTGGGCATCTCTTCCTTTTGTTTACTGTCATGGTTCTCCAGGCACTGAGTGATCACTGACAACAAGTCCCATGGTGTAATTATTGCACACCGTGCCCAGCCGCCCCTGGACCCAAGTAACCATGATACTGATTCAAAGTTTAACTCCAGCTGCAATCAAGTGCTTTTGCCTCTTCTGAAAAATCAAGGTATGAGTTACACCTCACCTTTCCATGCGGTGTGTCATTGTTTCAAAGAGCTTGCCCATTTCTGAGCAGGCATCAACTGTGTTGTTCCAGTTTCAAGTGTAAGCAATTTAAACCCTGTTCTCCTCTTCCAAAGACAAATCTCAAATTGCAGAGCCCAGGAGAAGTGCTAGTTATTTATTTAAGATGTTGTCTTTTAAAATCAAGACAAGTACAGATTTTTTTATTTATTTTTTTTAATATTGTCTTGAAATTGTGTAAGCCTTGCAGAAATCAACCCACGTTTTGGCAAGAAAGGCTGGTGGGGTGGATTTTGCTGAAGCTGGAACTGTCTGTGACAGTGAAGCATCTCAAAGCAGCTCCTTGTCCCTGTCGTGTGGGGGTGGGCAGCCAGAGCTCAGGCTTCAGAAGAAAGAGGAGGAAGCCTCATCCCAGGGACCTGCACGGCTTGGAGGTGCCATATCTCCAAACCAAGGCGCTTTGCTGCAGGAGGTCAGTGGGTTTGCTGCTTTCCCCTCCTTGATTCCGCTATGTGTGTAGTGGTGGCTTACCACATTTAAAAGCATGAGTTAGATACTGAAGCTGTTGGGCTGAACGTTGATGGGGCTGAAGAAATCAGCCCTGAATGGGACTGCCTCCCCAAAGACCATCAGGCCCTTCACCACCTCCACCACCGCTCAGGGCCATTAATGTTTCCTTCTCAGGCCCAAGCTGCTGAGCCTCAGAAAAGCCTCAGGGAAATCTAAGCTGAGTGTGGTGGCCCTCAGTGGCATTGAATGTTGGCCCAGAGGTACGAAGCCCTAGATTTGCATTACTTACGAAAGCTAGCCTGGTGAATTTTCCTCCTTCCTTTCAGCTTCCTGCTCTGGCCCTAATGTTTGCCCATCCCGGGGCAGCCCCATCATTCAACTGGTAAAAGGGATGAGCTGATAAAAGGGGGCAAAGTACCACTGAGCCTGTGCAGGATGCTCTGCCTGAGCTGGGAAGCTCAGGAACCCCAGAGGAGCGGTTCCTCGCCTTTTCCGGAGCAGCTGCTGTGCCGGCGTGCGCGTGCACTGGAGTGTGTCACCAGCTGGGTATGGCACACTGCGGGCACGCTTTGCACAGCCCCTGCGAGCGCCTGCTGTGTCCTGGCTTGCAGGATTTTAAGGAAGTGAGCTGTAATCGCGGTGACATCAGGCAGCTAGCGCTGAATTCAGGCGGGGTGAACTCTGGGCATGCTCGCTCCCCATAGGTGAATCCGGAGCCGCTTGAAAGGACTTTCCTCAGCCTCTGCACACGCTGCCTTGAGTCACGACTGCACCGCTGCCCAAACGCAGGAGGTGACGCAAGGCTTGCTCTGAGAGAGGTGCCTCAACAGCTTCCTGGGCTGTTGTGCATTGGGCAATTCTGGGGATGCAAGAGTTTTCCTACTGATCTGCCGGAGTGAGGATGTGGGAGAGCCGGGCAGGAGGGCTGTGGGCAATGGAGCTCCAGTCTTTGAATCCTGGCTATAAATGGAAGAGGATTTTTGAGAGGTTCTCCAGTGAAGTGCTGAAAAGCAAAGGCATTTGGAAATGCCCTGAGAGCAGTGCAAACTAGTTGTTTATTACCCTGTAGTACTCTTGTGCCCAGCTTATGTACAAATATGGCCAAAAATGACTTGGGAGAGCTATATTATGAAGGAGAAGAAGCAAGGAGATCTGTTGGTCAGCATGTTAAGCAATAGATTTTGCCCAGTGGGGGTTATTGGGCAGTGTTACAGCACAAAGGCTTCAAACACTGCTCAGCCCTGAGGGCTGACGAATGCCCGCTCATTTGCGAAGGTGAAGCTGCCTGTCGGGTGCCCTGCTCTCCGGAGGGAAGGGAAAAGGGAGAGAATGCTCCTGGAGGGACTGTAGGCAGCCAGCAGCACAGTATGGCTTGTCTGTCCATAAAATTCACCACAGTATAGCCTGAAGAGCTTGGGCCTTTGTTCACCGACACCTGGATTTTGCCTGTTGCCCCTGAGCCTGGGCAGCCGCTTGTGCAGCCAGGTGCTGGTGCGTTGGTACTCAGCCTCCAGAAGAGGCGGCGCAGCACAAGGCCTCCCCTTCCAGAGGCCAGAAGCACACTGAGGGTCTCAGTCACTCCCAGGGTACTTGGCTCCCATGCCTCCAGATCAACGCTCAACCTTGTGCATTGAGCACCACGGGCACCTTGTTTTCATGAATGAAAAATCTCGGTGTGCCCGTTTTTTCCACCTGTCTTTTATCAGTTTACTTTTCATAATAGGATTATGCTAATGCACACCTTGGCCCCATCCCAGTGGCGCCTCATATCAGCTAGCAGCAACCAGCAGCAAGGGCTGAGCATTCCTTTTTCAGGACAGATATTTGGGTCTGTGTAACCTGCACGCCCTAAATTAACTATTTGGCTACAGGAATCCATCCACATTGTTGATTTGATGTCTTAATGACCACCACTTCAGTGAAGCCGAGCACCCAAACTGAGGACTTTGTTTTGGTATGCTCCCAATTATAACTCGTGAAATATATCATGAGGCATCCACAAATACAAATTAGAGGGCCATATAAAGTGTTTTACAAGGCTATCTGGATGAATGCAATGTATGTTTCTGGCACATAATCATCTACTGCATGCAGATCTCTGCTGATTCTGTGGCAAACACAAAATGGCTGAGGTGGGCAGGGCCCTCTGGGTCCATCTGCTCCAACCCCTGCTCCAGCAGGGCCACCCAGAGCAGGGTGTCCAGGACACATCCAGGCAGCTTCTGAAGATCTCCAAAGAGGGAGATCCCACAGTCTCTGTGGGCAGCCTGTGTCTGTTCTATAGACTTTGGGCTGTTCAGAAGTAGGACACTGATGCTCTCTAGCCAGGAATCTGGCTCTCATGCCAAGCAGTGGGAATGAACATTTCTTACTTATTTAATTTGTCAAAGAAGGAAAGGAAAACAGGCCCAAGGAGAATGTTACATGGTGTGGGATCAGTGAGACGAGTGGAACCAAGGGCCTTGCAGAGCAGTGCCCGCGAGGCATGAAGTGCCAGCAGGCAGGAGCAGGTGCCCGGCTGATGCCTTGCAGCAGCAGCTGCTCCAGAAGAAGTCGGGCTGAGACATGCACCGTGTAAGTGGTGAGCTGTTTGTCATTACTCAGGGAAGCAAGACAAATGAGAAATCAATTGAACATCAAACCATTGCTGCTGATTGTCTATGTTGAAAATAAATGATTCATCGAGTGCTTTAATTGATTCATATACGTGGCAAGGAGTTCCAGTCTTGATTTATGGACCTTTCCACCAGTCAGGCAGGAAAGTCTTGCTCCCACTCACTTTATTTGTGCAACAAACATCCTTTTCTCTTGGCACGGATTAAGCCAACCCACTTGCACGCTTTTTTTCGTCCCTGATTGTTTACTTTGCCTTGAAATGATCGGTCACTCAGCTCACTCTTTCGGCCCCTTTGCTGCATGCTGCCGCTGTCAGGATTGGGTTACTATTTGGATTTTATATCGGAGGAGTCCGGAAGGCACGGGGATGGCCCTGAGCACAGTGCTGGGAGCTGTGCCCAGCAGGGCAAGCTGCTGGCCCCTTGCTCAGAGCTGTGCAGCCCACAGCGCTCCGTGGATTTAGGCCCAGTGCTGAATCGGTGGGAAAAGGGGATGTTTGGTGAACTGAAATCCTCTTGTAACTCCTCATGTGATATACCATGGCCTACTTTGTGTCTTGAAGCCTGCAGGCCCACAATTTATCTAAGTGGCTGCATGCAGGGGTTGAACGAGACCATGCTTTCTCCCACCTGAGCAGGAGGTGCTGGAGATCAGTCTCTGCCTTCCCCCCGCAGTCAGCAGGGGTGTCAGAGCAGGCACAAAGCAAGGGGGCCCTGGGCGAGGAGGTGGGCCCTGGCCTGCCTGACCTGTGAGGGGCAGCAGGTCTCCAGCCGCAACGGTGGAGGGGGGGCGGCCCAAGGAGGGCCAAAGGCCCTTGAAAGTTGTCTCAGTTTGTCAGGCACCTGAAGGCAGTCTCTCAGAGCCATGTGTGCCAGTAGCTGGCCAGCCCCTTCACCATCTCAGCTGTGTGGTGGTGGGGTTTGCCGTCAGGCTGTGTGATTCCCCCCGGTTTCTCTGCCTGTCCCGGAGACAGGGTGAAGAGAAGCAGCACAAGGTGTCTGAGGAGAGACGTCTCCAGGCAAACGCCACCAAGCAAACAGGCTGAAACAGCAAGAGAAACAGCAACAGGAAAACAAACAAACAAACAACAACAACAACAAAAAAAAAAACACTGCAATCTCTTGCAATGGTTTGCCTCCAGCAGAGGAGTCGCAATGCAGTTGCCCAGGGGCAGACTGGGAACGGGGGCTGAGCAGCCTTCGGCTTGCGGCTTGGTACAGCCCACAGATGCTGGGCTGCTGGGTGAAATAGACTGCACAATTTGTCTGGCTAGGAAATAATGCTTTTCACCAGCTTATTTTTCAGCTGGATTTTTATTTTATTTTTTTTAACCTGGTTCTTTACAGTGTAGCTTGGGCTGGTGCAGTGGAGAGTGGAAGGGGCTTTTATTTTTTTATTTTTTATTTTTTATTTTATTATTATTATTATTTTTTTTTTCCTGCATCAGTTCTACTTAACTCCACGTCGTGGCTATTGAGGTTAGCACTTGCAGTAGCTCCTCCAGCCTGGTGGAAAGCATACACAGCCTCTGTAAATGCAGGATGTCTTTGTGATTTGATCAACTTGCACTTTTACCTCGGTCTGTTTGGCGGTGAAACAGCAAACTGTGCTGCCATGTATGTTCGTCTGTTTGGGATGATATGTTTTTGCATTGTATTGGAAACAGTTCATACCCTATGTCGGTCTGCTCAATTTTTATTTAGGAGGGAGCCCTCACAAATGAGATAATTAAATTAAGCTGGGAAACATCCCCAGGTCTGCACTGGAGCTGTCTCCGGCCCCCACAAGCCTGAGCCTCCTACTGCCCAGTGGCGTAGCACAAGCAAGTTGTCCAGATAGCTTTCTTCCTGCTGAAATATTGGGTTTTGCAACAGAGAATTTCCAAAGCCTGTCAGGGATGGGTCTCAGGCCTTCATCCCCTGGCCAGAGAAGCAGTGCAGGAATGCCTTGGAGGGAATGATCCACACAACGTCCCCTCAGCATGTGCTTGCTCTCTGATTGCAGGAGCTGAGGCGAGCACTGGCTGTGTTGCAGCTGGGTCTGGTTGTTCCTTTCCTTGGCGTGCAGTTTGCATTGCGCTGCAGGATTTCACTGGAGATGGTGTGGGTTGGGTATGGTGAGGGGGAGCAGGGCTAAGGTTTGGGAGCTCTGGGGACTAAAGTTCAAAATAAGCAGTCTGAAATAACAGAGAAATGGTGAAAAACAGGAAGAAGAAGACGAAAAGAAAGATGCTGAGGATGGTGCTGGGGAGATGCACCTTGTGATCTGGAAGTCGTGGACAGGCACCAAACCTTGGTGGAGAGGGCATGCTCGTGCTGCTTGCTATTTCTTCTCTCTTTACTGGTTAAAAGTCAGTGAGGAAAACCCACGGAGAATTCCTTGTTCCCTGTGTGAAGGACATAGGTGAGCAAAGAAGTGCCTCTGTAAGCATTGCTTCAGTGCTGGTTCTGCAAAGAGGCTGCAGGAACTCATTATTCGTGATTTTATCTTGCTACCTGAAATACATAAATAGCCTAAAGGTTCCTCTGATGGACTTTTTCCAGCTCTTTGATGTGCCAAAGATAATTTCTGTACATACTCCCTCAACCTGTCCCCACTCCCTACCTAAAGTTTAATGTTTCTACTTGTTATGTTTACCTGTCTGTACTAGACTGCAAGCTCCATAAGACGGGGGACTTGACATCTTTCATGTCGAAGGAGTTCTAACATCAACAGCTATAAAATGGGATATAAATTATCAAAGCAACATAAACTGTCACAGCTCAACTCTTGGGCATCTTCTGCACTGAGAAGCTGGCCCTGAGCCTCGTGCTGCTTTGGATTTTAAGTCTGTGGGACTGCAACAGTGGGAGCAGAGGGAGGCATCCCCAGACCCAGACCCATGCCGGGCTCCTGTAGCTAAAGCCAGAATGGCACAGAGCTGAGCGGTGCCCGCTGCCCTGCCTCTCACAGCTGGGGCACGTCCCTATGGTCCAGCAGCATTTCTGGGAGCCTTCAGCGTGCTGGCAGCCAGGTCCTGGGAGCTGGTGGTTCCTCCTTGCAGCCTGGGATGTGTCAGGAAGAGACCTTGTTTTTATAACCTGTTATGGCTGGAGGTGATGCCTCTGCGGTGGTGGCTGGGGAGCAGGCTTTGATCCCGATGCATCCTTTGGGAAGCCAGGCCTCTGAGTCTTCCTTGCCTTGGGCAAGAGCCAAGAGGATTTCCCCTAAGTACAGAGCCATTAGACCTTATCAGAGCTGTCTTGCTGTCACCACCCTGCAGGCAGCATCTGGCCTGGAGGTCGGGCAGAGGCACCTGGGGCAGGGGGAGCCCAGCAGCAGCTGGGAGCGGGATGGGATGATGAGGGGGTGCTGTGAATGAGCGAATGGCCCCATCACCCAGCTCACCTGGGGCATTCAGCCCAGGTATCCTCTGCACACCCGGCCAGCCAGACCGCCTTGCTCCAGGCTGGCCCTTCGCTAGATCCCAGAAGTGCTCGCATTTCTGCCTCCTTCTTTTGCCCATCTGCTCCTGCGGACTGCTCGAGGCACTTCCACACTTCTTTCAAACAAAGCTATTATTTCGCTGACCCAGGGTTGCTATTCACTGATGAATTGGATGCTGTTCATCGCAGCTTGAAATACTGTTTGCTGCTCTTAATGCTTTCCATTCATTTTCTGTGGCGATCGGATTCATAGCAGCAGATACGCACTTTTCATTGATACTTGATGCAGCAGCCATACCCTCAGCAAAGGCTTTTTTGTGCATAGGGCTCCAAACCTTTCAAGCAGGCAGTGGTGGAAAGTCATAATGTCCCTTTTCTGCCATGCCCCAAGCCACCTGCAGCCTGTGAAAGAGCACATTGTTTCCGCAATTAAAGAAACAACACTGGCAGTGTCTGTGCTGCCTGCGAGGGAGGGCTCTGGGTAATCCCTTCTCCCTCTACCCCCATCCTTCACCCCCCACCATCTTGTCTGAGGCCCAGTTTTAGCCCCAGTGCAGCTTAATTCCCAATGGGGAGGTATTTGCAGGGTGGGATTTTATTTCCAGCAGCTAAATGAGCCTCTCGATACTATGCTACCAGGTGGGGCTGGCTCTCCTGGGCGCTACGAGCAGTTCCTGGGTGCTGGGGTTTTATGTGAACAGCCACCATTTCCTTCTTCTTGCCACCTCTGGAAAACTGTGTGCCTCTAACTGACCAGCGTGGGGAGGGAGGTGTTGGGTTTTTGTTTTTTCCTTTTCTTCTCTTTTCATCTTCTTTTTTCTCTTCCCCAAAAAAAGCATTTGTGTAGGGGGAAGATGCTACACTGCTTTTTTGCTCAGAGAAAAGGAGCCTGACAGCTTAGCAGTGCTCAGAGACAGGAAAATTACTTTGTCTGGTGAATATTCTAAGGAGATGAAATAACACGGCACGCTCAAAATCCTCTTCTTAACAGAAGAGCTGCCTGACTCCCGCAAAGCCAGCAACTGCATTGTTTTACTCAGCTTTTGCAGAGCAACGTGAAAGAAGGAGCAGCGGCGATTCCTGCGAATGCTTTCAGCCAAAAAACGGAAGGCTCGGGCTGTGATTCATGCTGGCAGCCGCAGGAGAAGTCCCGGCCCCAGCAGATAAGTCAGGGTTTGCTATGGGCACGTCCCTGCTGGCACTTGCCCGGTTCACCTGCCTGGGACAGGGGCCGTCACCGTCAGCTCGGCGCTGTCAGGAGCCACCCAGCCGCAAGGCTTCGGCGCGGCACGGTGCCAGCACACGTGTTTTCGGTACACGGAGCCGCGTCGCGAAGGCAACGGCT
This sequence comes from Oxyura jamaicensis, assembly GCF_011077185.1. Taxonomy (NCBI): domain Eukaryota; kingdom Metazoa; phylum Chordata; class Aves; order Anseriformes; family Anatidae; genus Oxyura; species Oxyura jamaicensis. The sequence continues at coordinate 51,708,115 of NC_048896.1, read as the reverse complement.
GTGGCGCTCAAGGGAAAAACAACAGCGCTTAAAGAAGGGCGGGTTATAGGCCGAGCCAGAAACAGGCCAGTGGTAAAGGCCAGGCTCACCGGCACGCTGGGCCTGGCAGGGCCGCAGCTCGCCTGTTTGTCTTCTGGGAGAAGTCCCCGCCGCGGCTGGCTGTGCCTATTTGATCCGGGCTGAGGTCATGTCTTTTCCTATCTGCAGCGCTCCTACTGCGAATGCCCGTAAGAGGCTAATTGCTGTAACGCTTCTAATTGCACAACCAACACGTTGCCTCTATTCTCCCCGTGATCCCAGCCACAGGAGCTGGGCAGCCACCTACTGTTTGCTGGCTCAGAGGCAGCGGCGCCGGTAAACAAAGGCTCGCCGTGGGTGTCACTGGGAGCAGCCTTGGTGCCCGGCCCGTGGCACTGAACAGGGAATTTCAAAGGGTGCTCAAGGTCCTCAGCTCCCACCAAATGGGATGGTGGGTGCACAGCACCCGTGCTTGGCAGGGGGACAGGCAGGGAGGGCTATGGCAGGAACAGCATGCAACGCTGCCGCTGCGTGAGGAGACCCCATCTGTCAGCTTCAGCCTGGAGAGGCTCAGGCTCGGGGCTACGGCAGCAGTCCTCGGCCTGCTGAGTAGCAGGAGGAACGGGAGCCGTTTGCTCATAAGACTTAATGGATGTTAAATGAAAGTCATTGGGCAGATATTTTTTTTAAGGCATGGAGGAAGTCGTCTTTTTTTTTTTTTTTTCAGGCGGACATAATTAATTGGTGGAACTCATTGCCACGGGATGCTTCAGGTGCCCAAACTGTACATTGGTTCAAAAGCAATTAGGCAAATTAATGTGACAGCAGCCCGTGGAGGCCTGCTAAAGCTGATGTTGCAGATGCTGCCTGTGGCTCAGGAAGCCACTCTCCCCCGCGACCAAAGCCGCAGGATGGCCACAGCCTGTCTTCTCCCAGGGCTCCCCATGTGGATTTGCAATGTTACCAGTGTAGAGAACAAATGTAAAAAGAAATCAAGGGACATCTCATTCTCACAGTGTGTTACTGGGAGGGAGAAGAGGAGGATTTTGCAACTCTCGCTTCTCTGAGGTGCGTTTCTGCAGGAGCATAAGTTGGCCTGGAATGGGGGAGCCGTGTTTTTGCCTTCCTCCTCCTCTCAGACCTCTTGCTGACAATGGTTTTGCCTGACCAAGGCCAGGCGAAGCCAACAAGGAAGCCACTGGTGTGGGTGCCACAGCTTGTGCCAGGCCATGGGGGCAGCAGGACAGAGAAGGGGGGATGGGACCACGTCTGCTGCCCTAGCTGCACCCTCAGCCTCGCGTCCTCACACCTGGACACCTTGTCCTTCACCCTCCAGGTGACATCTGGGGGTGACATGACTTCTGCATTGCTTTGGGGAACTGCTGACCACATGTGCAGTGAGCTGCCCATGTCCCCAAGGTCCACAGCACTGCCACACACCCTGTGAGGAGCTTGCCTCCACCTAGGCCTCTCCTCAGCTGGATGGGTAGATTCCCAAGGCACTTTACCAGCAGTTTACACAGCAGCAGTGCTCTGGTTAACTATGGGATGTGCAGGTGCCACCAGGTGCAGGTGCAATGCCCAGAAGTGGCCAGAAAATAGCCCCCACGTATATGCAGGAGAGAGAGAGGGAGGTAGTCTGCAGGCTGTGATTAAAGCTTAGTGCATTTACATATTAAATGCTTCAGTGCTCAGTCAGTTTAGATAGCTTAATCTTTGAGAATTAGATAGCTTAATCAGACAGAAATAGAAACTGCACAAAGAAGGCTCTGTAAACCCCAGGGCTCTGAGTAGGGGAGCTCCAAGCTTGACTTCATTTTTATTTAATGCAGTGGTCTGCTAGGCACTTTCTAGACAAAGTGCCGGAAAGAGATTTCATGTGAGGCGGTATGTAAAGCAAGACCTGTGATTTGTTTATTACATGAAAGAACACAGGCAGAGCTGTAGGATAAAAGGGCATAAAATAAATGGCATGAGAACCCTTTTTTCCTAGCAGAGAGCTGTGGGATGTGGATTGCACCAGGGGTCACCTTTTCTGCACTGTGCTGGAGTTGAAGTGATGCTCACATTGGGTTAGGCTTGTAAGGATGCTGCCTGTCCCAATAAGGGAACAGTCAATGGATGTGATCTACAGAAAATAAATAGATTCATACTACTGTGGCTCTGCTCATTAAGGTTCACCAAACAGGCACAGTTTCTTACCAAGAAATGAAATGGGTTTCCTTTTTTTTTTTTTTTTTTCCTTTTTTTCTTTTTCTGGACAAGTAGCTCCTCCAGAGATACTCCAAAGCTGTTTATTGCCACTGAAAAAAATGCCTTTGGAAATTGGTCCTGGAAAACAGCAGAGGTGACAGCACAGGTGACACCTGTGACACAGCATTCCTGGCCTCCATGGAAATTCATGAGCTCTGCTATATAATCAAGTCTCCCACTCCCAGTTAGCCTATCTTGATGACTTGGAAAATCTGTATTCACCCATGAAAAATGTACTCGCCCCAAAGTGTGCAGGCGTGGGATTATTTACCCATGCTCAGGAGAGTGCCTGGTCTGTGGAAAGGTGGGCAGTGCAGTGCGAGCCTTGCAGACAAGCCCTGCACAGGTTGGAGGGAGGCTGTGTGCTTCCCCTTCCACCACAGACAGCAAAAGCTTATTGGCAGAACTGAGACCACTTCTTGTAAGCAAATACTGCAAGGTGCAGGGTTTCTTGTGCCTCTTGTTCATCTCTAGATTTTTTTTTCTTGAAACTCTCCATGCAGTTGCTGTCATAATCCTTCCTTCATTGTGTTTTATTCTCTCTCTCTTTTTTTTTTTTTTTTTTTTTTTTTCCTGTAACGATACTTGAGAAGCGCTAGAGAAACACTCACTTTGGGCACCCTGTTCCCCCTTGCTGTTCCCCAGTTTGTCAAACAAGCCACCCCCGGCAGGGAGATGGGAGCTCCTCAGATGCAGCAGCGCATCACCAGCCCCCTGCACTGTGCACGGAGCTGATGCTGTGTTTTATGGTGTGAAGTGAAGCGAAAATCTCTTCAGTTACAATCCCCAGTCAGATAGCTCAAGGCAGCAAGGAGGGAGAGGATAATCTATTCAGGTCATTAATATGTGGGCAGAACTCAGCCTGTCCTAATTAATCCTCTTTGAAATTCTGCATGTATATAATTCATCTTGCACGCCAGTGGGTCCTGACTGAAACTGGTATTGCAGTTCTGCTTCTAAGCGTCTGTTTTTGCATTTGGTACTTGGAGGTAGTTTACATAAATGGGTGGCTTTAATTTGTGTTCCCATCCCGACTGCCTCGCAGCTGTGTGGGGCTGTGCCCCCTCCCCCCCACCCACATTTTGGCAGGGGCAGGCTCATCGGGGGCACTGGGGGTACCAGCAGGCAGGGCACTGCTCCCTCCCTGCCACCCCCTGGGCCTGGGGGGTCCCTGTGCTGGGGGGCACCAGGAGCTGCCTCGAGGAGCTCACAGGGAGAACCGGCTCTGTTTGTACAAGGGTTTGTTTGGTTTCCTGTATGAGTGATGCTGAACAATCAAATTGTTCCCAGAACACGCTATCTAGGCTGATCTTATTCCCTAATGGAATACCACAACCATACCTGCAGCTAATACCTAATGGAATGCCACAACCGTACCTGCAGCTCCCCTGGCTTCTTAGGAGTGATGGTGGGAATGGTTTGTGTCAGGGTGTGTGACCTCTGGCAGTGGCAAATTGCACTGCAGCAACTACCGCTGCATGCCTCTCATCTCAATTTGGGGTCTTTGGACGTGGCCGTGCGGACACCCTGGGAGATTTCCAGCCAGGAGACTTCCCACCCGCTGGGCACATCACCGTCAAGAGGTGCAGGCTTCATTTTGGCAAAGCAAACACAGCTTTTGCTTCTGAAGACAGGTCAGCAAGAGGCAGCGGCAAGGCCCCCCACCAGTTGTTATGCTTGGGCTTTCACTGCTGCCCTGCAAAGGGTCCTAGGAGAAAGACATCCTCCTGCTGCCTGCAGGGCGTTTCACACCGCTCCAACCAGCTTTAATTTTAGCTTCTCGGCTTAACTGGGTGTGTGGTTGTGCCTTTCATGTCTGCCTTTGCTGTCCGGCTCTGGAGGCTTTGCTGGAGCTTGTGGCCTGCAGCCAGAGTGCATGGCAGAGGAATACAAACAAATGACAGGAAGGTTGGTGATAATTGAGCACATTCTCCAACACTTGGAGCAACTGCATTGATCTCGGCTCAAAGCTGCAGCTTTTGCTGTAAACAATAAATGACAGATGCCGGACTTCAGAATAGCCTCTCTAATGTCCCGGGAGGACACAAAGCTGCTTTGTAAGTGCAGGAGCCAGTCCTGGTAGTAACAAGGCAGAGGGGAAGGGAGGAAATGTGGCACCACTGTCTTTAACGCTGGAACGGTGGCGAAGAGTGTCAACAGGCATGCACACACAGAGATATGTAAATATCGCCTTACATTTTTCCTGGCTGGATACTAAAGTATCTGTTTGAGCTGGCTGAAAATGTGACTTTGGGGTTTGACAGCCAAAGAAAAAGCCCAATGCACTGCACTTTGTTTCCAGCAGACCCAGAAGCAAGGGGTCCTGCTGTGTCCTGGCTAACACTTCTCACAGCAACTCACAGGCTGGGAGGCAGAGTCAAGGCAGAGTCACTTTGGTGTTTCACCTGGGTGACTTTCCCAGTGCACTGGCAGAGGGGTGCCTCTCATCCAGCTTGCTGCCACCAGGCCACGTGTCCTGTGCCCTGCTGTGGGCCTGTGGCTGGAGGCAGCGGCCTCACTGAGTGAGAGGCCTTGGTGTGCTGCTTGTGGGGCTTCTCACAGGCAGAGCTCACAGACCCCTCAGGCCACGGCTGCTCATCTTTGTGACTGGTGCTCTCTCAGAGCGGCTCTGTGGGATGCCTGCATGGGGTACGTTGGCCTTGGTGCTGCCTGTGTCTGACAGAGGTGTCAGGCTGGGCTTGTGTGAGGGTACCCGAGCTCTTCCTCTCGTGGGGTGCCCTGCGGGAGCTGGGCCTCGGCCCAGAGCAGAGGCTGGCATTCAAGCGCGATGGGTGGCAGGCGAGTCTCGGCAAGCCTGCAGGCAAGCTGCCTTGGTGGTACAGGCAGCGGTGCGAGGCAGGATCCGGGACATGGAGCACCTCAGTGCACTTCAAAGGACAGTCCAGAAGGCCTTACAATGGTGGTGCCACCAAAGGGCTTCAATCTGCCTCAGCTGGGTAGCATAGCTGAAGCCAAAGGCTGAATTACCTTTGGCTAAGGGCGTTGTTTAATTTTGTCTAAAGCTCAGGAACATAGAAAAAAAAAAAAAGTTTTTATTTTTATTTTATTTCCCCCAGCTTCCCAACATCAAATTTAAACTATAGTAAACAATAATTTGCTTTTTGAGGATAAAGTTAATCATAAGTTACATTTTAAAAAGCTATTTCTGTTCATTACAGTAGGGTAGTACAGGGGCGGACTGTTGAAGTTTACCAAAATCTCCCCAGAATTGTTCACCAGAGAACGGCACAGAGGGCCCAACTCTCCTCAGGTGATAACTGTATCCCAGGTGATAACAGCCCTGTAAATGAACACGGCTGTGCTCCTTGATGTGCCTGCAAGGCTCAGGATGGTCACGTCATGCTCCAGAGCCCACGAGTAGCAAGGCTTACCAATACTGCTGTTCAGCAATGTGGCTACCAAATGTCACCTGTCCCAGGAGGCTATGCAATGTGACACTAATGACTCACCGGGGACACACCTTGACCATCAACACACTTTTGTGAGCCTACCACACCCCTTCCTGCAGGCTTTAACTCGCCTTGACTGCAAAGCATCTTAGTATTTTTGCCTTAAGAGAAGAGGTCCTCCAGCAGTTGGGCCACTTGGCTGCTCTTGTACGAACCCGTGATTGTGCGACCCGCTTTGCTTGATGTACCGTTAACACGTGTTAAGGGTGATTGCCTCTAGGTATTTGCCACTGAAAGAGCTGGGATATTCATTTCATAAAGATCAAAACCTGAGATCACCACACAATGAGACACGTATGGAATAAAGAAAGTAAGAGGTGATAAATGGTATCTCTATAGATACATCCACTTAACAAGGTAAATATGAATACAGACTTATTTTGGATAATACTTTTAGACTTGGGCAAAAAAGGGGTATTTGCAGATTTTTTTTTTTTTTTTCTGATGAACACAGAGTTTTTGTCAGTGCACTATAAAATTTAAGATCTGATTCTGTTTTCACATTAGCTTCTCTGAAGTTTATATTGGACTCACATATACAGCTCTCATTGTAGTGCAGATTTAGCTAATCCCCATTTCAACAAAGAATCTATATAGTGTTAAAATTTCAAGCTGTGGTTGTATTCACATTCTGCTCCCTGCTTGCCACAGTCCATGATATTTGCTGATAAATGCAATTCAAATTTAGCCTGACAATCTGCATCCTAATGATTTTCTAGATGTTGCAATTAGTTGATTTGCTAATGATTTTTTTTTTTTTTTTACATTTCCCCTTTTCATTTCCACATTTATTTGTCTCCTCTGCTTACAGTGTCTTTATAAACAGATTTTCCCACACTGTGTTTAGATATGGACATGGTTGAATGTAAACTGATTTACAAAATAAACTGGATGGTTTTCACCACCTTTAAGGTGGGATAATCCCTTCTGTTGTGGGCAGCTGAGTATGCTTAGCTCTGCTGGCCTCCAAAGAGATGGAGACAAATCAGTGCAAAAGGTCTGGATGAACAAGACCTGGCACTGTTTCCTTTTCCAGGTGGGGAGTTCCAGGACTGTATGTTTGCACAGCACCAGTTTTCAGCCTCTTGTCATCACCACCCATGTAACAGTACAGTGACAGCCCTTTTGCTACCTGCATTTTGATCATTTTCCTGAGCTTTCTGCTCTGTGTGGACCATGAGGCTGAGGTTTTATTTTACTCCCTGTATTTTTCTGCATTTTCCTTGTATTTCTCTCCATTCTTGTACCCCTCACCAAAGAAAACAGGAAGCTTCTTGTCCAATTTGCCATCACTGGACCATCTGAAAGCCAGGTGTGTCCTCCTTTGACTGCCACAAAGGCTGGAGGGGCAACGACGGGGCATGGAGAAGCTCCTCACATATCTGCCAGCTCTTGGGAGGCTGTCGATGAGCAGAAGCATTTCACTCAAGGGCCAAGAGCTGCCAGACTCCCTTGTTCCCTAGATAACCAGAAACAGCTATTACAGAGGAGGCTCTTCCACCCTATAAGCAGAAGCCCCTCCTTTCATTTCCCATACTAATTTCTGGCTGCCAAATCTACCCGGACTGACATCACCCTCTGCTAAGGGTGAATCAGCGCGGTTGGGGAGTAGGGTTTTGCAATCTCTTAATGACAATTCGCCACAGCTTGTCCCTGTATCAACTGGCCAGGGAAACAACATTACTGCCCGGTAAGCAAGAAACGTGTTTAAACCTGTGGTTTAGGCAATGCAGCTGATGCTGCAGCTGTGCACATGGCCAGGGAGTAACTGAGATGCTTGGCTCCACCTAGCGGCATCGCCTTTGGAGAGGCGTCTGTGGCCGGGGGTGGGTGCTAGCGGGGACTGTGGGCGTCCGTCAGGCGTATTTCGTTATAGCTTTGCTCCTTTGCATGTGTAAACGGGCGTATTGGTGCAGATTACTGTGTATTATGTGTTCACGAAAATGTGCAGAACTCTTGACACATTTCAGAAAGGACAAAATTAGGCACACTCTGTGCAGCCCCCTTGTTCTCCTGTAACCATTGTGCTTTATTTCAGGGGATGTTTTGCTCAGTTACTGCATCTTGTGTCGGTCAGAACATGAGCTCCCAGACACTGTGGGGTGTCCTTCATGAAGCAGGTCCTCAAACCTGAGCTAGGCCGCTCAGTGTTCCTGAAATACGCTAAATGGTGTTGCGAAGCAGTGGCGTATGAGAACACCTCAAGCAAGTATGATCCTAAGTAGCGTTTTGGGTCTGCAATCAATCCAGGGAGTGCTTGGGCTGGGTTTCACCTCAGGCTTGTGAAAGGACCCAGCCAAGAAGCCTGGATGTACTCACAAAATGCTCTTTATTCCTGGTTGGGGATCTGTTTGTCTTCAGTGAGTCTTGGAATGTCAGCTTAACTCCAGGATCCAGAGTGGATAAGATTCATGTCAACCTGTTGGCAGGTTGTAAGTCTTTTTCTTTGAATTTTTGTATTTCCCATGGCAACTTACATAGGAGCATTCAGAAAGCAAGAGTGACTCAAAGCAATGGAGAAGAGATAATGCCAAAATCAGCAGGATTGTGAAAAGCCTATTTGCATTTTTTTCCCCAGGGATGCTCGTTTTTAATATAGAGAGGTGTGAAAAGTAAGGATATTTGATTATAGTGACATGGGCTTTATTAATGACATCCTCGAGTAGGAATTTCTTGGACATAGTACTCAATCTGGAGATCAGAGTGTATAGCAGGGATTCGCATTCTGCACCTCGCTGAGTAGAGGCATGTTTTGAGTGGTTTCTCGAGTCTTCAGGATCAACAAATCCATAGGAAAGTACTGCTCAGCTTTCACATGCTGCAGTACCTTTCAACTTCAAAGTGCTTTGCACACATTAACTCATCTGAGATGCGTTCTGTCATGAAACTGTTATGCCTTTGTTTTTTTGTACCACGCTATTATTATACATATTAACCTGGTGCCTAGAGGCCCAACTGAGATCAGGGCCCTGTTGTGCACAGAGAGAATAAAAAAGCCAGCTCCTATCCAGATGAGTTCATGATCTACAAAAGTAGTAATGGGTGGGAAAGGAAAGAGAGGCATGTGGAAGTAAGTATGCCTTATGTCACTCAGCCAGCAGCTTGCAGAACGCAGGTTTTCTGCATTCGAGGCCAGCAAGCAATCCTTTGGCTTCACTGCCTCCTGTTAATGTCTAAGTTGGCAAGAAGGAATGCCAGCCATTTTGTCTCCAGCTCAGAACAGGCCAGACAGACAAAACTGTACGTGTTGCCCTCTCACCAATGTTTTCCCTGGGTTGTTTCCTTCTTGTCCTTTAATCCAAACTAAGGGTTATTCTCATTGAAATCATCATCGTACGTGGGGAAAACAAAACAAAACAAAACAGTTACAGTGACCACTATCCATGACTTCATCTGGACAACTCATGAATCTAACTTATGGGCTTGTGTATGCATACACATGTGCTGAAGTGGAGATTAGGTCAGGCCTGACATCTCTCTGCTGTAGTTTACCATCGCACCTTCGCTGCGGTATTTTAAGAGCTTGGGCAGAAAGCAAATGGACAGTTTTGTTAAATGTGAAATGCAGCTAGAAAAACTTTCTGAGTAGCTTAGATAGTTGTTTTGTTCAGTGCTTTGAAGATACAGAAAGATAGCAAAAGTTACTATTGCTAGCACTACTTAGTATAAAGAATTTGTTCCTGCTAGTGACAAGCAGTGCCACACATCCATAGTAGATTAGGAAACGTATAAGTAAAGTGCTAGAGAGTTGTGCAACCTGGGACATTTTTGGAAAACAAAAGCCAACCAACCAAAAAAAAAAGAAAAAGGAAAAGAAAACCCAAGGATGCTGCAATATGAATAAGTTTGTTGCAACCCACATGCTGCAAATAATATCTCAGCAGTTAATATCTATAAGAGTGTATGTCTAGATATCTGGTATTAAACTGCACACCAGGTTTGGACACTTGCTACCATGACCCTTGGAGCAGTGAAGTTACCATCAGCTTCCTGGCTTCCTGTGAGTTATTCTGTGGAAAAACAGCCACTGCTGTCAGGTAGGGCTGAGGAGTTTACTACAGACTGGTGACCTTCCTGTGCAGTGTGACACCAACTTCTGTTTCTGTAGCAGATATCTGAAGCATTGCTCTGAGGCAGTGTGGAAAGGCTGGCATTTCAAACTACCTAAATGGACAGTTTCCTCTTAGAATAATTCCTAGCATGTTTTACAGAGCAATATCTTCACTTCCACGGCTAGTTCACTCGGCTTCTGCTTTATCCTCCTTTCTCTGACCTTGTATGGAGAGAGTGTAAGCTTTTTTGGGGCAGAGACTTGTTCTGTTTTTACGTGCCTAGCATAATAAGGCCCCACCTTGAGGGGCCCTAGGCACTGTCCTACTAAATAAGCTGAATTAATTGCATGATCATCTCCTTTAACCATGTGGGAGGAATAATGCTAGTGGACCTTTTTCTCCTTTCATCAGTTTTCAAAAGTTTGCTTTGGATGTTCGTGACAGTTCAGGCGTGTGCCACAGAACTTGCCCATGCAATCTGTCCCGGTGAAGAGCCCCACTCCTACGGCTTGCATCTTTTCTGGGTCTTGATTCCATTTTTCAAAAGTAATCTTCTGGTCCGGTGACTCTGTTCTCTCCGAAGGCTACATGTTTCTCTGACCTGTTTGACATCGGCTTCTCCATGGCAGTCGGGAACAGACAAGCAGTGAATCCACGAATTCTCTAAATCCTAGAGAAGCGAATAAACACTTGTAAAGGTTTTGCTTCATTTGCACTTTGCCTTTGTGTAATTTATCATCTTTCAACGTCTTGCCTGCGCTTTTTAATTACTGCTACCCTTCCATCATTTTTGTAATTTTAAAAAAAGCCAATTATATGACAATCTTGATTGCCTAATAGTTGTAGTAAAATGTGCATATGTGTAAGTAAGGGTGATTGTTCCTTCTTGTTTGTTTTTGTTCTATGCACCTTTCAGATTTCTAAGTTATATAATTGTTCCCTTTGGCTTGCGATCAAGGTTTGAGATTAACTATGGCTCTGCTGTGGTGTGCACTGTGGAGTTGACATATGGCTAATCCACCTGACAGGCTCTGGCTCCTCATTCCTTAAAAGAGTGTGGATGGAGGATTTTGCTGTTAAAATGGCACTGTCAGTGATGTATGAAGTAAAATCAGTGTCCTGACCTCCATTTCTAAACCGCATCTGGAAGGACAAGTTCAGTGCTGGAATACAGTGCTACTGCCCCTCTTGTGGCTAGACTTGCAGACCTACTGGGGGGGATTATACAGGCTTAGCAATTCTGAAAATCAGACATTTATATGACTCAGACCCACCTGTGTTTTCCCCAAAGTAATCATATCAATAAATAAAAATAAAATAATAATAATAAAGAAACAACCCCCACTTTCGAGCTCTTTCCTTATGTATGTAGGACATAATCTATTTTGTGTCCTACCTCAGGAGAAAACCTTACAGTGATGTTTCCATATGCCAACTTAATACGTGTTAGCACTTGTTTGTACTGGCAGAGTATCTGGCAGACCTTCTGGTAGCCTGTGACACCAAAGCGGCAAGCACCGAACAGGCAGAAATGACAAGATGGTCCATTTGCTTTAAGGGGTGTAAAACTGAGACGATATTCATCTTAAATGTACGCTTACCTGACGTGTTATCTTAAGACAATACTTAAATGTAAGGATGTGACTAGGTTGTACCCACAAGTATTTGCAGGAATGCAGGCCTGGGTCCACCCACACAGCCCACCAAGAAAGGTTTGTGTGGGTACAAGGCATCTGTGCCCACTGACAGCGATTTCCAAGGCAGAGACCTGACAGACAGCTCCTTTGCTAGCAGTCTGTGGCAATGCATCATTGGTGCAACAAAGTAATAGAAAAATAGCTTATTAAAAATGCTTGTTAGATACCACAGGTGGTGGTGCCCTTCAGATGGAGACGGGCAGACTGTTCTGGAACATGCGTATGTGTTCCTCTTTACAGAAGCTTGCAAAGTTTGAAAGACAAGTACTAAACGGCAATGGTAAGAAAAATGCCACTTTTAGGATTTGGAAAGAAGACTATAAAAAAAAAAATGTCTTTGAGAAGGTCTGAGGAAATCGAGAATACAATTAGATTATCAGATCACTTTGCAAGCAACCAAAAAATAACCCTGTTATCATAAAAATTACAGGCTGTATGAAACAAAACAACTGGGAAACACTGCGTTGCTGTCTTCCCTGTGGATAATGATCTGTTCATTGCTATCAAAACAAGACATAAACAAAGCTACGCCAAAGAGAGCCTGTAGCAAAGACGATAGAAGTCTACAGTGGTGGAAAAAAAAAACATGGAGAGGAAGGAAGGGTTTGGACTGCTGGTGCTACAGGTGGGGAAGCAGCATGGGAACTGAGGGTAGTCCAGGAAGAGATGGGGGAAGGTGTGTGCCTCTTGGATGGAAAAGAGAGAAAACCAGAGTTAGTTCAGACTAAGTTTGAAGTCTGCATATTAGCTACAATTAGATTTTATAGCTTAGTTCCTGCAGATGTTGAGAGTCAAGATAAGTGTTTGAGACAGTACATTAGAAATTGTATTAGTTCACCTATTATAGACAGCAGCTCTGTGATATAAAGCCCATGTGCCTTCATTTAGCTCATTATATCAGTTAAGTGGTTGGAGGAGGTAATGCATCCAAGGACATCTGAAGAGATTATTATACCTCTTTGTTGCACCCACTTCAGTGTGGTCCTACCACTAAGCTTTGGCAGCAATTCTTGGAATAAAATTGCATTTTTTAAAATTATGTAGCAAATTTGCAGGCCTAGATCTCACAGCTGGGGGCAGAGGAGGGGCTGTCTTTGTATTTTTATTTTTATTTTTTCTTTTCTAGATGCTCCAGGAGCATCTGTGGAAATTCAGTTTATGCTTTGCAACAGGCAAACTTTGGAACTTGCATCCTGCACAAACAGCATAAGTACAAGTAGCTTTTCTTATGTCAAATCAAAATAAACAAACACAAAACCACCAGTAAACCCCAAAACTCTGTAAAAAAAAAAAATGCATATATATGATTATTTGTTCCTGGTTAGTATAGGCCCATGGAAGCCAGGAGCGACCTCCAGCCCGGGGCAGTACAGCAGGGCTCCGCTTGGATGGAGCACAGTGTTACTTGCACCTGAGGCTGGTGTTAATGAGAAGCCTCGTTAATGAGAAAGGTTGCAAGAAGCCAAGCGAAGAGGCCATTTCACAACGCTTGGTGGTGGCAGATGGCATTGACTGAGCTTGTTGGAGAGCACCTGAGCACTGTCTGTGTTAATAGGAGGGGAGAGCCTGGCGTGGGTTTAATTAACGTGGTGTGGGTGGCTGCCTGTGGGGCCTTGCTCTTGGGCTACAAATCCCCCTCCAAAATCAAACCTCATCCCTTTTTTAGGGAGTTCCTGCTTCCTTTGAACTGCACACCGCTGCCCTGCAAAGGACGCCCTGTTTCACTGGGGGCCGGCTCTGACGGGAAACCACCATCCTCCCTTCCTCGCGGTCTCTGGGCGGTAGACGCGGGGCTCTCCCCCCTTCCCACAGGGCCGCCACCCTCCTCCCCGGGCACGGTGTCCCCCGGGGGTCCCCCGGGGCCGGCGGCGGTGCGAGGTGTCCGCTGGGTGGCACCAGAGGCCTCCAGCGGCCGCAATGCTGCGGCGGTGAGGGGAGGCGGGCGCCATTTCCCCGCCGCCGGGCAGCGGCGTTGCCGTCCTGCAGGGTTTACCTGGCGCCCCTGCTGCGTGACACCAGAAATAACCGATAATAGCGCCAGAAATAACAGATTTTTAAGGTTGCATCTGAAAATGGCAACTTAATGCTGCGACTGTTTCGTGCAGGGAGAAAATCGGGGGGAAGGAGGGTGTATTTCTGCAAAGAACTGAGAGAGCAGTGCTTGGTGTGTGTCTCGAAAGATGCACCAGTTGCTTTGCAGAAGAAAAGCAGTCTGTGGATGAGGGATTTGTACAGTGTTTTCCTGAAGCTTTCTCCCCCACCGACACAGAGGTAATACCCAAGTTACAGGGGAGGATGTGATCTAACAAAAACTTTAGTGTGATCTTGAGATTTCTGTTCAAATCAAGAAAAAAAAAAAAAGTTGTCATCTGTTTCAGTAACTTTTAGAGGCAGGGGTGTTGAACATATGTATTGGCCTGGAGCAAGCTGTGCATCTTCTAGCAGCAGAAGAGATGAGGTCAAGGTTGAGAGCAGCTAAGTGTGTGTTTGGAATGCATTACAGCCATTCAGCATCTGGCGTGTGGATGTATTTCAACAGGTTTTTAGGTAACAGTTTGAAAATGTTGCTTCTTGGTTCATTACGCACATTAAAAATGCTCATGCCTATTCATTAGTCCTCTTAAAGGTATGTGGAGCATGTGTAAAGAAACCTGAGAATTTGTTGTGGAAGAAGATGAATCTTAGCTGAGTGCAGGTGATTCATAAGAGACTTGGCTATCAGCACAGTGAGAAGGATCACACAGCCTCTGAAGTAAACTGTGGTCCAGCACCACAGGATGAAAGCTGGTACTTTAGACAGAGCTTCAAATTTGTTTTTCCTCTTGATCTGAAAAATCAGAGTAAAGCTTCTGTTCTCCATGAAGACTTCGCGTCTTCGTTTGGAAACAGCAAGCAAAGATGAAGAAGCTTCCCCCTGGGTACTTTGCTCTTCTGGTTAATCACCTTGCAGATTACAACTTTGTCCCATGTCACAGATGAATTTGCTTGACTTGAACCATTGGTGTTTTGCATTTGTGTGTTTCTCTGTTGTATTAAACAACTCTGGGGAGAAAAAAAAAAAAAATCTCCTTACAAAGAATTTATGTAATGTAATCACATAATCTATTTGTTTTTCTTTTGGTAGCCTGTACAGCAAAACATTTTGCTGAGCTCTCAGCTCTTCTTCATGGCTCTTTTTGCTTCTTCTCTAGTTCTTAACCAAAGCCTGGAGAAACAAGCTCATTTTCCAATGCAGCTCCCCTCCCCTGTGCTGCAACATGGTATAAACTCAGGGATTGTACTCATTCATTCTGCTTTCAGCAGTAATGTCAGTACTCTCTTCATTTTGCCTAAATCAAAAATCTTCTCAAGTTCTTTGTTTCCTAGAATATGCACTCAGCTTGTATGTGAGGCAAGCACAAGCTTATTGTGTTTTCTTGAGAAGTATGCATTGCTAAACTGAATTTATTGATGACCAAGTTTGTTTTACCCTTCATTAATCTCAGTATGATAAACATATAAGTGTATGTGTAACAAATATTTGTTTCACTGGGGGGGGGAAGAAACACCTTTGTGGGTTATGTACCCAGAATGAAACCCTGCAGAACTCCACTAGAAACTTCCACACCTGGTCACATATTTTTGTAAGCTCTGCCAGTTAATGAATTTTTAGTCCATTTATTGTGCTTTCATTGATAAGAGCTGCCATTTTAAGTAGAGTGTCATACAGCACTATGTCAAGTACTCTGCTGAAGCCGTTATATTTTCATAATTACTATTAGCAATCAATTCTGTGGTCTCGGAGAATGCAATCAGGTTTGTGAGCCAGTGTCTGTTTTCCATGTAATCAAGTAGACCATCCCTGCTTATGTTCCCATGCTTTCATTCCTTATTGATTGCATTGCATGGATTTGTCATTATCTTGCCTTGCACTGAGGGTAATCATTACTGAGGTCAATGCATTCTCCTTTTTAGTGAGTATCAGCACGATGCTTCAGTCTTCTGGCATGTTCCCAGTTTTTCTGAAGGGGAATCTCTTCTCAGCATGATCAGAAGAGGTATGAAATTGGATACTGCTGCATCCCCTGTCTCATGCATAGCTTGATGCCAAAAGCCTTGATAAGCAAAAAGTAATCATGACACTGATACTATACTGTCAAATATCCTAGGGTTTGTTGATCCTCGTGCATGCCTTCTGTCTGTAAATGTCCATTTGACTCTCATGAGTGTCTTACGCCTCTAAACTTCCATTTGACCTTCATGTTCCTGTGAATTTTACACCCTTTAAAACTGTATTTTAGAAGGATGCTCTAGCAATGTGTTTTGCACAACACTAACATGTATTGAATTTTTCTGTTGTTGTTCTTAGGAATGCATCTTAATCTCTTTACTTGGACTGTGAAGAATGATTGAAGCACTGTCTGTATCACTTTACCTGGCTGTAATCTTTAACTGGGATTTAACCAGTTAATCTGACTAGGAGCAGACACAGTTATCAGTGCAAACAGCCATCTGTTCATATCCTCCCTTCTAGCTACTGTACAGAGTAGTCTGAAAGTTGCAGAGCAGGAGAGAGAGTAAGTGAATAAACTGGCCTCCAGAATCATCCTCTGAAGTACCTTATCTGTCTTTCCAGAGAGAAAGGGCTGAATCCACAAATCGCATTTATGGAAAGGAGATTTGTAATGAATTTCTTTCCGCTTTGCCTTACGCTGCGCAGTTGGAGCTGATGTATAGTGCCTTTTTCAAACTAGGGGATTTGTATTCTGGTGATATGCTCTGTTTGCCATTCCCAAACCTCACAGGCAGGTGCAGGAAGCTATCTTACATTCCAAGATATGGTTAAGCCTTGTCCGTGAATATCTAAAAATACTTAGTTTTGGAAGACAAATGATTCTCACATGGGAAAATTTATTTTTTTAAAAAGATATTTTATGCCTTTGTTTATTGGATCAATTGCCTTGCTAGGCCTTAGATCTATGTTCAGTCTCCTGAGTTGTGTACCTCTGTGTTGTGCTTGAGGGAGTGCCCAACCCCTCATAGATTTTAATGACAAATGAACTTGTGGATATACCTCAGAGTCCAGAACGGTAGTTAAAATCGGTGGGCAGGAATTTCATTATTGACTGGAATTGGAAATCAGTTAACCATCGGTCTTCAGAACGTGCTCTGTGAACAAGAGGAGAAGGGTCTGATTTCAATCACGCTGGTCAATTTTCAGTTTTCTATTTAATTCTGTGATATGGTATGGGACTTTCTCTGCTGCTCATGAAAGGAAGAAATGTTTTGTTTGACAGGTGCCATGTGAATTTTTAAAAGAATGAGCTTGTTCTTCACCCTGTTCTGATTTTCCTGTTATTCCAGTCCTAGCTTTAAGACCTTCCACTAAGCACAGACTCAGCAGCGTTGTGGATGTCGAGTTGTGTGGTGATGTCAGATAATTAAATGTGCCTCAGAGCCCTGAAATGCAATATTAGTGTGCTAAGTGAGGCTCTTGGCCAAATTTCTAGCTGCCCTCAATCTGTAGACCTGCAGCTGCTTCCTGCGGTGCTGATCTCCCTTTGGTCTTGGATCTGCACAGGCCCACTGCTGTTATAATTCAGATGTGCAGCCTGCGGTGGTGGCTCTTCTCTGGCACCCCAGTACGAAGCCAGAATGCTCAGACACAGAAGACACACAATGAAGGGATGTGTGACAGCAGTGATATGGTGCAACAAGGGAACTTCAGTAGGACATGTAAAAAAAATAAAAAATCTTACCTGCAAGAGTGGCAGAGCACTGGAACCAGTGCCAAAGGTATGGTATGTCAATCTGTATTGAAGATCGGATAGACAAGGTCCAGGATCTCAATATCTAATGTGAAGTTAGCACTGTGTGGAAAAGGTGTTTGGTCTCGGTGACCTCTACACATTACTTTCAGACAATCTTTTTTTCAAACGATTCCTCTACAGTTACTAGGACCTATTTCTTGCAACACATTTTGTTCCGTGTATGATGGGATTCGTTTTTTTTTACCACAAGATAGTTCAGAACCTCAAATTTATTTATTTATTTATTTATCTTTCCAGACTTCTCATCTTTGTTACTGCATGTCACTCAGATTCTTGAAGTACCTGGATTCTTGTCCACTTTCCTGGGTCTGGGGTGAGGCCATGCTCTGGAATAGAAGATCCGGAGCACAAGAAATTAACAACACTTATTAAAAGAGGTAATTTCAACTCATAGGGCAGTTCTTCACTAATGTAAATCTCTAATTTATTTCAGTTTGCAGTAGTTTGGGTTACAAACAGTAAATGTTTCTTTAAGGCAGTGAAGCAAAAGCTGTATTTCTGGCTTCCTTACTGGGAGTTAGTGGCTTAGGTAATTGGGTTCATTGCTATTTGGAGCATAATCAGCAAGTATTCATCCTCTGTACAGCCAGCATATAAAATTTGCAGGAGCTGCACACAGTGCGTACTCAATCAATGTAAATCATTTAGCAGCCAGCATAATGGACGTCTGGCTATTGGACTAAAAAATCCACTTGGTAATACAGGCAGATGAGTCATGAACAAGTTTTCCATTTATATATAAATGATGATATCCGCAAGAGACTGAAAGCTGAACAGACTAGCTTCCCAGCCACTAGAAGGAAAGATGAAGTACTGTTGAAGGTGTTTTTTTGTTTGTTTGTTTTAAAATATTTGGAATACCTTCCTTCAGTGCCAAGATAGCGTTTTGCTGCAGCTAATAATTATTATGGACATAACCGAGTTCTAATCACTTAAGGGACAGGGTGATTCTGTTCCTTCCGCTGAGGGCTCGTGCTGGTGGTGAATGTGTGTGAACAAATCTCTCTTCAAAGTAAGCTTGGACTTTGGACCAGCGTTTAATGGCTGCAGAATCCTCCCTGCCGGAATCGGAAGCTAGGGAATCTCCTCCGTGTGTGAGGAGCAGAGTGCAGTTGTTGTGAAAGTCAGAGCTTCAGCTAATAATTCAGCAGAGATTTCCTGGGATTAAGCTATCAGAGTATGGCCCTCATTTAGACCACTGACATCAGAGTAGGAGTGTGTTGGCTGAGTATCAGCAGCTGCAAGGATGGAATGTGGATGATGAGCTTTCTCCTTGCTGATGGATTGCAAATCCCTAAACCTTTTCACTCAGTCAATATGTATTTACCCATCAGCAAATGTGATGTGCAGCAAAGTATAGATTTGAGCACAATTTCTTTCATTTCTCAAATAGTGTTTGTGAAACAGGATGGGAAACATTGCCCCTCTCCATTGCATGCATCTTCATTTGCTTTTTGATCTCAAAACATTATATATCAGCAGGAAATCTTACAATTTCTTATTTGAAATGAGAAATAGCCCTTCTTAAGAAAAGAATCACGCAGAACTGTAGGGGTTGGAAGGGACCTCAAGAGATCATTGGATCCAACCCTGCCTGCCAAAGCAGAACTCCCTTCCCTGTTAATCATCTTACCTGGATTTTGCTTAGATTCTCACAAAACTTTATTCTCTTTGTTCTTTCATCTACTCTCTTGTGCTTGTGTTGTTTGTTCACTTGTGCCATAAATTAAATGCTCACATCTTTGTGAGCGTGACCTTTAGATGGCTTGTTGCAGAGGGAAAAATGCCGTGGGTCAAACTCATTGATTTTTGTTGTTTGCCTGGGTTGCCTCATGAAGCAGCATTTGGCCCCTCGGGTCTAAAAGAAATGGTTAATTTTGGTACGACACTTTGTTTGCAGTTTTTTATGTGTGTGTGTATTTACTTTCTGGGACACCATGGTGACTTTAAAACAAAAAACATTGTGATCAGAGGTTTTGAGTTATCTTTTAAGAGCCTGGAAAAATCTAAAAGTAGTTCAGTTTCATTAAGATGAGAGATGTTCTCTTGCACTTTAAGTTGACTGGAATGATATGTCACACTTGTTTTCAATCCAGGATCTCAAAGTGCTCAATCATGGTAGGGTGTTAGTGGGCAATGCTGCTTGGGAGAGGAATCCTGCTCCCACAGAAAAATGCGGTCATGAAAAGTTCTCTGTATAATACTGCCACACATGGGTAAAGCACTTTACAGACAAAGATCTGGTTTTGCACACTCACGGCTCTCCCTCCAAGTAAAACAAAGGACAACAATTCTTCATGGATGTAAGAGGAAGAGGAGGAATAAAAGGTTGTGGATTATAGATTAAGGCTGTAACAGTTGGTAAGTAAGAATGTGAGAACCACCTCTAGGCCATGGGTCCTTTTCATACAATTTCCTTCCTTCCTGACTTGCAGATGGATCTCTCTACACATTCATCTGTTTCTTTCTTTGTCTGTCTCTTGTGCCTCGAAGCCCTTGTCACAGGTCAGGATGGTGTGAAGCTACCTTCTGTAGAGAAGCAGGGGAAAAGGTTTTGTCTGAAAGGGCTGACAAGTGATTTGTGTGAATGAATCTCAGTAAATTCAGTTGTTCTTGCTACTGGGAATAATTTGTCGTTTACATGGACAGAGTTGAGGCAACAGTGAGACTAAAATCTGCACTTTGAAAATATTTAAGTCTCGTCCCTGTGACATGATGTACATCTAAATGCTAAGAAAAGTGATCCTGGGATATTTCTGGGTACTGGCCTAGGCTGGTTGCGGAAGCAATTCATACTAAGGTGACTGATGTCTTTGCCCTGCCTTGCTTTGTGCTACAGCTTCAAAGCACTGAATGACAACAAACCTGAAAGTTGTCTTAGGGAACTAATTAAATAAAAACAAAACAAAAAATCCACTGAAAAGGGAGAAAAATGTTTCTGGTTAGGTAATTGCTAGGTTAACAACCTGGCAATGTTTCCTCATTCTCTTTCTAGGTGTGTACCAAGAAAAAAGGCAGACTTTTTTTTTTCTCCAGAAAAGTAATTTTGCAGAAAAACAAACAAATGGATCTGCTGAGGAATTTCTCCCCAAACTTCAGCAGTGACAGAAAGCACGAAAGTGTAATTGATGAACCATCATGCAGATGTTTACAGAGCTGTTAAGATTTATGTCTGAAGATTGCTCAACCCTGAAGCTGCAGTGCTCTTGTGAGGAAGAAGTTGACAGGTCAGTGGGAGATAACCTTCTCAATTTCTTTTCCTGTCAGTGTAAGCTTGTTTCAGACCTAAGAATAAACTGCAAATTGCCCATCTGCAGTTCTTGGGTGGTACAGTATTTGATTAAAATAAACTGGGCCATTTTTTTCCCTACATCTCATTTGTGAGAAGTAACATGGACAAGTCTGTGTGGACTGACAGAGGGACCAAAACTCATTGTGCAATAAATGACATAAATCCTGAGATACATTATTTAAATGTTCATTCAAAAGTTTTGGTGTTGAGCAATTACCACGTTCATGTTGATTAATTTGATGTTTTGAGCCTGTGTTTGAGAATCCTGGCTGCACTGTGAGGGACTTGGGTCTGTAAAGGTAAGAATAGTCAGCATATGCTTTCAAATATTACTACAGCTAAGGGATGTTTATGGCTTTTCTTCTGTGAAGACAATGGAGGTTTTCAAGGAACAATTGATATGGAGTATTTAAATAACATGTAATAAAGTAAAAGATTGTTTTACTTTCTGTCAACGTGGGAAAAAGTAGCAGGGAAGAAAAGAGAATATTGTATTTCTGGAATACTAGTGAGAGACACAGCTGATAAGGTCTCAGTGTTTTAAAGTAGTCAGGTGCTGAATACGTACTAGTTAAGTAAAGAAAAAGTCTGAGATACTATCTATGCTGGAGAAGAAAATTAAGCAACTATTAAATTTAACTATAGTGCATTTCCGCAAGGTAGGTATCTTGCCTACTAAATCACTGTAATTCTTGACATATAACGTTGTACTGAAGAAAATAATTTGTGATTATAAAGGGGTTTGGAGGCTATAAACATTGTGGGAAGCCAAACTGTTAGGATATATATATTTTTTCATGTGGCTTAACCTGCTACCCCATGGGCCTCCTGTCATCAGAGACTGAAGTAGGCCAGACTCTCACACTGAGTGGATGTCTTGTTCCACCTGAATTGTGCCCTGCTCTTATACGTTCCTCTCCTAAGTTATCCTATAGCTCTTTATTTCCAGGCCTTTCCCTTCCTTGGCCAGAGCAAGTTTGTTAAGTTGCTTAAAGGTGGATGGAAGACTTCTCAATGTTATGCCATTGCCCCCAGGAGATTGTCATGACATGGCCATCCTGTAGGATTTTGTTCCTTCTCTACTGTTTTTGAAGGTCCTTTCACCAATATATTAATCAAGTAAGTGTTTTAACACCCAGATCAGGTTAAAGGATCCATAAATTATCAGACGACAGGTCTAAATCTGTATGAAAAGGTCACAGAGATCAGTTGTGAAGATGAAGCGAAATATATTTCACAGTACAAGCCAAAACAAGATACGATGCGGAGAGATTGAGACTCTTAATCAGTAAAGAAACTGCACATGGCATGTGTGAGATGACTTGCTGGAAAAGCAGCAGTGTGCAAATGCTTTTTTCGTTGCCCACAGTTTGTAACTTTTGACTCAAATCTTCGGGGGCTTGAATGTCCTAGAAATGAGAAGGTTGAAGGATCTTAATCTTTAGCTTTTTTATGATGTAAGTGATGTCTTTGCAGGTCCTTCATAATAGCATGCTGTTTTTTTACATTGCATAGCTGGTCAGGGTGTGGCCAGCTCTGCTTATTTTTTGGCCAAATGTGACTGCTCAGGTGATCTAGGGAACAGACTACTGAATGGAGCTTTTCTGGATGAAGAACAGTGGGTTGCCCTTTGGTGTTTGTAACATGTTCTGTTAAATTCAAAGGCAGAAGTTAGAAAAAAATGTGGCAGAAAGCTCAACAATGAAGCTTTACTGTTGCAGGATTCGCACAGGCAGGTAGTTCTGTCTGCATGAATCAGACTGTGTGCATAGGTAACATTTGGCCTTTTTATAGGCAGTGTTACCCTCTTTATCTTTTCTGTTTCTTTTATTTATTGCCTGCTAATGATTCTCACTTGTTAAAGAATGCAGATTGCTTGAACCAAGAACTATGTCTTGGCTTGTTTTTATGAGATATCTGGCACATGTACTAATTAACAATTAAACTTGTAAGTCAAATGGGAAAAATCCTACTGCCATAAAGACATGATGCAAATGTTAGTTGCTCTTTTTTTCCAAAAGCAATGCTGTTATCGGCCCTAACAGCGAGTAGATCTCATTAGGGATAATACCAGTAGGTTACTCAGACTTGAGAAGAATTATGAAAGGGAGACTAAAGAATTCAGCTTATTAGGGTCAATGTTATGCCTGATAAAGGACCAGAGTCCATGAAAGTTAAGCATTGCACATCTGGCCCTTCAGGGTAGAGACCAGAATCACAGAACAGTTAAGTAGGAAAGGACCTCTGGAGGTCATCTTGTCCAACCCTTGTGTTCAGGCAGGGCTACGTAGGGCAGGTTGCTCAGGACTGTGTCCAGACAGACTCTGAGTATATATGAGGAGGGAGACTACACAATGCCTTTGTGCAACCTGTGTCTGTTGCCTTCAAGGATTTTTTTTTTTATAAGTTAATATTTGTGTTCCTGGCCTCTTGTCCTGTCACGGGACACCACTGAAAAGAGCCTGGTTCTGTCTCCTGCGTACCTGGTTCTGTCTCCTGCGTACCTTCCCTTCAAGTATTTGGTGAGATTCCCCTGGGGCCTTTTCCAGGCAGAACAGTCCCACCTCTCTCAGCCTTTCTGAGATGCTCACCAGACTCTCTTAACATGTGCCCAGAAACAGACACTCTAGGTGTGGCTTCACCAATGCTAAGCAGTGGAGAAGGATTACCTCCCTCAACTTGCTGGCAATGCTCCTCCTAATGCAGCTCAGAATACCATTGGCCTTCTTTGCTGCAGGGGCACACCACTGGTTTATGTTCAACTTGTCTACCAGGAGAACAGAGCCCACCTAAACAAGAAGATGTGTTTTGGGTTGGGAGTCCTAGAACAAATTCAAAAGAGCCATCAGAACCTTCTCTTAATGCCCTTTTTGTTGTTTAGTGTTATTTTTGGCAGATCCAGTTTGGAGTATGTTAAGCTGCTGGAGACTCCAGAGTGCAAGAGAGGATTTTTTTCAATTTAAATCGAGAGGTACGCTGCCTATGCCATGAGAGTTTAAAAAATTAACTTGAAACCTCCACCTGAAGATAACAACAAGCCAACAAGTTGTCAGGACTACTTGTAGTCAAACCAAAGGGTTAAATAAAACTGTGTGTGGATGTGACTTCTAACTCAACATTGTTGTGGATCGTATCTTTCCAGTTACTCTGTTATCTGATAGCTGTTGCAGGAAGGAATAACTTCAAAACCTTTGTGCCCACTCAGTGAGTGTATTGGGCAAGCTTGTGATATGTTTTATTCACTAATAAAATAGGCTTTTTTTTTTTTTTTTTTTTCTGGGACATGGGGGAAAACTTGCTGCTGAATTATTTTGTGAAAGATGTTCCTCATGTTCTTCATGTGGATGGCTGCAGCTGTGAGTCTCATCAGCACCACACATCCCCTCTGATCCTTGTACTGGGCTGACTGTAGATCAGCAAGTGTGTTTTCCTGAATGTATCATTGCAGCATGAAAATAGGTGTGTATGATGGAAGTCTAAAAAATGCTGCAAATGAAAGATATTTTTGCCTGAGCTGCTAATGCAGCTACTTCAGTATGGTAAATGGCTGAATTGTAAACCTGCTGGGGGAAAATAATGTTCTCTTGAGTGAGAGGCTGCAATACTCAACAGGACTACAGTGCTTTGAAGAAGAGCAACGTTTAGCATGCCGTTTGGCGGCTCCTGCAGCAATGCCACACATGGAATTAGGATTTGATAATACAGGGAAAGAAGTGGAGAAAGCATTACTGGCTTACTTTTGACCTGACCTAGTTTAGCTACTGATGATGTTGATTAAATAGGAGAAAAATGCATGCAGAAATATTTCTCCCTCTGTATCTCTCTCTGTATGTATCGTATAAAACACTAGGTATATTTCTTTAGGCTTTTAAAAATTCTCTACAGCAGCGTCTCCTCTGTAGGCAGGTAGGATTATGCATTAAGAAAGAATTAATCCCTCATTGTGAAACACACAGGCTCAGCATTTACCATGGCTTTGATTTAAGAATGGGATTCAGACTTTGTGGTCTCAGTCAATGAAAGGCAGATTCTTGGCAGAACCTTCTTCCATTTGTTTCTGTGAGTGAGACAGTTAATATATCAGCCATGCACCACTGCTGGATTAACAATCACACCCCCAAATGCTAATAAGTGTTCTCACTCTTCCTTCCTAAGATTACCCTTAAATCCTATCAAAGGACAAGATGCCTTTTGCTTTGCCTGGCATTAGCACCCTAGTGACCTACAGCCAAAGTCAATAGTCAGTAAACTAACTGGCTGACATGGTGAAAGAACAGAGTGCCTTAATCAGACCCACTGTTTCTTAGAATGGTTGTAGTTTCCCCTGAGGATGCTTCCACTTGTTATCTTTTTTCCCTTTTTCTTGTTTGTTATCCACCTCAGCTAGCCTGGCCTCATAAACTGAGGCTGAACAGTAGGAAGTTTGCCATAATGAATAACTCAATACTCTGCTGTGGGGTCACACAGGCTGGTGAAGTTTTGCAAAGCTGAAGACTGTGAAGCATCTGGAATCAAGAAAATGAGGAAAAGGTAAGTTCTTCACATGCTCATTCGTTCTACTAACAAGAAAGAATGAACTTATCTACCTCTTGTCTGCAGCTGAATATGGTAAAACTGTCTGTTCCTCTTGGTCTAAAAGCAGAGAAACAGCACTGGAGACAGATCATAAGAGAGAATTCATGCTCTGAGCTCTCCTTGTCTGCAGTTTCAAAAAAGTTTTAAAGTTGGATGTTGGGTATACAAAATATTAAAACACTCTTTTTGGCTTTGCGTTGTTCACTATTTAAGTGGCAGCAAGGACTCCTGACTTTACCTTATAACAACTTTGGTTTTTGTTTATACGCAGGGGGTGAAAAAAGGGTAAGATTACACTTTAGTAATTTGTCTTTCTTTTAGTGAGTAGATTTCTTTACTTAAAGAATTGGGTTAGAAACCTACAAGATAAATATACTGATAAATTTTGGATAGTAAGTTACAAACTTACAATTTCATTATGTTGTACTGCATAGCAGATTCACATTTATGTATCTGTTATATATTTGACTTATAATCTTACAGGTTTTTATGCTAATCTGTTGTTAGATTTAAGGGATGGCATGCAGATTTGAAATCTTCCTAGTGTATATAGACAAAGGTAATAGAATGTAATCCAAAAGATTTAAACAGTGTTTTAGCTTAATCTTGAACACACAACCAATGATACATAATTGTGGTAGTGGCTTTTTTAGGTGCTCCCCAATGAATATGTAACCACATTACTTTCATGGAGTACTACTTTCTAAGAGAATCAGCACGGTTATATTTTGTAGTGAACTGTTAGATGGATAAATGGGCTAGCATTAAAATCATGGCTCTTGTGTTTAGTTCAAAGTAAGACATCAAACTGTTTCATTCAGAACTATTATTTCCTGGAATCAAAGAATGAGGTCTTCACCTAAATTTTAATTTATAAAATTTCTATTTTCTAGAGACTGCAAACAAAAACAATGGAGGGGAATGTGGGTGGGGAAAGTGAGTAAACACCGGTGGAGCTGAACAAAGAAGAGGTTAGAAGTTTGAAAATAGGATCAAGAAGTAGGAGGAGAAATTACTTAGGTTGAATGGAAAAATATATGTGTAGGGAGAGCCTGTCCTCAAATGTGGTTAATAAATTTTTGCTCACTTTATAAAACACGGGGGAAAAGCAGTGCAAGTACAACTATGATTGCATAGCAGCTGCTTGG
This sequence comes from Oxyura jamaicensis, assembly GCF_011077185.1. Lineage (NCBI taxonomy): Eukaryota > Metazoa > Chordata > Aves > Anseriformes > Anatidae > Oxyura > Oxyura jamaicensis. Next base: position 51,681,800 of record NC_048896.1, on the reverse strand, counting down.
GAAATGGTGTAACTATTTTAGATGAAACATGGTTAAGATAATGGAAGGGCCTTAGGACTTTACATTGATGGTTTCCAGTCCTGCACTAAAGCTACAAAATTTTGTGGTGTTCAGCAGCTTTGATATTTTTTCCCTCAAAAGCCTAAAACTTCTTAGCATATTTTAAAACAAAAGAAGTTACAAAAAAAGATACAATTACTTTGTAATGGCATTTTTAAAAAGGAAAAAATATATATGTTGTCTGAACTCTTGCATATTAACTTCTCATAAGCATGTCAAGCTACTGTGATGTGAGGAAAAGTTGTTCAGAGAACAATGGACTGTAAGCCCTGAGGTTACTAGGAAAATCTGAATTCATTTTCTCCTTTACCACAGGGTTTTCTGTCACCCTGAGAAAGATGCTTCGATCTGAAGGTGTCAAATCCTAGGCTTCATCTCTGCACAGGGATGTCACAATGAAGAGGCCATGAGGTACAGTCAAGTGTTTTAGTATTGCTCTTATGGGAACCATGTGAGTACCTACAATAGCTACTCCCCTTTCCCCACAACAGACCCCACTCTGAGGAAGGTGGTTTCGTATCTGAATAGATGAGTTGTATTTTGTCACTCTGGGTAGGCCCCAAGGCCAATATTTAGTGGGCAACAGGGTATCAGGTGTCCACAAAGAACCAAATGTAAAATGCTGAGCCATACTGCTAACGTGGAGAAAGATGCAGTGCTTCCATCTTGTGACATACGATGTGTACTCATTACTTGTCTTCATCCTTCTTAGCACAGCCTCAGGACACCAGGATCCTAAGCCATGACTAGGTTTCAGAGGTGCTGAAGTAATGCAAGCACCACTGCTACCAATAACTAGCTTGATTTTGTTTTAATAACAGTCTTCTCTGCAAAACCACAAACCCAAGTTAATTGCACAAATCAGGGGAATATGGAATTATTACAGTAATTAGACCAGGACAGCAGCCTTGGCTCAGAAAAACAGCTTTGCATACAGCTGTGCTGGAGAAAGTGCAGTCCATCTCATTAGGACCAAATATTAAGATCACAGCCAGCTCCAGAACTGGCTTTTAAAAACATAAGTTACTGGCTCCTGTTGTCTAAAGAGCTGCACTGCCAGTGCTTGATATTATTTCCTTGTCTCTTGCCCAACTGAGCTGAGACCAGCAACTCCAAGCTAATTGTGACTCTGCCCCCCGCATCTGCCCTGGGAAGTCAGAAGTTGAAAACCTCCTTCCATGCTCTTGAGAGAATGTCCCGTCTAATGTGTGCTTGCACGCTGATTTATTTGGATAATCATAGGTAAAGGAAAATGTATGCATACCTGCCAAATAAAATAGTTTGGGGATAGTAGTTATGTTTTTATTAATGGCACCTTTGAGTTCTTGAAATCTGTGACTAATGGGTTTCTTATGTCCCAGTAATATTTGTTAGCTCTATCTGCAGAAGTTGATTTTCCAGTTTTTCTCATTCAACTCTTAGGAATGAGAAAATGGACGAGCTGTCAGTGACCTGACAGCTTTGCTCTGCCAAGTGACAGAAATGCCCGATTTTGTAGCTGCTGCTCCCTTGCCTGGCTATAAACTAGTCTGCATATGACTGCTATCATACTGCTTTAAGCCATAGCTGGTGACTCCTTACAGGGCTGAAGTTAGGCTTTTGAAGCAAATAAAAATAAATGTAGTGACGCAGGCTGCGTCAGTCAGAGTGGAAATCTTTAACTGCAGTTGTTTTAAAGATCAGTGCAAGATTAGTATTGATGAAATGTTTCAGTCTCTCTCAATTTCTTAAAACTCCCAAGAGCAGGCTGCATCCACACTGACATTTTCTTTGTCTCAAGTATCTTTGAGACAACAATTCTTGGGCCTTAATGTTAATGAGTCCTCATCAGGGGAGGGCAGGAACAGCCCCTGTCCTGAATAGATGTGAACTTAAATAAGAGCTGCCCCACTGGCAACGGAAACAATTTATTAGTTTGATAGTGATTATAGCAGAGGAAGGTAATGGAAGACTGAAGAGAAAATAAACTGAAAGAAAGAGAAGAAATGACTAGTCAACCATATGAAAGGTGAGGAAGGGTGCCTGAGGGAGACAAGTAAACAACATGGACGTATTTCTTGTACAATGTGATACACTGGATTAAAGAAACCCTAGGAAAGTAATAGTGAGGAAGTGTAAAACATGGTCACATGTAGTAAATATGAGCATAGAAGAGAGAGGGCCTGAGAGGAAAAAGAGCAAAAAAAAAAAAAAAAAATGAAATGAAAGGTCTTCCTGAGCTGACAGGAGAAAAATGCAAAACTGTAAAGAATTTGGGATTATGACAAGCCTGAGGCAAAACACAAGCCCTGGCAACAAGGGAAAGGGAGCTCTTTGGAAGAAGAAAAAAGTAGGTTTTCAAATAAAATGCAAAGTACACACGCTTAGAATTAACTTTAACTCTTGTTCTTTTGAGCATTGTTGATTAAGTATTATGCTAAAATACTTGCATTTTCTTTTCCTGGGCAGAAAAATCACAAATTTTAAGTCCTATTTTTTTAAACACCTTTTCTGCAAAAGGTATCACTTTCATTGTCACCACTGGATAGTATGCTGAATGACCCCCTTAACCTACCACCTAAGGACTTGAATTTTTAGCAGACCTAGCTTCCTCAGTATGGATACTCCTGCATCACATCAGAGAGGAGAGATGCCTCTGATGGCTTAAGCCAGGGTGAATGTATTTCTTGCGACCTGTGGCTGAAGTAACACAAGGCTTGCTGTGACCTGCACATGTCTGAGTAATGTTCAGTAGCTGGTCTTATTTCAAATTTGGTTCAGTGGTGGTCAGCATAGTGCAGATGTGCCAGGATTGAACTTAACATCATTCCTACCTCTGTACTGTAAAAATTTATTAAAAACAAAGAAAACTAAGCATCACATTTAATGTTGTCTGTAGTTGTTTCTGCTTTTCCATCTCTTGACACAGCTGTGTCTCTTGCTAATCATGGCTACTGGTAGGAAACTATGCACTAAAAGGAAATGCCTCATTTTAGTAGGGCTGACTATTGAGGGAAACCTGAAAAACCTGAGCTCCTGAAAGACTTCATTCATTTAAATGGAAAACCTGATCATGGCAGTGTAATTTTTGGTGGCAAAAGCAAGAATACAGTTGGATGAATGATCATTTCATCCTCCAGGACAGTGAGGGTCATAAAAGCAATCCTTTTGAAATGTTTTCCTCTGTCTCTAGCAGGAAAAAAAAAAATACGTTTCCTGTAGAATAATAGTAGATGTTTTCAGTTAAATGTACTTTGCGACCAGAATATTAATCTTCAGGTAGCTCAAACCTCTTTGTCTAATTGAGTCTAAAAAATATTTGTTTGCAACAAGACTTGAAATCTAACTTAGTATTTTTAAAAATAAAAGCTGCAAAGCTGACTTCTAGTCCTTCATGACTTTAGTAAGCTGTGTGTATTTTACTGTTTTTAAAGTAACTTTTCCTTTGAGTATCTTATCCCAAACTCTGTAATGCATTTGATTTATGCAAAGCAGCTTACATATGTGCTAGTGGAGTAAATTCAGCTGTTAGATTCTGAGTTTTTGATCTTCTCAGTATGTGTTCATTTTTGGATTCCCTCTTACAACTCTGTTCTTGAAAGCAGAAAGCCATCATCCACTTTCCCCAATTACCTTGTTTTTAAATTGTTATTTTGAAACCTGTATCAAGAAAAGGAAACAAAAATAAAGTTGTAAGATGTTTAAAAGAATGTTCTCAAGGTAACAAAGAAGGCAAGTGAAATAAAATCTATTTACCAGAAATGATAAATATTTTTTTCTAGGCTTACGATAATTCCTAAGAAGTTAGAAAAATGAGTACAACAAAGCAACTGCTATTTGTCTTATTGTTTGGAAAATTTTATTACTAGCTTTGAAGGTCAATGTTGCAAGTTCAACTAAGCTAGAGAAAGTGTTACTTGTTTGTATTTCTGACAAACCACATATGACAATCTGGAGTGCTGCCCTCTTAATAATCCCCTGGTGTTATTTTTTTTATTTCTATGCAATAGCTTTTTAATTTATTGTCATGCCAACATATGCCTTTTTACTCAGAATTTTTCCACATACAAATTATTCTTGCTACTTTTGTTGAACAAAGAATCTATGTGGTATATCTTGACTTGTTTGCTCATATTTACACTTGCTCAGAAAGAGAAACATCTTTGAGATTTAGAGTGTTTGACTCTACTACTGCCTTCCTGTGCTCTGATAACTTTTGCAGAAATGCTTAATGCCTGCTGTGCAACAGGATTTTTCATGGGTCACCACTACCTCTAATATTCAGGCTTCTCAGCAGCTCAGCCCTGGAGAGGGGGAAAAAACAACCAAACAATAAAAAAAAAAATAAGGCACTTGAAGAAGGCATTTTGGACAAAAATAAAGGGTGTCTTATTTCTCGGTTGTCTTTACTAGTGAAGTACAGCTAGTTCTTATCAGCTGCTCTTGTAAATCCTTTTAAAGTAAATGAATAAAAGTCACGGAATAGTTGCTTTGTCTTGAGCTTGATAGTAACAAACATTTGTACTGTGAGACTCCTACCACTAAACCCAGTTTTAACACATACTCTTGCTGGGGCCTGAGATCTGTGACCTTACCCAAAGCTTTGCTGTAGCCTGGCACCCATCCTGCGGTGAATGACATAGGTGCTATAAGTACGGGGACTACACGTATTCCACATATGCCTCTATTTGTCCGTAGAGAACCTGACCAGACTGGGAAGGCAGGGATGTTGCTCTTGGGCTGGAGTATGGGTGGCAAGTTCCATTTTATGTGGACATAAGTTAGGATTTGTGGCTCCTGAACAACCTGTACAGTCAGCTGTCTCTAGTTCTGATAAATCAAGTTCACCCTCTGTGTAGTGGAGGCCTACAGATCCTTAGTGGTTTCAGCTAAATGTTTGCTCAGCTGTGCCAGATATCTGATGCACTCAGATTCAAGTCTCCTCTCTTGATCCCTAGTTCAAGCCCCTCCTTTTTGATAGCACACTACCCACCACAGTGCTTAGTTCTTGGTGCTTATTCCCGTGTGTTTTTAGAACTTTGTTGTCCTTCTGTGAGCTCTGTTGTGTATTCTGCGCTCATCCTTACAGAAATGCGTGCAGAATGAGGAGAGTTGGGTCATGAGTATCTTCCTGGGTATATTTAAACTCACGCCAATCCCTCCTGATATTATGCTCTAAATCTCAAGTCTGTCAGCTAAAAATGTTCGGCTCTTGGGAGTTTTTCTTGATAAGCTGCTGACGGTTTTAGTATCCTCGAGGCCTACTTTTGTGGCAGTGGAGGGGGGCTGTTCTATACAGCCAGGTCCCAATAATTAAAAGTGTTTTTCTTAGGTTAGGAACAAGAGCTTAAAATGTTTCCAGTTACACCAGCTGGGAAGCCAGCAGGAACTCACAGTAGTGGTTAATGTGCTGTCATAGCTTGCTCGGAAGGACAATCAAGAGGTGTATGGATGTTTTGCTATAGGCCAAACTGGAGACAGCTGAGGTCATGGATTATGATACTCTCATCTAAAAAGAATATGATGCAGCCTCGTCACTGCATATAAGCTGCAGGTGGAAGTATTGAGCCTATTGCTCAATATTTTTCCTTCTGGCCACTAGCATGAAACTAATACTGTCTTTTTAGCCACCGTTGCTGTGGGAAATATTGGTTAAGTCTGGCAAGATGGAGAAATCTTGTAAATACAGTAACAAATCATTCTATTCCAACATTCTTACGACTATGGTGGCTATGCTATTTGTTAGTCTTTAATATTGCTACAATGGTAGAACAGTCATGGAGATAATTTGCAAATCCCAAAAGATTCATCATGGAAATGCATTCTCATGCTTGCTCTTATTGTCCATGAAAATTTCAGCCACCCACTCATCAAAAAAGGCAATGGATGAAAAGTGTACACATAGTCAATAACTTTTTTTTTTTTTTTTTTTTTTAACGAGCAACTGACATCTGCAAAATGGGCCACCAAAGAGTTTGGCAAAAGCATAGAGGGATGTGTTCCTCAAAAGTGAGAAATATTTGTGAGTGGCTGTGAATTAGAGAAGATCAAAATCAGTGTCAGCTGTCAAGTAATGTTCAGCCAACTCCAACACTGACACTTAAAATTTCAGAAAAGATAAATTCTAGGAAGCATAGAAAATGGTCTGTGGGAGATGTATCTGATGTAAAAGTAATGCACCTCTAGTCAGCCTTATGCAGACATGTTGAATAGATTCAGTCCAAACAATCATCAAAAAATACAAAGTCTTTTTTTCTGCTGCAGTGAAACCTGGCCATTTGCATGCAGAAGTTCAGTACTTCAAAGACTAGAGCATCAAAAATCAAGCTCGTTATTACCTAAAGAAATCTAGAGCAGGGTGGTGGTGGAGAGCACAAAACCAAGGACAAAACCAAAAACATCAAAGGTACAGTTACAGCAAGGTGCTTCGTGTCAGTTTGATGTTGAATCTGTGTAACATTGTTTGAGCGAGGGGGATGTGATGAGCTGATAAAAACAAGACTCTAACAAAGCAGTTGCTGGCAGATTAAAGGCCGGGCAAGGTACTCAAAAGAGATCTGTCATATGCGTCAGAAGGAATAAGATGAACTCTCATGGAGACCACTTTGGAGCTCTTCAGATACCTGAATTCAAAAGGCTGAGGTAAAATCTCAAAAAAAAATAAAATAAAAAAAAATGACAGACCCTCTGTAGCAAGGTGCCTTTCATAGAATTATGAACAGTTTGATCCATAGGGATACATAGGCATCCCTTGTGAATAAAAACTCAAATGTCTATACTGATAGAAAACTGAATAGAAAATAACTTTCTGTGGTGTTTCAGCTTTTGTAATTCCTTAAGGTGTGTTACAGAGACTTTAGTGAGGTAACAGTTAAATAGAATAAAATAAATACACAGATCTTGGAAGCTAGAATGCTTTTATCATGCTGGATGTTCAGCACTGTGTAAGCACAGTATAAAAATGTACATGTTACAGAAAGGGCTGCTGTTTCTTTGAATGTTTCATTGCTTGGTGAAGTTAATTTTACACAAGCACAGCATGATGTTCCTTAGCTGTTTCCTTTCCAGCTGAGGGAAAACACTTGATAAAGGACAAAAAGGGTGTTTTTCAGCAGATCAGTCAAAGTGAAACTGATTTTAATTGGAAAATGCGGATGCATTTCTTCTTATTTAGTCATCTTGCCTGCCAAATTTGCGCCTTCTGTCTCCAGCCATTTCAGCACAAGGATCTTTTATGTTCTTTGTATGTGTGTATTTAGAAATTGTAAAGTTTATTTTTCATACTGCAAAATTACTGAACTGCTTTTGCTCACTTTTTTTTTTTTTTTTTTTTTTAAGACCAGATGGAAATTATCATTTTGAAATGTGAGTTTCAAAATTCCATATAACTGATCCTGTGGTATTATCAGAGGATAAGGAGAGATATAAGGAACTTTGAATAGAACTTTTCACGCTGCATCATAGTTACTTAGATTGCTACCTTTCAGTGTTATTTATCTACAAGAAGAACTCTTTCTTTAAGGAATTTTGGCTGGATTTTTGGACATCCAGGCTGTTATCCCAGGGTAGTATTCTGTCAGTAGCTTCCAGTGGCTCATTTCTCTTTATTTACTGGAAGCTACCTTACCCTCACTTGTGCTACTGTGTCTGGCTTCAAACCTAGAACTGGTAAATTGTCCATTTAAAAATATGTTGACTTTCAGTAGTGCCAATTCACTTTGCAGCTCTGTTTTGGAGTGCAGTCACACAACTAGTTGGGTTGTGCAGGGTATTACCTTCTTCCAGGGGACCCTCTGTGAGGAGCAGAGCTAGAAACCTATGAAACGAGGTACCCTTTTGAAGGAACAATGACAAGGAATCACAGCCTGAAAATACAGAATCTCTTTAGAATTAAAAGAGCAGTATTCTTGCCTTTTTTGCAGACTTCTCCGAGTATTTTCTACCATGGCAATGAAGGAGCTAGCCTGTGTCACAAATACTTCCAAGTTCCATTTTTTTCCTAGAAGTATGCTTCACATATATGCTTTTTCATGCTCTGCGTGTCATGAAGGAGTTGAACAGGTTATATACCATGCGCTTTTTTAAAAATATTTTTTTTTGTTAGGCACAGCAGAAGAAAAGATACAGAAACAGATGGGTTTTATTCTTTTAGCATTTGGTCCAAAGACCTTTTAAAGGCAGTAAAAAGTCACAACTGACTTCAGTGAACGTTGAATTAAGCCCTAAAGCAGGAACTCGTATTCAGCGATACAGACATTGAAATACTCTAATGGAGTTGGTAGAAAAGCTTTTGCAAAGGGTTCCAATCATCGTATGGCTCGACCTGGTTCCTTATTCTAGGTCCCTTAGCAGCATGAATGCTTTCATCTCTCTGCTTAGCTTTGCAATAGCCTGAAGCATCATAAAATCCCTCACTCCTAGGTGCTTTGTAGTGTATATTTTTTGACAAACTGCCTGGAAGAGACATACTTCAGCTAGCACTGAAGTCTATCTAAATAGGAATGTTTTGTGGTTCTTTTGTTGCTGTTGTTCTTGTTTTGTGTGGGAGGATGATATGTTTTGTTGATTTAATACATTTCTGCAATTTTAGAGACTTCTTAGTGGTGCATTTGGTGTTTGAAAACAGCTGGATTCTTTTATCTCAGAAGTTTCCAAATGGGATTTATTCCACAAACCCTTTGGCATTTTCCAGAATATGCTGCCAACCCTGATTTTTTTTTTTTTTTTAAATATCTCTGTAGTTTTTTCCTTGTGCTGTCATCTCGTTTCCAGGTAATTTTGGTATAGAATAAAAGCTTGAAAACATATGCACAAAGCAAATAGTTTAAGTTTTATCGCATTTCAGAAAGAAGCTCATGGTTTTGAAGAAAAATAGGGTAAGAGACAAGGCATATCAAAACTTAGACCTGCCAGGCATTTAGGATCAAATGTAGATCATCAGTTTCATGCTGTGGCATGCAGAGAAATCTCAGAATTTGCTTGTAGCCTGTAATTGAGCACATGGAAATAATTTCTGTGAAAATGAAAAATCATGAAATACTGCACTGCCCATGCAGTGAACAATGCCATTCTGTGGATCAGTTTTCTATGCAAATGGTTTTTATTTTGTTTGGATTCATCTTTTCAGCAGGGGTCTAATTCCTATTTCCCCGTGAATAGGAATCCCCATTCTGAGCACTTGGAATGTCACTACAAATATTTCCTTTCAGTACTGTAAATGGAAAGTACAAAAATGTTAGAAAAGGCTTCACTATTCAAATATGATACAGAGTGCATGAATAACTACAGCACATGAATCCCATGTATAACCTTTCAGATATTTGCTTTTTTTGTTTGGATGTTTGTGTCAGGAAAGAATAGTGATGATAAAGAAGCTAATAATGCTCCCTAAGAGGGGAAGCATAGGAAACTGCTGCTTGCATTGCAGTCTTGTCATAGACTGGACTTGTGGTTGATGACTGCCTTTTCAGAGATAGAAGGATCTCTTGTCAGTGCCTTATTGCTGGGCAGGAACCAGAAGCTTTCAATACTGCTTTTCTGTCCTGATGGGGTTTAGGAATATATGTGTACATACCAGGGTCTCACTTTGTGCTGCCTGGCCTAGATGGAGTAGTGTGCTGAGAATCACTGAAGATGTCTGGGTGATAACCAAGGTCCTGGTGTTTTCTCCAGTTACCATGCCTGTTGGGATATCTCCAGTTGATGTTAATCAGTGGTGATGACTTTTCATCCACAGTGACACTCTTCACTGCCAACTTCCCAGGCAGCCAAAATAGCTTAGAAAAAGGAGGCCCTTCTCACTTTTTCTTTATTCTGTATGATGACTTATGATGGGGCATTTGCATCCTGAAAAGTGGTCCAACCCCTGTGTCTTAATGATCATCCACACCCACCACAGCAAAACGTTTTATTTATTGCCAGCTAACCTAAAATCCCCTATAAGATAAAAGTAGAGGAATAATTTATTTAGTAAGCCAAATATAGACAATGAACTTAGTAGGTGCAGAGGCAAGCCAAAGAAATATAGGCAACCCTTTATATCTACCTATTTTAGCTTAGTTGCATCTAGTAAGCAGTCAGAGAATTTTGGTTCTTTGTGGTTGGGATCCAGTTCATAAACAAAAAAGCACTGCTCTGGATTTAAATATCACTGAAGAAAATGTTTAGGGCTTAATTGTGTCTGATAGCTACCTAAACTCTTCTTGGAATTTTGTTCATATTCAGGCATTCCCTCTTTCATTCTCTTCATGTTTTCTTTTATCTCATCAGTTTCGTAGAAGTCAGTTTTAATATTCCTCGTACAGGACTAGTGACAGCTCACCTTGCTGTAGAAATGCTGGTGTATTTTAGGTGTTAGCTAGGTGTTTAGTCATCTCCTTCCCAGAGAGCATACAGGCTAGTTGCTTTGCCTGACTACAAACGAGCCATTAGTCCAAGGCAAGATAAACGTTCTTTCAGCTGATTGATGATGCTCAAACCTCAGTAACATAGCTTTTCATAAAAGCATATCCTTATTAACTAGCACTGTGAATACTGGGTACAGACATGTAAAAGAGCAGAAGTTCAGTGCATTACCAGTTGTAGAGGCTCATCATGCCAATAACCGGTGTCTTTGGGATCTCCAGGCCTTGAGAGACACCATCACAAGTTATTTTCTGAACCAGTAGACAAAAAGGGATGGAGAGAATTCACTTTCACAATCAAATTTTGGGTGCTGTGTATAAACACAGAAGCACTGTTATTAATACCAGAAAGAGAGTTATTGCTCTATTTAGACATACCCAGGATAAAAGTAGGTTGTACATAGTCAAGGGAGTTGGGGCATTGCTTTCATTGCTGCTAAGGAGCAGGGACTATAGAAAGCTCTTCTGATAAAACATGAATTTGTTTATTTACTCAGCAGTCAAGTGTTCTGTCCATGCAGCTGGTATAAAAGTTAAAACCCATGCACTGGTTGCGTCCAACTGAAGGGGCTGGCTACCATAGTACTATGGTATGTGATGGTCCCTTTACAGAGAGAATGTGTATCAGAGGTCAAAATGAAATGTGGCTGTGAAGGCTGTTGATTGTTCCTTTGTAATAGCTTGCTTAATATTACAGGTGAGCACTAAAAATGTATCTGAATTAATGGCTTTACTCTTCTCATTATAATATTATAATATTATAATCATCATATATAATTTCAGTTACACCAGAGGAACTGCAAGTTAGTGGAACTATGCTAATGAGAGAAGAAAATGAAAGATAACATCTATCTTTAGCCTGTCTTTATACATATGCTGTTTTCCAATTTCTTTGCATATGTACATACATAAATTGTGAGCTTCTTAAAAACTGTATACAGCGAAGTATAATTGATAGGGAAAAGAGTCTGAAGAAAAAACTTGAACTTTACCAATTAGTCATTGTTTATATTAATTTATTTTTTTTCTGTTTGCAGTGGGAAAAAAAACAAACAAACTTTTTTTTTAACATTATCCTTCTCCAGACTATAGACCAGGTTCTCAGATATTGTGGATGAAAGCCTAGCTCCACTAAGGCCTGTAGCAAATTAACTTCAATGAAACCAAGATTTTGCCCTGAATTTATAAAGTGGTGAAGTACTACTAAACCACACATGCCATAATGCACACCCTAAATGCCAGTGGTTTCTTTTCAGGGATTGGCAAGAATGCTGTTGCCAGATCATGGCGTACTCAAACAGTGTTTCTGTTGTCTGATATCCAGCAGAACCTTTGTTGGCATGCAGAAAAATGTTATTAAATGCTCCACCCCCAAAATAGTTCTTAATATCATATGGACAACGTACATTTTTACATGTTACTTTGAGGTTTAGGTATATTTGCTTATTTGTAATGCTTTGGAATTTGTCTTTTGTGAATATTTGAGATTCATCTGTAACTGCCTAAAAATGTCAGTTTTATGTGTTAGCATGGTTTCAGAATACCATTATTATGTGTACGAGCATAGTGTAGGATAACCAGCCTCAGAATACCTCTTATGAGCTTTTCCAATGTGTTTTTGACTTGTTTCAGAATTTCACCAAGGCATGGAAGTGGAAGAATCCTTGGTGCTAAGACTTATAACAAGGCCATTTACCTATAATTCTCTGACGCCCCCCAAAGAACTGAATTTTATATAGATTACTATGCATTTCAGAAAGTGGTACCGTCTATCACTTCTGAACTACTCATTGAAAATTAAGGAGTCTGTAGTCAACACCAGCTCTGATCTGTACTGATCTGCCTGAGAACTGAGCACTATTGCAGTCATACAGACTGGAAATGCTAGAGGAAACATGGGGCTGTGATAGTGGAGCTGCTTCCAAACAATTTAGTAAGACAAATGAAGTAAATGTATTGAAGTAAAGGCATATGGAGTACAGTATTGTAGCTGACCCACTTGAGACTTTTTTTTTTTTTTTTTTTCCTTTCTTGAGTATAATGTAATTGCCCAAAATTACAGGCCTTCTTATGGGTACGTTCAAAACAAATTGCTTTTCGTAAAGGACTCAGCTCATCGATTACACTGGACATCTTGTGTCTCCATATTTAAATGGATTTTTGTTTAATTCATTGAATTACAGAAGGTTACTTAATGCAGTGACTTAATACAGAAGGGAGACACTTTAAAGGTGTAGTTCTCCTTACAGTCAAAAGATGGTAGTACAATTTCTATTCCAAGCAGCACGGCAACAGAGAGCAATTGCTACACATCCATTGTTTGCGTTTAAAGAAAGGGCTTTGGCAACAAAAGAAGGGTGAAAATCCATAGTTGGGATCTCAACCACCAGTTGTTTGGCAGGCAGTGGTTATAACCTTGATCTTCTCTGTTAGTTAGTAATTCTGAATGTGGTCATGACTGTCAGATTTCATTGGCTCTAGCACAGTTTTGGAGTTAGCTGTTACCAGAATGGACATGTGTAGTAAAGGCTTTAATGAAGGATTTAGGGGACTGAGAGAGTATGAAATGAAAATGTCCTTCTCACCATCTCTGCTTTCAGTAAAGTCTAAAAGCAGCAACTGATGTCATTAAAGTAGTGAGTTTAATTAACTACTAACTACTGACTAGTATAATGTTAATCGCAAATTATTTTATGGTGTGGTGCAAGTTGTTCATTGCAAGAAAATGATGCTTTTGTGGAAAACAGTGCTGGAGTTTCCTTAAAAAAGGAGAGAAATCACTATGCATTAACTGCCCAAACAGATTCAAGACAGGCTCTTAAATGAGATCTGTGGGCTCTTGCCGTTCCATTTGTTTTGTGAGAATAAAACCAAATAAGATGCTGATGCTAAAGGAAAGTACCTATTTATCTGTTTTACTTGCTGGTCAACAATGAGATTTAAATCCCATTTTCTCTATAATGAGTCCCGTTAAAGCAATTACTTGCTTGAGTATACTGCTGATTGTAGCAGTACCTGGAAAACTTATTTCACACAAAGGATGTGTGATGTTCTTCAGCAAAGTAGAGTCATCTAGGATCTGATGTTCCTAGCACAGGTACTTAAATGCCTATGATACTGCATCTGAGCTGAGAAAGCAGGAACGCGGCTGTACTCTGTGAGTGCAAGAATTATGGTTGAACACTTGTATCCTTTAATCATATAGAGTACCTCTGTACACCCTGAGATGCTATTGTGGATCTGCTTAGAAATAAGACTAATAACCTGAGATCTAGAGGTGCAATGCTTTTAGATGCTCAGTATCTACTTGAAGAATTCCAGTTCTGCACTGCAGTGCCTGTAAAGGTTGTGCTTAGTTCTAACAGGCTAAGCCTGCGCATGAGAATTAGGCACCCTGTGGGGTCAGTAAAGAGCTTTTAGGCTCAGCATAGAAATACCCAATAGAAAACAGTGAGCACAAGGCTTTGTCCAAATTTTCTTGCTTTCAGGATCAAAGGTGTGGTTTAAAGCAACCCATTAATATTTTTTTTTCTACCTAGGATTTCCTTGTGGATGTCCTCTGTTGCAGCAGGACTGTATTCAGAAGAAGCAAAGCAAGTAGTGGTATTTTCTCAATTCTCAGGCTTCAGATTGAAGGGTACAATGAGATGTGCTGCTGAAAAAGCTGTGATGGGTATGAGAGCATTATGCTGTAAAACCATGAGTTGTTTTCCGTTCTGTGATTTTCCTCTCAGCCTGGGAGCAGGAGGGAGTCTGCAACTCCTAGAGTTAAAGGATTAGTTCGAGGCACTGGGATTATCTGAGATCCGTCTAAATCAGTCTGGAAAATGATAGCAGGAAGAGACTCACTTTTGATTCTTTCTCACCAAGCCAGTGCTCACTTCCAGAAATCAAGGAACTCTCTGTACATAGAAAATTACTGCAAAATCTAAGGGAGAGAAATAATACTGCTAGCACATCACTGCAGCTTTTTCTTCCCTCTTCCAACAATATTCATCTGAATCTGCCGTGATTTCTGCAGCATTCTTTCTAGTTGTCTCTAGGAATTCATTTTTGCAGGCATGACATAGTGTGTGCTTCATAAATTATAAGTAATCCCCTCAAATAGCTGATTTGGACTGGAGTGCTGGAAAAGGTTACTAACCAGTGTTTTGAATAAGTGCTTTCATCATTTCCATTCCACTTGGAACCCCAAACACCCAGAAAGCTACTCAATTCATTTTAAATTTGAGGTAAAGCCATAAAGAGGTTTAAATAGCTGAATGTGTTAGTCACATTGGAACATAATTTTCCCAGAGGGTAATTTTGGTTTGTGTGTTTCAACTTATTTCCTTATATTTAACAAACACAAAGACGTTCCAAGTAAGCAGTGCAGTTTGTGGAAAGCTGCCTTTGGATGTCCCTGGAGTCTGGAGGCATCCATTTCAGGTCAGAACTACTAGGGCACAAATGGGCACAGTAAGCAACAGAGTGTCTCCGTGCTGACTTGATGAAGCAGAAGAGCTAAAGGTAATTTTATTATTATTATTATTTTAGGTCTCTGGGCTGAAAGGGCTAAGTGGAGAGATCATGAGTGCTGGTTGTGGTGACGGCATTGAGTAATCCCTGTGTTTTGTAGTTAGAGGTATTAAAATGAAGGGAGAATGGGGAAGGTGGACAATGAAAAGACCAAATTGTGACACCAGTGGCTCATTTGTTTTCCAAATAACTGTTTGACTTCCTTTTTACTGATATATATTCCCCTGTGTATACCAATACCTCAGTTCCACCTGCTGTCTTGTAGTAGCAGTAAGCAAACCAAACCATCTAATGATAAAGGCATCCTGCAAAGAGGATGCTGCGTGTACTGTGTTCAAGAGGCTTTTGGTAGATAAAACCTCATTAAAACACATCCAGATGTATTTGAAATTATGAATAGCTGTTAAAGACAGAACCTGCAGCCTTGGAAAAGGATCATATGAGCAACTTGAAAGCCGTGAGACAGCTAAGAAGTTGTGCTCTGCTTTTTAGATGCATTACTCTCTGGGTATGTGACAACTTCAACAGCCCTTTTTCCTCTTCTGAACTTATGCTGATAGATGCAATCCAGAAGGAAATAGATTTTTTTTTTGACTGAATTCAGAACACTGTTCTATGGAAGTTTGCAGGATTGTTTCCCACTTTTTGATTATAATGTTAATTGTTATGTATCTGCTTTTCCTGCATTTCTGGATAAAGTACTGAGGCATGGATAAGGCTTTCACCTTCACTTATACACCACTAGAACTCTAGAACTTCATAGTGTAAATGGCAAATTTTACTCTTCTGTTTGTTGTTACCTTAATGTAGCCTCCTCTGCTGGAGCTGTATAAACCCAGTGCAGATTCTTTCTACTGTATCTGTTCTGTGCGTACAAATAAGATCACAATCAATGTGTGAAATTTGTGTGAATGCATTTGATTCCATGTGCATTTTATTTGGATAGAATGGGTACAGAAAGAGTCAAGTAAAACAGAATATTAAGTGGCAGCATTTTGGATTGGAACTTTTAATATGGTCTAGTGATGTAAGGGAAAACTTGGAAGCATTTGAAGTATTTTGGATTGAAAAGGGAAATCTTATCCTACAGTCTGTGATAAGAAACTTGTGGATCTATCACTCTGTAAAGCAAGGAGAATCATTAGGTTACAAGTAGATAGTAGATCTAGGAAGCAGTTTTAGGTCCAATACAACATCTCCACAAGCACAGAGAACTCTGAGAACCCTAGTTATTGACATTCTGATGTAATAATACTTGACCCTGTAAATGGGGGACCGTTCTCAAATATTTCTTGGGGAATAAAAAAAAGATCCAAAATGATGGGAACTGTTACCTTTGTATAGGAAAAAAGATAAAGTATCCTTAGTTCAGGGCTGAACTGTTAAGTTCCCACTTTAACCTTTTGTAGGTCTCTTGATTTTTCTACATCATTCAGCCCCCTTAGGAATAAACAGACTTCTGTTTAGCAATTCACAGGGTTTGTCTGAGGTGAAGAACCTTGTTTAGAGATGGTACCTCACATGTTACATTGTCATAACATGTAATTTTACAGAGCAGTCTATGTTCCACTCTCCAGGCAGCTGAACATCTCTGCATCTCACCCTAGGGAGTGAGTAGTTCATTGGCCATGTCATGCAATCATATCATAAAAACCTTGGGGACTGTCAGTGTTTAATCTGCCCTTAATGAAGCCTGCCAGATCAGCTTACACTGTTTGTCACTATTTTCTGGCCTGGTTGCCGGAGCCTTGGCAATGATTTCTGGTTTTAAAACAGGGAAAGAAATAGGCAGGCCTGCAGCTGGGAGCATTAACTGAAACTGAAATCCATGAGAAACCCAGGCAGAAATCCACCTTTGATCTGTTTCCTGTGTGTTCTAGGCTAGATGAAATCAGATTAGTTTTAATCCCCATAATGACCATTTCCTTGGCTGAACTCAGGCAAAATCCAAGCAGGGACTGAGGTCAGAGGTAGGGCCTGCCCACTCTCTGGGGTAGACTAGGGTTCAGGAACCGCTGGTCTGGAATTGCAGGGCCGGATTGTCTCTGTTTCTGCACTGTTCTCCCCAGCATTTCTATGCTATGAGTTGTTACGCAGATCCCTGCCAGCTCAGGTGCCCCTGTTCCCGCACTGTAGACACGGCCTCAAATCCTAATAGCCACCTTAACCACTTGAGGCAGAAATGTAGGTCTTCAAAACCTGCCACGTAACCCAGGTGTCTGGAGATGCTAAACAGCAGAAACTGGGCATCTCCCTCATACCTACACATGTCAGGGCTGTCACAGAAGACACTCTGTGCCTGTCCTCTCTGAAAGCAGTTTGTCTGACAGAGCTCCGAAGCACCTGCTGAACCTCAGCAAACTGCTCCTGCCATCAGGGACCCAGAAACCTGGTACTACTCCTGATGAGCAGCCAATAAGCGAAGCAGAGACTGGACTTGCCAGGTTAGTGCCTTAACCAACAGCCTGACTACTAGGTTACACGGTGGTCTTTGTTCCCTTTTTCATTCCTTTTGTTATTTACTATTAGCAGGATAGCTGTTTCAGGAAGATTCCTACCTTAGAATAACCTAAAATATATTGTTAAGGAAAGGGAATGTTGGTTAAACGTTCATCTGGGTGCTAATAGAGTTGAGCCACATGCTCTCATCTTTGAGTATTGTTATTGCCTCCCAGCTCTTTGCCAGTCAACTTTGGTGAGAAAGGGTACAGGTAGGCAGTTAATTCCAGGTGGCTGTGTATGAATCCCAGTCAGAGATGGGAATTTACCTGCAACCCAGATGAGGATACCAAGTTCATGGAGACAGTGTAAGGTCTCTTTCTTGGCTTTTCCCATTAGCGGTGTTAGGCAGCTCTGTGCTAGCGTGCTGGCTTTTGTGGGTGTCATTCCTGTGGATTGCTTAAGCAAAGAACTCTTGGCAGGGGAAATCTGCAACCTGTAAGGCACTTTGCAATTAGGATCTGACAACCCTGCCTGTTTCTCTTTATAAACCTGCCTTCCCCTTTATTTATTGCTAAGATTTTTCCGCCCATCCAAATCGTGTCAATCCAAGTAGATAGAAAGAAGGACATTTTCTCTGTAATATGGGAGATGATTTCCATCCTAGGAAAGAGACTGCTGCATCAAAAGCAATACAAATCTGATATAATTCCAGGGTATTGACTGTTTAAGTAGTTTGTCTATTTAAAAGCCTAGCATGGAGCTAATTAAGGTGATGTGTGGACAAATAATATATTTGGAATAAGTAATGTAATATTGCACAAAGGTTTCTATTGACACTTCTCTCCACCTTTGAGGAAGGCCGTATGTAATATTGTGTTACTAATGCAGGTTTTCATAAGCTTGATGTAATGAGATGAGAAAAGATGTTGGAAACAATAAATACTGCTGGAATGGGTGGATACCATTTTAGATATAACCACTGAAAGTCAGCGTTTCTCAGCTATGTGTTAGGCTGTAGGATTGCTGTCATGTTCAGTGACATGTGCCAAACAGTGTCCATGCGCAAATAACAGCTCAATTACATGTTTTCTGAGTCTCTTCATGAAGAGACAATTATTGCAGATCCAGAGCTGTCAAGAGAAGTTTGTAGTCCTGGAGTGAGCTAACTCTGTGCTGGAAGGAAACTAACAGCACGTTCTCAAGTTACAGCTGCATCTCTGCATGCCTGAGTCCTGCTGTGAATGTAAATCTTTCTTTTGTTAGTCTAACTGCCTTCTCAGCAGTATCTCAGCCAGGTCACTTAGTGTGATCAGAAATCTGTGCAGTTTGAGATCCCCAGGTAGCTAAAGAAAGAATTTAGGGAAAGAAATGTAAGTGCTGCAATGTTCCTTCTTAGGTTAAACTTACTGGGAGTACACTGGTAGTAGTGAGATGCCTGCTTCTGAGCTTGATGCCCAAATACCCCATCCAATGCATGAGGAAGAAGCGAGTGTCTATGAATTGGTTATTTGCATAGGTAAATGCTAATGGATCCAAGTTCATGCTGCCTCTCTGCTGAGCTGACTAGTTATTATTTAACTTGGTCTAGAAGCCACGTAACCAATAATAATTGGCTATTAATCCGTGATGGGAGAATCGGTACAGCTATGAGAATTAGTTGAGCTTTCTCATTCTATGTCAGATGTTTGCTTTTTTTGTTTTTTAAAGCTTCATTTCTTTACTTTCTTTGGTTGTAATATTAATTTCTCAATTTGCCCCTCTTGCTGTCTTTGTGCAATGTACTCTTAGAAGTTCAAGGTTTTACACAGCAAAATGTCAGAATGACGTGAATTTAAGTGACAGTTTAGCTCTTTCTAATTTGCTCACAGAGTATTTTCAATTTTATTGCTTTTCTTTTGAGTATGTTTTCTTTCCTAGGGCACTAAATATGTTTCATTAGACATTGTCTAATTATTATGTGATTTTGTATATAGGATTAATTTGGAAGGGTGATGAAAATGTTTTCTAATTTCCTTTTTTATTTATTTTTATTTTTTGTTTGTAATACACTGGTTGTTGTGTCCTGTGGATAGAACATGAAATCAGAGGTTCAAAGATCAAGTGTCAGAGAGGCCTGACTCCTGTGTAATACTTGACTATGTATCAAACTTTTATGACTTACCCAATATCACAGTCATATAAGGTGCAGAGAATGTCCTGATGGTGGTGAACTTTGTCAAATACAACTGAAGTTAACACCATGCACCAACCTTCCTTTTTTTTTTTTTTTTTCTTTTATCTGTAAAAGAGAGATAAAGTTTAATAATTTCACATCATCATAGAACACTTGAGTTTTGGAAGAAGGAAAAAAAAAATCAGCCAATTGTCAGTATGATTGTCAAAGCAGCTGTATTGTGTAAGTCAGTTTGGGTATTCAATGCAATTCATGGAGCAGTTTTCTTCTTTAGTTTAAAAGTCAAACTTTTCCCAGTCAAGGAAATCCCTTTGCATGGGTTTGTCTTATGGGATGTCCCAATCACTTGTGTCACCAGCTGCTTTTTAGTGTAACCTTGCTCTTGGTTCTTGAACACCTGCTTGGAGAAGCAACATCCCAATCAGCACCTTGCCTTCAGGCAGCATGGGTCATCTCAACTACACAAGATTGTAGGCTGTGGGGTTTGAATCAATGCTTCCTGCTTGTCCTGTCCCATCTGGAGAACCCCTTTGCACAGTGCAGCGCAAGAGGACCTTACTTAAATTTTGGGGAAATACTCTGTAGGCTGTGTATTCTCTTGTTCATCTTCTGAGTAGCCATAGAGGAGAAGAATCAGATCTTATGTGTATTCAATGAATTTTATGCTAATAAAAGTTGCTAGATCGACAGGTAAGGAGAGATTTTGATCCACTGAGTCACAACCCTGATACCTCGAAGATAGGCTTTTACTCATGTTTCCCCAACAAGATTCTTCAAACTGAGATCTCTCATTTTGTGTAAACGTATAGCTTTGACTTCCTAGTCATATGACTTGTGTTTTTTCTTAACCATAAAAGGGCTATCTGCAGGTGTGGCTGGAGGGGAGACAACACCTACCTGCTTCACAGGGGTCACTAAACATCTGTTACATGCCCACCATGTCATGTCATTTCCAACACAGGCAGGTCTTCAGCTGCTGAATTAGAAGCCTGCACAGCCTCTTTACCAGGGCCCTCATCTTCCTGTCTCCCAAATACGATCGGATAATCTGCCCTCCCTGCCATGGCTGTGGACAGGTTCGTCTTCTCCCAGCCATGTAAACAGCAATTTGCCTTTTCTCTTTCTGCTCCACTGCACACTATGCCTCACTGGCTCTTACAGCTCCTTCCAGGCACTTCCTCGAGTTTAATGTAGCACAATCTCATAATGTCTAATGAGCGATTTTGAAGCTGATGTTTCAGTTTTGAGTGTAGTAGATGTAGTGAGATCCCTGTTGCTGGAAGAATAAACAGAAAAAAAACCTCTACACTTTAATGTGCAGTATTGATTGCTACATTGAGCCATAATGTCAACTAAACGCCTCCCTTTCTCCTCGCTTCTCACAAATGCACAATAATAGACCTTGTTTACTGGAATTTAGAAATTATTTTGTCTTTGAGTGGTGCTGTGACAGTGCCCACTACATTCTCATTTAATTTGTAATATCATTTGTATTGCATATTTCTTATTTCTGATACACTTTCTAGATAACTATATTTCTTGCCCCCAGAACTAATCAGCACTAATTTTATAATGAGAATTTCAGTGTTACCTTGTTATTAAAAAGAATCTAGGCCATATGCATTATGTAAGGTTGCCATAGGAACAGTTTCTCTGAGGGGAAAACCGACTGTCCGTAGTTTCCACAGAAACCACTCCCTGCTGAGACAGGTGCCTCCAAGGGAAGTGAAGGGAATATAAATGAGAGAGAAAGAGACACACACAGCTGTCATACGATCTCTGCAGCATCACCACATTGCTGCAAATTCATTTCTGGGTTTATTTTTAGTCTGTAGTTTTTGCCTGTATGTCTGGCACCTTCTCTTGGCATGTAAACTCTGCCCACCCCTCCCTCACCTGGAACTGGTTTTGCAGATGGAGGTCCGGAAATGCTCCACCTTGGCAGTGAACTGACCACATCTGATACGAGAGTCCAGTGCTGTGGGAACCAGGGTGCGTGGGAGGATTTAAATGGTAAATGAGAATTTCCCCCTTTTATTAATTTTGTTTTTCTGAAGTCAGCAAAGGCAGATACGGAAATAATTCCTTCTGAAGAGGAGTCGATTATCTCAACTAATTTGTCAGTTAATGGTTTTGTTACTGTTGGGCACCAGCACATGCTGCTGGGAAAAATGTGTGATGAAAGATCAGGAGTTAATTCCTTTTTGCAACACCAATTCCTAGGATTTGTTAACTGAGGAAAAAAGGAGCCATTTCTTTTAATATGCTTAAATGTCACTGAAGGCAAGTATGGATTCACATTTCTGAAATCCTTTGGCACATTTCTTCACAAATAGTGTTGATCTGTTTTATTTTTTTTTTTTTTCTTCAAGGGAAATAAAACCATGACATTCATTCAAGGCTTAGTGTGGCCATAGCTACAGATTAACACGCTGGCTACTTCATCTTCATCCTGTCATCTCTCTGCTGCTTTATGGGGAAAGCAGGCTGACATGGTTATTAAATCTGGCAGCTGTGTTGTATGCACATGGGAAGCAAGTAGAGCACAGCATATAGAAAATGAGTAGCTTTCAGATAACTGCCTTCTTTTCACTGCTACGAGGCTGGAAAGGCAGCCTAAAAAGCTCCTTCTCCTCTTTGTAATCACCAGTCGTTGGATCAGTGCGCAAATATTGCAAATACAGTTGCAAATGTAAGTATTCCTTGCCTGTGTGCTGCTTTCAGATTGCTAATTAGGGTTTCTACCTTGGTGTTCTGCTTGAAAAAGCAGAGAGATGAAAGCTGAAAACATCCTGACAGGGAATGCTTCTATGCAGTATTGTTTCAGCTTTCAGTGGAAGAGCTACTGAGGGAATGGGATGCATGAAAGCTTTCTAGAACAAATAGTTTGCAGTTGTTTGTTGATTTTTGGGATTTCTGCTTGCCGCTTTGTCTCCGAGGGAAGAACCCAAGCAAATGCAGGGGGTGCTTCTAGGTAGATAGTTTTCTGCTTATGTTAGATAATATTAGATGTGCAGTGGGAATGATACTTCAGTATTAATAGGCTGCTTGTGAACACATAGGAGAGAAATCTGCCATGGTATTTTTCACCTCGAATCTTTTCTTTGAAAATCCAAAAATGCAGAACTGGACTTCTCATTAAGAAACTCTGCAGTACCTTATTATTGGAAGCGCAAATAGTCATCATAAGGGGCACCAGTAAGTCTGCATCTGACCTGATAAGAACAATGAACGTAGCACGGTGAGCGATGCATGTTTTTCACCAATGTCACTCTATTTGTATGTGAAGAGGATCTTTATCTGCTATGTGGCATGAAGGCAGGATGGTAAGGTTGTTGGGAAGTAGCAGAGTTGCAGGTTTCTTGGTGACACAGTAATACTGTAAAAAGATTTGGTATTTGAGTGTTTTTTGATCTTTTACCACTGAAGGAACAGCATCCTGTTTTTTAGCTTTGTTTCTAGTTCAAAGCTTCTGTAGTATCATTGTTCTATTGAGTTCATGGCTAGTGAATTCATAGTATTCTGTGAACAAAATCTGCTTATTGGAAACAGCCTGCAATCAGTGACAAGTATAAATGTCAGATAATTGCATGAGAAATGCAGGCTATAGCCAGTTTGTCTGAGATGCCATGTCATGTTTCTTGCTTTATTTACAGGACTTGTTGTTTCCTAGGGACTGCTTTGATCCTGTAAGCTTTATATGAACCTTGTGAAAAGTCATGATAACAATTAACGGGTGATTGCCATTAAGTGACTAAGGAGAGAGTATGTTGTATTGTTTGGTGCAAGGAGAGAACTAAACACATTCACAGTATTACTGACTCTTTAATGCTGTTATAATACAGGTTATATGCTTGGTCTATCTGTTGTTTAGAAGCTGTTTTTGCAGTATTTCAGCTTTATCTTACAGATGTATACATAGAAATGCATGTCTTCGTTGTAGGTACTGTAAGGTGTTTTTGGAACTTCTCTTCCTCTTGTCCTCAATGCGTACCCTACTCCCACCCTCCCCATACACAACACCCTCCCCATGCACAGTTAGAAATTAATAGCTTCTCTGGAACTTAGCTTTGAAAATGGTTATTTTTGATGACAGCCGTGGAGCTAATCTTCCCAAGCTTGAGTGGCAGCAAGCCAACTGCTGAGACAAGTGGTGACCTTTTAGGACAATGTCTTTCACAAAAATGTCAAAATGTTAAAGTGGCAGACATCAAATGACATGTGTGCAGGGAAGGGGTGTCAGCTGTCAGGCTTTCGGCTGAAGTCAGTTAATCCACTGCTTGCCTGGATTAAATACGGAAAGCCCCTGCCTAAGTCTATAAAATGTAGATAAATAATTCATGTGTCCCGAATCATTTCAGATTTGAGACATGGATGAAAAATCTCAGGTGTTTCATTTAAAATTTGCTCTGGCATCTTCCTGACAGATATCCAGAAAAGCAGCCTGTTTACACTTTGCACTTCGAATCATATACCAGTTTTTCTCCCAGATCTCATCCACGATGTAAATTGATCTTGATGAAGCCTAAGCAATGTTCATTGATGTGCATGCAGCTGGATGCTGAAATTCTGAAAGTGTGTGCATTGACTTTTAGGCATATGCTCACTGAATGTTAAACAATCCCTGCAGTTCTTGGTGCTGCAGCCCTGAGCTGAAACTGCATTTGAAATTATGTACGCTGATGCTTTGTAGCTTTCTTTGAAAGCAGTGAAGTCTGACCATTCCCATGCTTTCTGGTGTGTCAGCCTCTTGCAGATACCTTTACCACTGGTAAACAGCACAGAACCAGATCAGTGATGCTGGTTGCTAGCATTGTAGGTGTGTCATCCCCTGTCATCCCCCCTGCATATTTCAGGGAGGTGTGGGAGGTGAGAAACTACCCAATCCTTTACCTTGGCCTGTAGGAAAGCAGTATGTGTGGTTGGAAACTAACCAACTATCCTGTTCGCCTTTTGGTTGACCTCACTTGGAGAATAAGAAAGGGTAAACCAGTGACTGTACCATGCCAGTCTTGTCTGGCCAGTTTGCAACTGTCCACAGTTGAAGAGAATTTTCAGCGTTCTCTATGCAAAACACAGGGTGCACTGCCAACACAGGTAACCCCTGCAAAGCAGTCAATGACCTGAGTTTTTCTTTCCAGTCATTACTATGATCACTCCTGTTTCCTAATTCCCTACATGAAGAATTATGAAGCACATGAGGTAGGTAAGGACAAATTTCCTTAAATGTATTTCCTCCCTTCTTTACGTTTCTCCCTTCCACCTGTCTTCTAATTCCTATCTGCTTTTCCACAAGCACTTCCATGATTTGTGGATTACCAAGACTTAGAAATCTGTCTGGAAGAAGAGCCTTATGCTTATCTAGTTGAGGAATAAAAAAGAAAGTGATGTACTGGTTAATGTAACCAATCACAGCAACGCTACCTATGATGAATTTTGGATTTTCATTTTCAAACAGCAAGTCACATGTAGTTACAGTCTATTTAGTCATCCATGATAATGTCAAAGAACAAATTAAAAAAAAAAAAAAAAGATGCTGCTGTTTTTCTGTGGACTTTCCATGAAGAAGAAATCTGAGGAAAGTAATTGGGTATATTCATTCAGTTATAATTTGTTTTTAATCCAATTATACAGGGCTTGTTTGTTTCCTAAAAACCCATGCAGTGTCAGATCAGTTTAAACATTATCAGTCATTACACCTGATATGAAATTCTGATCGCAGCAATGGCATTTTCACTATTCTGCAAATTAGATTATTACTCTACTATTTCTGTAGCATCCAGGAATTGGAATATTACTGAGCTAGATACTGTATAGAAACATAAGGTAATCCTTGGACTTAGTTTACTTACAAGCTATTGTAAAAATAAAGCAAAAGCTTAGCCATGAGGGAAAGAAGAAGCAAATATTTTAATTATACGTGATCCAGATGTCAAATCTTATCATACAGCCAGTTTTCATGTTTGTCTTTTTATCTGAAGTTAGAATACTGATGTCAGTGGTATGTTGAAACTGAATTGGTCATGAGGATGCCAGAGTTTTGCCTAGATATGAGTTGAAATTGCATGTAATTAAAATAAGAAAATGTATACTTACTGTGACCTTATTTCAAAGCTGTCATACTGATTTAACTGGAATATCTCCCTTAGGCTGTTAAAGTTTAGCTATGAAGTTAATGAAGTATATTAATTGAAATTAACTCCACTGACCAAAGCATGACTACAATTAAAAGTAGTTGTAGACCGACGATGAAGATTTCCCTTAAAATCACTAAGACGCTATTATTGACTTTAGTAATTACCAAGTTAATAATGTTGACGATAACCTTAATTACTAGGGCAATAATATTCATTATTAAGTTTAATGAAGCATGTTCACCTGCAGTTACTTACAGGATCTAAATTTCAATGTTAATTATTGGAATGAAACAGCAGCAACCTGACACTTGGCCGTCAGATAGTAATTGACTCATCACGGATCATGTACTGTGAACAGTGGGGTTCATAGTATCTGTGTTTTCTGTAAAGCCAATTTTTCCTGTCTTTCTGCTCCTTACCCATTTTACAAGTAGATTTCAGTCACGCATCTGTTAACATTAAGTCACACATCTGTTAACATCACCTTTTCTGCTATGTTTTGTTTGAAGGGTATGGTGTAAGGTAGGCAGTGTTTTTTATACCCATAAGCTAGAACTGAATCTGCCATCTGAAGTAAGTCAAATACCCATATTATAATATGCTATTCTACTGAGAAGGTATTTCATTTATTCAGTTTGTACAATCTTCAGATCATCGTTCATGAAGCAAGGCTGTAGCACATGAATGCAAGCTACAGCTTACTGACATAACAGAGCAAAATTGTGTAATTATTCTTTCTGGACATTTATATTGTGCATATGATTTCTAGCTGCCATTTTTAGTATGGCATTTTTAGGCATGAACCTAGTTGTATATTTAGGACAAAAAATTCTAAAGAATCCCAGAGGGTCAAATTGCAGTTGGAAAACTGCAGTACCTTGAATTTGATTTTTTTTTTTTTTTAAATTTATTTCAGGTTGAAACTGTACTTTGCAATAATATCTTCTTCTGTATTGACATTGCAACTTGTATAACTATATTACTGTGTTATATAAACTATGTTACCATAAACATACACAAAGCTAACAGTGGGCATTAGTATGGGCCAAAATTTAAATATATTCTGACAGTGGTACTGTTGTCCCTTCTGTAAAGCAGTTGCAAGAATCTAAATGAATGGAAGCTGCTGAACGTGAAAGGTTATTGTACTCATCAAATATCTTTTTATTTCCTTGAATGCAGGGAACAATGAATAAAACAATTCTGAAAGATTATTTGCAAGCATGCAATTATCTAGTTTGATCTGAATGGATAAAGTAGTATCTTATCAGCCTGGTTTGCTAGTACTTTGAAAAGGTTTTGCAGAACTCATTAATTCAGGAGTATTAGGATAGGTGCCTTTTTTTTTTTTTTTTTCTTTTGAGACAATACTATGATTCCTGAATGGATAAGCTAGAATGTCCAAGGCAAGGTAATTTATCCCCAGGAGTGGTATGGATTACTGTTAAGAAGTTTCTGAAATCCTGTCCTATCATTCACATATTTCAAAGCATCACTAAAAGTAATGACCTGATTTTAAAGATGGTAGATGAGAAATAACCACACCACTGCAGCTTGTTTGTCATTTAGAAAGATGATTAGTCTTAATTTTTAAAGGCTTCAGTTCTTTTATTTGCCTTTAAAAAGACATTCCAAAAAGTTAAATACTCACTGGTCTGAGGTGTTTTATTCCTGACTCAGTGGGAATTCAATCAAGGGGCCTTTCTTAAGAACCGAGAGGGTCTATAGACTAAAAGTGAGCTTCCTCTGCATTGTTACAAACCTGCTTCCATTCTTCGCTGGATGGAAATAAGTTCATTAAAATATAGCTCTGGTTCTGCCTCAGCAGAGTGTAGAAAAATAATTCCTCCTGCGTAACCAGGTTTGGTTTCTTTTATTTTTGAAAAAGGAGGTTGGTATTGACTCCCTCGGCATTGAGTTCTTTCCTACTGACATATCTGAATCCATAGGCTGTTACAACTTTCTTATAGTATGTATAGCCCTCAAATGGATTTTAAATTAGCCATTAGTTTATGCTGAGGTGTTTGGTAAGTCCTATGCAAAAGCAAACCAATGAGTCTGAAAACTGATTAAAGAATTAAATCATCTAACACACAAATTATTTTAACATGCTGGAGTTCCTAGGACAATACCCCTATTAACCTTGAGCCAAGATGTAGCCATCCTACAGGTGAATGTAACTCAATACTGAATATTCTCATGGCAAAATTTTACCCTGAAGGGGCTTCTAACCATCATATTGTTCCAACCAGTAGGATGGCCAAAGTACCCTTTTATTTACAAAATGATGGCTGTGCAATTTAAGATGTAAAAAAATGAACTTGTTCAGCTTATTTTGTTTTTAAGAGCATGCTGAGAGTTAACAGTGGGGCTTATAACATGGATGGCTTTTTACGGTGCTAATAATAAACACCATAATATGGACATCAAAGACCTAGAAATCAATAATTATTGATGAGAAAAGTCATTGTTCTCGTGGTAATTACTAGGAGACTCATGATGGTTTGCTTTGATTCTGACCTTGGTTCTTCATGCACTGAAATAATTGCAGCTAATTCATTTTTTTTTTTTTTTTTTTTCCAGAAATGTTAATTTCTTGTTTCCTGTCAGACAGTGTAGGCAAGGTAGGACCACAATGTAAAACACTGTTATTCTTATATTTTGGGAATTATCAGTTTGTCCTCTTGGGGCAACAAAAGTTCACATTGTTGTTTCCAGTTTTCAGGTAATGTTTTTTAAAAAACAGGTCTGTCCTTAAAAAGTTTTGTGAAGAAAGCGCAAAAGTTTTTTTGTGTTGCTTGCTTTGAAGATATGAGGGCAGTCAGATGCAGAGGGGACCTCACCTGATTGTAAGTGCTGTGGAGGGCTAAAAGAATAGAGCTCTCTGACACTCCTTGCTAGTCCTTGGAAAAACTGGAGTGGGCGTTAAGCAACCCTGATTTTTGGAGCTGGGAAAAGGTTGCTTTGATCTTTCGGCAGCAGAGACCCCCCCCACTAATCTGACCCTATCCTCTGAAAAGCCTTTTCCTTTAAATATACTTCCCCTCTATCTGTTGCAGAGGAAAGTTTGAGTATGGCCAGAGCAAGAAGTGGCACAACATCTCTGTGTTGTCAGCTGTGCTTCTGGTGAGCTATCCAAACAAAGGTATTTGCTTTTACTAAGGAGAACTCGAGAGAGCTGTTCAACTGATTGCTTCAATCAGGTGTGGAGATTAAAAGTAGGTGCAGGGGTGTCTGTCACACTGTAATTCTCTAGGTCAGTGGGGTGTTGTCTCTTCACGGGACTGTCTGTGAATGGATGTGTGTACAAAGAAGTCCATAGTAGTTTGTTTATCTACTGATTCAGAGCAGATGCTCAAATAGCACAACTTTTATGAAGGAGGAATTGATAAAGACTGCAGCTGGGATGTGGTTGGTACAAGAAACTCCATCCATCATTTTCCGAAAGGCACAATGAATGGCTTAATTGTTGCTGCTAACAATTGTTGGCCATTTTATTTGCTATAGACAACGTATGATCCCACTAAAAGCCAACTCGGAGAAATACAGTGACAGAGGAGTCTTTTTTCCATTCATTTGACTTCATTCACTGTGCAGATTTCCTCTGGACCAAGACCTTTGAATACTGCTCACCTGCAGAGGAGACAGCCAGCAGTTCACATCTTGTCCACCGTGAGTGAGGTCCTGAGCTGCCTGACATAGCTCTAAATGGGGAAGGAACAGCCCTGGCAGTAAGGAAATAGTGTTAGTACAACATGCAAGAGAAAAACAAAACAAAAAAGCCAACACTATTTCATGCTGGGAAATTTGTGTACAGCAATATGTAAATTTACTACCTTCTCAGAGAGCTCCCCATAGGAATACTTCTCATATCAAAGAGTTTCCTTCAGAGTCTTGCAAATGTAATCTGGCCTCTTCTGTGTAACTGGGTTTAGTGTGTCTTGTTTCATATCTTCCTCAGTTGCAAGGCTTATATATAAGGCTATCTCTGGTGCAACCTTTTATGTAAATTTTACTTCAGTACTGATGTCTCTAGAGGACTTCACAAAATATTTGATGTTTGTCTTTCTTTTTTTGGAACAAAATGCCTACCTGAATGGTGATTTTTTTTTAACATTTACATGTTAACAGTTTCCTGTTCCTTTCTGGTTGACTTGGCTTTTTTGTGTCTTTAACCTGTCTTTAAAATAGCCAAGAAATATAGCTTTAAAATAAGTCCATTAATGCAACAATTGCTTAATTTTAGCAAATATCAATGCCTCCTTCTGTGAAATTTCTTTCAGCTTGAGTCAGAAAGCAACCAAGAGCAAACAATCAGTTCTAAGCAAGAAGCCTCTTTTAAACATGCCACATGGCTCATCTCTGCAAACATGCGGAGAAGCACAAGTGAATACACAGAAATTCTCAAGGCCTGCTGTTCATCCAGACTCTGGGTACTGTGCCGTATTGCCTCACAACACGTTTTGTTTCTTGCATTCAAATAAACTGCAGTGTGCAAGCTATAATTTAATCCATGCCATAGACAAGGTCAGCACAAAGGCCCTGGTAGGGCACTGGGCTGTAGTCAGGCAGCTGTGACTGTTTTAACAGAAATCAGGGAGTCCTTGCTCAAGGAATGAGGCAACATATTCAATACTTTTAGAGGAAGAAGAGCACTAAGAAGACCAAATGCTGAAAGAAAGACACACACACACACACATATATATATTATTCTAATGGCAGTTAAAAAACAAATTAAAAAAAAAAATGAGGTGGAACTGATTTCATGTTACTGTAAAAAAACATGGTGCTGTTGGATCTAGGTTATAGATACTTCAATTTGTTCTCATTCTGCATATCTTCAGAAAGCCTTTACTAGTGTAGATAACATTGGAATTGCTTTTGCATATACGTTTTTCTTTACTTATTTGTTTAAGATAGAATACACAATATCCCTAGTTTTCTTAGTTGGCTGGCTAGTATTTCAAACACTTTGTTCCTTCCCCAGCATAACATTAGCAAGAAATCTATCCGGACATATCTAGACACCATTGTTGGCAAATAAAAAGCTACCTAGTTGATTTTAGAATCACACTGAATAAAAAATTAAGTATGTTTAATTCTCAGACATGTTCTTTGTACTTCATTTTGGTTATAAGTGTTCTTATGTGGATTTTCCTCAGTAACTTACAGTTGCTGTTTCAAAATACGCTTTCATACAACCATTTTCTTATAAAGAATGTTTTAAGTGCTTGTAGATCTCTAACAAAATATATATTTCTGGAGCATTTTATCATTCCATGAATTTCATTCGCTGTCAAAACAGCGAGACTGTACCAAATGGGGCTACATTTTTTCAGTGTGCGTTCGTTTAGTAGTTTTGCTTGAGTTTTATCAACCATTTAGGAACTTGTGATAGCATTGCTGCTTCCACTCTGCAGTTATCCATTTGTCTACAGAATTGTTTGTGGTTTTTGCTTTTAACACAAATCTTGGTATGCTCGGTCTGCTAGTATTGCCTTTTATACGTTTTTATCCTGGTTCTTGTACGTGTGATTGACAGCAGAAAGCTCTGGGAGTATTTTGACCCCCAGTTCAGTTTTCTTAGGCTGCTATAAAACGATATGACTTAACTCCAGGCATGGGGGCAGTTTGGTCCTGATCACATGACAGCTTTAACCATATGCTGCTTGGATCAGGGGACTGTGATGTTCTAACTGAGTTCTTCGTGGCTGAATTTTGTAATGTCTTCTGATATTAAGCTCTTCCCCTCTCCTGCTGTTCAGAATACCTTTTATAACAGAGGTTTGCTTGCAAACTAGCATGGCCCTGTTTTTATAGGGAACTGGGTGACCACAAGGAGCCTGACTTGAGACCACCTGGAAGTCATCAAAAGTTCCCTTTTATGACCCAGTTATAAGAGGATGCTGAACGCTTAGACGTTTGTGTTTGCTTGCTTTCAGGCTTCTGTAAGTACACGCTACCATCTTTTAAAACTATCTTTAAAAGCATTTGTTCATTCAAGTCAATGATTCTGACCTTTTTTGTGCCTCTACAGTTTCATTTCAACTGTTTGAATTATTTAAGTGTTTCCATGTGCTAAGTAACTAACGTGCTCTCTAGGTTTGCTAGATAGAAAAGGGGATGCAGAAATAGTGTGTGTAGCATTTTCTTGGTATCCCCCTCACCCAGATTCAATATATGACAAAATGTTGTAGACAGCCAACATAGAACAGCTGGGTAGCCTCATTCAAGAGGAGGTAAGCTGCTGCCGATCTTTATCGGGAGTGGGAAGGGACGAGCCTCATCTGCACTGTGAGGTGCAGACCACTCTGGCCGCTATTCAGTGTGTGTGTGTGTGAGGAGAGTTAATTCCTTTTAGTTCCTGGCTAAATCCATGGCTGACCTCATTGATGTGAGAGTGAAACAGCAGGAGTTCTCATATGCTTGAAAGGAAGGCACGTATTAAAGTGCTTTCTTTGAAACAAGGTCACTGCATTGCTAATTGAGCATTTTTCCTCTGATGGGTAAGCACCTCCCCTTCTCTGAGCATCCTTTGCTCTTGTTTGCAGAGGTTTGGTCCTGTGCCAAACAAGTGACTGTGATATTTATGTCTAAGTTCAAGATAAATAGGTTTTATGATGGGAGCAGGAGCCGCTGCTATCTTGAAGGCAGTCTTCTAATTATTCATATCTATTTGTTGCTTAACAGCAAGGTCTTCACAAAGAGTTCTTTTGAATATTTTCCCTGAGTTCATCTGTGTGACCAGGGACATCTCAACCCAGAGAAGTGTGAAGAACAAGCCCGCGTTACAAAGGCCATACCTAAAAAGGGAGATGGCATGTTTTTTCATGTCAGTTTTTCTGTTCCAAATACACTGCTTAAAATATTTATACTGTTATCTGGAAAAGCATTCCTTGGAGGTGAATCATGTTGTGTTGTGTGAAATGAGTGTGGATGGATATACTGTTGGTGTCAGTGGCTCTCTTTGCAAGTACCTGACCCTGAATGTAGGTCTGTTTTAGAAGCAAAACATTTGTCCTTCTGGAGTATATTTGTGAACTCCAAAGCTAATCATAGCTAAGGGGTGTTTCAGCATTGTGTGAAAAATCCCACTAGAAGCAGGTGAATCACCACTGAACACCAGTGGAATTCAAATATCGTGTCTAGATTCATTCAGAGAATTTAACAGAGGAGTGACTATAATGTAGTAGAGCATAGCTCAAAGTACCTTACAGCCAGCTGGGGTATTGGAGAAATTTGTTGAGGGCAACATAGTGTCCAGCACAGGCTACTTGGCTTTGCTGCTAAACAGAGTTTTCTAGTATTTTGGCAGCACATATAGCAGACATATTGGCAGCACATATAGCTATCTTAGAGCTAGGCTTGGTATTTTTTGCTACTCTTGATGCAGTGCAGTCTAATCAAACCTTGAGGCTCAAAAAGTCTTTGGTGAGATGGGAAACAGGAACTTAGTCTGCAGGTAAGACAGAGCATACGCAAAGAGTAGTTAGCAGTTGAAATATCTCCTCCAAGCTCTGTGAACCACCTCTTAGCAGGACAAGGAACCCAATGAAAACAGGGAGAGAACTTGCACAGAGGGATTATAATCCTGAAGATTTACAGTGCTCTGTGACTCCAAGGTTAATCATTATCCACAGTGTGTGTATTTTTGGAGGTTCTGCTCTTTTTATTAGTATATTTGTATTATGTTTGCAATCAGTGACCTTAGAGGTGTTAGGAAAGTTGAAACAAAACTTACAGAAAGACCACATCAGTTGAAATGGATGAAGAAAAATTTCAGGCCTATTCATTTTCATTCTCTGTGCACTGATGTTTTCTAATAGTATTTAATTGGCACCCTGATCAACCAGAGAGGGTCGAAATTAGAAGCATTAAATTATCCAGCAAACTCCTGTTGGAAATAAAATCCTGCCAAATTGTTATCCTATATTTATTGGTTCTGGAAAGATGTCTTTCCTAAATCAATGATGGAAGCAATAATGGTTTGTGTGTCCAGAATTTATTCAATGAGAGCTTCGAGGCACTCTAAATGTATCCACACAGTAGTTCCGTGAAATAGATGAGACATAATATTGATATTTTACAGAGGAGTATAAAAGATTAAATCACTAGTCCACATCTAGCTAGAACGTCAGTGATAGTCGGGTGGAATAGGAATTATCACAGCTGTTGATGTGCCTCAGCTATGTAACCTTATTTCTTTCAACGCAGTTTCTACTGTGAAAAATGATATTTGTATTTTTTTGGTTGCAGTTTTATAGTAGTACGCTGCTTTTTTGCTCCTGTGCTGTAGGGAAACAAAGTCTCTGTGTGTATCTCAGGTATCTCAGCTTTGATCTGATCCCTGGTGTGGCATTACTGATGGGGAGCTGGCAGAATAGGGGACATCCCAGCAAGCCTTCAGCGGTGTAGGAAGGAGGAGTTGCGAGCCTCATCTTTCTGTGTAGTGAGCCATGAACAGTGATGTGCTGACAGCTGTTGTTTCACTAAATCATTTGGAGCAGAGGGATGTTTCCTGTAGTCAGATGTGACCTCCAGGGGCTAGACATATCCCCGGTGTCTTTTCTGGCATTTGCTTGACCTCGTGAGGCACCACAAAAGGGTTAAATAGTTCCACAGTGTGCCCCTTGCTCTCCAATTAGGAAATGGTCCAAGAGCTCAAAGTTCAAAATGCACATGGTCTGAGCTGGGACTAAGCCCAAGTTCCCATTGATTGCAGCCTCATGTGTTAGTGTGCTGCATCTGCACATGATCTCTTCCCCTTGCCATTTCTACGATTCCTTTTCCTTTTTTAAAGAAAAGTGGAACAATTCACGTACAGAGTTTCACTTTTGTCACCATCCAAAGTCTTTTGTTACTTGAGCTTGTGTGCTTTCTGGGAACAACTTGTGACCCACTTTCTAACTGAAACCAGGCCAGTAAAACATGACAAAAATCTTCCTACTCAACTCCCTTCTGCAGCGTCTGTGGCTACTGCTGGGGAAGCAGGAGAGGACTACTCCTAGTGGAGGCACAGATTCGAAGTGGTCAGGCTGAGCCTCCGGGGATCTGGAGCTCCCTGTTGGCCTCCTAAGGGGTCAGGGTGACAGGCAAAACGGCATGCAGCTGAGACTGTGTTTTGAGAAGAAAGGGCAGGCTGAAGATAGGCTGAGGCCACAAAAAGGGAAAGGGAGAAAAGCAGTTCTACCGAGCAAAGAATAAACGGTATAAAGCCAGATACTTCCATCCATGCAGGGAAGAAGGCAGGCTCAAAATGTTACCCCATGGAGGAGCCTGAAACCTAGGGAGTGGGCAAAGTTAAGTTGTGAATTCATATTCCAATTAATTATGTGAATTCATATTCCAATTAAGTTGGAATTCATATTCCAAATGCTTTCAGTTTTCAGTTGCAGAATACTTAAATGTTCCCTTTTTTTGCCCATCAGAATCTTTCCCCTATCCATTTTTTCCCCAGTAAACCAAATTATTACTGTTTTCAGAAACCTGCATTTAATGAATCTAGTACTGCACTTTCAATTTGAAAACATTTTATTAAAACATGTTAGTGCTTGCTGGAAATCAAGCAAGGGGGGGTCTTAGGTGCTTTGGGGATCTTGTGCTTAAGAGTGGTGTGGTTTGGGAGCTCATAGTTTTAGGTCCCACCCCAGAAGGGATGGTGGTTTCTGGGGATGACAGCCAACTTTCTGCTTATAAAAAAAGAAGACAGATCCAAGTCTCCACCTCTTTACCTCTCCTGCTTCCAGCCACATGTGATCACTGCTTTCCTTTGCTGCCTCTTGTGCTGTTTGACGTGACAGGGAGATGAGTCAGATCATTAACCTGTCTGAAAAACATACCCAGCAAGCAGAATTGGCTCCATGAGCCAGCGGACGGCTCCTTGAGCACACGTGAGGGAGGGGGCAGGCCTGTGCAGCTGGCAGTCATGATGAGGAGAGGGGCTGGATGGCCCCTTTGGTAAAACTGAGCTGTTAAATGAGCTTGGCTGTCTTCACATTAGCTGGCACTTGGGTTTGCACCCTTGGCAGTGCTGGTGACAATTTTCCTGCGTCATACAAGGCTTAAGGACAAAGAGGCAGCTTCATCCTTGGCATAATTCTGTGAGTGGAGTCACAGGAGTTATACCCAGAGTGACTTTGTCTAAAGTCTGCCTTTTCAACATAGTCCACTAAATCAGCTCATTCTTGTTCTCTCTTTTGTTTCTTTATTTGTGGCTACACTGAATTAGCATCTTAAATAAATTGCCATGGGAATCGGAGGTGCAATAGCTAGCTTTCTTTCTCTTGTGCATCTACAAACAGTCTTTTCATAGCAGCCTTTTCACAATCTCATGTACAGTGTTGGAGCACTTGATCCATATCCGTCAAGGGCTTTTGATACCTATCCTCTCCATTAAAAATCTAGCAGCAAAAGATGCATTAAATATGGCATATGGTTGATAGAAAAATTTGAGCACATAAAATTTATATATGTGTATGGAACATCTCTCTTTCCGAAGTTACTTGTAGTCTACTTATTGCTCCTGAGACTCATCCTGATATATTATTTCAATGTTTTGTGATGTGTGGGTTGTAGAAAAGAAAGTGAAATAGATACTTTGATTTGATCAAGCAGGGCATTCTCTGCATAGAGGACAAGGTAGAAAGAAAAGAGCTTTGTAGGAAGAGAGAAGGCTGAAAAGACAGGCCTTGTGGTGAAGAGAGCTGTGGGAGTGGGTCAGTAAGAAAGGAGAAACTCTGAAAAGGTCTTGAAGCTCAGGACAAGAAAGCTTGGCTTGCATGGAGATGTGTAGGCAGTGTGGCTGGGCTATGAAACAAAAGATGACCTCAGATGTTGAATTTTTGAGGGAGAACAATGCAGGTACATTGGGAATGAGATCCAGGCTCAGTAATCAAAATGACTGAAGTAATCAAATACTGTATCACACAGTAAATTTGAATATTAAAAACATTAGAATAAGAGATCTCTAATAAAATATTGTCAATGTGGATAGCTTAGGGTTAGCTAAGCAGCAGACTTGGATAAAGGTATAGTTGCTGTAGATGATGTGCTTGGATGGCAGCTGATGGAGCTGTGGGGTTGCACTAGAATCTCAGCTACCACTGAGGAACGTGCCTAGTATGCCTCACTGTGAAGGAAAACTTGCAAACGTGACCCAGGCACGTTGTGATGCAGCGAAGTGTGCCAGAACTCATGTGCAGCCTGTCAGCAGGAGCCCGAGAGCTGCGATATGCCTGCCCATCTGAACGAGGTGCGAACTTCAGCATCTGCTTTTGCAGGGGGCTCAGCTCCTTCACCAAAGCAGGGGGGCGGGAAATGGCTTGTGCCAAGACTGTAACGGCAGTAGTGAATGGAGTGTGATCAGCTGGCTGTAATTTGCTCCCAGAAAAGGATCTGAGAATTAGGAGCTGTCAAGGCATTTAATACAGCATTCTTAAAACACCGGGTAACATACAGGACCAGAAAGAAGCAGAAGGCTGAAGAAGCGAAATGCACACTTACAAAAGTGGAACGGGAGCATGCACCAGCAAACAGTAAAAGCTGTATGAAATATGGCAAGAAGTAGGATGCCTTGGGAGTGAGTGAGGAAGATGCTGAGAGAAGAATTAATTGGAAAGGTCAGAGAAAAAACAGTGAAAGCCAAAAAGATGGCATGGCATTTAAGAAGCATTTTAATTATTTCCAAAGCAGGGAAATTGCTCAGAGAGACTGGAGTACAAAGCATGACATTGATCTAGGGAGTTGGTAAAAGAGACTTGATGAGATTGATTTCAGCGGCAGACGGGCCTCACAGCCAAACTAGAGGCAAAAAACTAGGACAGAGCAGGGATGAAATGGGATCAGCAGCTGTAAGCAGGATATTCAATTAAATAGGAACAGTTCAATTCAAATAACAAAGGAGATAAGAACTTGGAGAAACAGGTGTGATCATAGACAGCTGAGGAAAGTACAGAAAGAGAAATTTCAGGGAATACCCGCTCTTCTGTCTCTCTGTTAGTTTCAGTGAAGTGACCTAGAAGGATTTGCTTCTGTGCTAGGTTGCTTTTTCTTGGAAGGATGGGAGGGTGAACAGAAGGGAGGCTCAGCGTCTCCACTTTCACCAGCAGTATGTTGCTAGATTAGCTTGATCGCCTCACAAAACCTCACCTTTAGGGTGCCGGGGTTGTGACCCTGCCCTGTAGGGAAGAAGATGACCAAAAGAACAAGCAGTGACGATGGAGGTGAAGAGAAGCAATGAAGAGGATCAGTAAAGGCTGGGAGGTCAGGGCCAGAGGGGCAGGGTAAGACATTTGTGACAGACAACTGAGAAGCCACAGCACAGTATCAGCACATGAAACGTGTTAGGAAGGAGGAGAATGTGAAAAAGAGTGGAGAGAAGGAAAATCAGAGACTTTGCAAGTGAAACTTCTCGATAGCAAATATGGACTGGCCTTAATTTACAGCATTTGTTTGATTGACCTAAAAGAAACAATGCACTGGGGAAGCCTGTGGGTTTTCTAAGAGCAATCGCAGCAAGTATGTGTTTTTCCCAAAGTGGCTTATTGATTCTTTTTCCTTCTGCCTTAAGCATTTTACTGCCCAGCAGTAAACTGTCAAGCACTGGTCCTTCCCAGCCAGCCCCTACCGAAGAATGAAACACAATATCTCGAACACCCAGAACGCGGAGCAGCTAATCATTGGCTCGCATTGTGGCCGGCAGGGCCGGCCCGCCTCTTTGGCTTGTGCTGACAAGCTGTTTGTGTTTGTGCGAGGCCACCCTTCAACGCAGCCGCCTGATGGCCGTAATGGGACCAACTGTCTGAATGCTGCGGGGAGCCGGCTCCTCTGATCGGAGGCAGAGTGAGTTTCAGCCTCTCATACTCCTGCACGGACTCTATGGAACGGCAGTAAGTAGCCTTCTGGCTCATCGTGGCTTTTCTCCTAAGATTAAGGACAGATGTTTTAGCAAAGCAGGTAGGCGCTGCCATTCACAGAGGTAGCTGTTAGAATATTTTCCCCTGTCTGATGTAAAAAAGCAGCTACTTTGTATGCGGTGTCATGACTACTAGGATTACACTCTTTCAGTCTCAAATGAGACCTTCCTGGGAGGGCAGAAGTTAATGTGGACACAACCCATTTAAGCTTGCATTTTTTAAAATAAATAAATAAATAGGTAAATAATTAACCAGTATCTTATTCTCTTTTTTAGCTGCATTTCCCGTACTTGATCATTCAGTTGTGTTTCAAAGCGTAACAGTTTTTGCAATGTCATGAATGGCATTGTGTGAAATGGCTAGATATGGGGTACTGTTAAATGAATGCTTCCTAAAATGCTGATAGTTATATACCTAGCCACAGGAAAAACAAAGTTCATGTTCAGAGATTTCTGTCCTCTTTGCTGGCTGCTATTAGGAAAAGTTCACAGTTCCACAGAGCAAAAGACTGCAGAGATGGATTGAGCTTTACTTTTTTTTTTTTTTTTTTTTGTCTTTAATATCACTTTTGATGTTCAGAATTTTAAATACAATAGTCCATTTGGGCAGTATTTTTAAATTTAATCCTGCATTGCAAATATTCGTGGACTTTTCAGATTCTTTCACCCTTTCCACCTACAAAGAAAATCATAATGACCCTATCAGCTGGACACCATGCAGAACCTCAGACCCACTCTGCCACTGAAGTTTTGTCCAGTCTGTCAATTTCATGTGGTAGCTGAGCTCATCTTTCATTCACATTTTATAGATGAAGAAAATAGAGATATGACAGATTAAGTCACTTTGCTATGACCATAGAGCAAAGTATCTATCACTCAGCAGCATATTGCTGAGACTACTCATATATATATCTTTTTCTTCCTTTCATTTATTTTACAAAATGATGTTGGATAATGCTAATGATAATTTCTAGGGATGCCTGTGTATATCTCCCAGGGTTCAGATTGGCCAAGCAGATTGGCTGCTTATCCAAACTGCTCTGAGCTCAAAAATGAGTGGGAAACCTCAAGCAGATGAGGATGCAACAGTATTTTTAGTGCTTCCTTTTTCTGGAATAGCTGGAAACGTCCCATATGGCACTACGACAGCACTTCAGTAGTGCCAGGATGGCAGGATGGTCCTTTCTCCAGGGTGGTACTTCAGCTGCCGCCTGAACCAGAAAAGCTTGGATCTGCAGAAATTTCAGCTCAGGCTTGGAGTTCAGAGTACCTCTGGGGGAGAAGCTGTTACTGTACATAAGCATATTCACTGTACCTATTTTTAATGTCACAGAACTAATCTTATGTTGAAGTTTCAATCAGATCCTGGTTAGCCTTGACTCATAACAAAAAATTAAAATCTTGAGAGACCTGATGCCATATAATTGTGCCCCATGTCTGCCCTGCTGTTTGCATTTTGGGGTAGCGCACTGCTTCTGCAGACAGCCCTAATGCACTTGTAGACCCTTGGCTTAATGCTCATACTCCCCATAATGCTTCTAGGGACTGCTTCATTTAGTGAGTCTTGAGTTGCAGAGGGTTAATCAAGCAATATTATCTGTGTGAAACAGTGGTTAAGAGATATTTTGAGAGGAACCTGCAAATAAAACTGGCCAAACTGTGGGCAGCTATTGTACTTAGTACATTCTAACTAGAGGGGTCTTGATGCTCACAGAAATTGAGGTTTATTGTTAAAACACTAAAAAGAACAGTTCACTTCTGAGACTGAACCTCCTCTAAAGCAATACAGTGTGTGAATAAAAGCTAATTACAGAAATAGGGGGCTTCTCTGTCAGCCTATGAACACAGACTGGAGGTTTTCAGTTAGTCTCTCTAAGTAGTAGATAGATACTAAGCCTTGAGAAATAAAGATGAAAATGAAATTGTTTTTTGTCTGTAGATTAAGAGACCTGGATCTCAGTACTTCAGTAAAAATGAAAACAAAATGGGATACACATCAGGCATAAATGCACACCTAAGAGTTTTTGCTGTGCTCTCACCGTACGCAATTAGGAATAATCAATATGCTTACCACATTGTCTGTCTCTCGTTTAAAGAAAGAACTCCCTTGTGCATCACGAGCTCAGCACAACATGGCTTGCTCTGTAGAGGCAGACTGTGCCTGTTTGATTTACATCAGAGTAAACAGGCAGCAGATTAAAATTAATTTGTCTTCCTCCCAGAGAGATAATTTTCAAGATGTATTCACAGGGGTTGCTAATAAAGGGTAATGAATCAACATTCTTTATTTTTAAAAAAAAAAAAAAAAAAAAAAGAAACTGACTACTGTGAACAGCAGAGCATATACTATAATTGTACTTTCTGATTCTGAGATGATAGGCAGTGTGGAAACAAAATGATTTACTAATACTCATTAACTCAGCTTTCAGATAACCGAGGAAGCGGATTAGCATATCATCCTCAATCTACAAAAGGGGGAAATGAAGTCTGCAAGAAAGTTGGAAATAGAACTAAGATCTGCTTCCCAGGGCCGTGTTTTTAGGGCAATTCATTTCCTTCCTCTGTCTCTGTAGGTGCGCTGCGTGTTGACTGTGGGATCCCTTGCCAACATTTCCCTGTGGCTGGCATGTTCTGCCGGCACACGTGCAATATAGCTGCGTTCACGTTACTGTTCAGTAATATGGCAGTTAATAGAGGGAATGAATTCTGGGTTGACCAAAACCCTGAACTGTTACTAGAAATTGCCAAATATATTTACCAGATTACGAAGACTGTAAAGTTGAATCTGATCTACTAGATTTCCCCTTCTTTGTCCTTGACAGTGTCAGATGAGCTCCCAAGTCTGATCAATCTCTTGGGAAATAAGAGTTTTGTGTTACTGGAGCTCTAATTTATGACACTGAGCATTCAAATTCTCAGTGAAAACAGGAGGCTTTGAGGGCACTGTTCCTCTCAGGGATTCAGCTTATTAGCAGGTGCTCTGTTGATGTGTCCTATCTGCTTGACATTTATCAGCTAAGGCTGTGGTAAGAGAGAACGACATCAGCTGTTTGAGTCTGAACAGAAAGCTGAACTGTCAGGTAACAGAAAAAAACATCTGAGTACATGAAGGAAGCTGTGGGAGCCTGCTGTCAGGTGTGGGTAGATTTCCTCGTAAAATTCCTTACCATCAGCCCTCGGGTTTCCACTGGGATAGAGACTGAGGTTTGCAAACAACCCCTCCTCAGCCTCTCTGGATAAGGTTGTCCTCTCTCTTAAATCTGAACTCTCTGACTAATATTCTCCATGCTAATATCCTCAACCTTCACCCACACTTGGGAAAGCTATAAATCTTTAACTGTATTTTTTGTTTTAGGTCCATTTTCCTAGGTATTAGATCCTTTTCTAGATAAGGGCTGTTGTTCCTAGCAAAGTGCGACACACTGCTTCATTCTAAAAAATGAAAACTGTGGTAAGCATGTAGCCTTTTCAAATAAAAAAATAAAAGTAAAAATAATAATAATAAAAAAAAAACTAGAAGGGTTTTAGCAGTCAGATCTTACTTGGATATCAAAAGCTTAGGGTCTCTACCAGCTGTCAGAGTTTTATTTTGGTGGCATTACTCAGAGAAAGCACTGTATCTAGGAAAGAAAAGGATTGTAAAGCTGGGTATATATGCAAAATTCACCCCAAAACAACGGCAGAAGTTTCTCAAACAAGAATTTGCTACAGAGACAGTCCTGTAGAGAATTTTGCCTGTGATATAGTAGGAAAGACCAGGTCAAGGCAGAAAGAACAGGGACCTTCCTTGCATGTGGTGGAGGGAATTGCAGTAGCTAAGTGGCCTTCAGACCTGTGCTGCCTTAAATCTGTGTTTACCAGAATCCACTGGTCTTTTTGATTTCTCTCCCTCCTGTTCTGTACACCTGGCCTTTCAGCTGGCTGGAAACACTGAAGGAAACAGGAATCAGCAACAGGCGGTACTTGTACCAGCTGTGCTCTGTTCCCATGCTGGGAAGATGCTCCCTTGGCCTCCACAAGCAAGCCCTAAGCTTTCCTCTTACAGGAATCACTGGCTTACAGAACTAGGCTATCTGCATGGCTGCAGTGTTTTGATAGCGTAGGAAAGGCACAGTCTGGCTAACCACCTTCTTTTAGGATATGTACACACATGGTATAAAATTAATTGCAGCCTAGAGGTGGCCCACACAGATTCCTCTCTCTAGCTTATGTCTCTTGGGTCCAGAAAGTAAGCTATGTCCCAGTATGTGCTCAGGTAGTCGGGAAATGTTACAGATGCCACTGCTCTTTCATCCACAAAGGAGCTTTTAAATTTTTTAGTTTCCTTCCTTTTTGCCTGTGTAGCTATGTTGAAGGTCTGAGAAAGCAGCAATTTAAGCTTATAGCATAAAAAGGCCATAATTGAGTGGGCAGCTTGCTGTGTTCTGTCCTGGTTGGTGCTGTCTAAAAAAAATATTGCCTGCCATTAGCCTTTTCCTCTTACCACTGCTGCTTCACAGCATGTGAAACCGAGAAGCATAGTACCCATTAAGCTTCAAGGCTAGTACTGTAGTCTACCTCACGTAATTAATTCATACTGAGGCTCATGTTCTTCCTGACTTCTTTCTCATACATAGTGTCTTCAGCAGGCATTTTTACCTCATACTCCCTGAGTATAATGCCCCAATCTACTCTAAGACAGATGTTAATGTTTGTTGCAGTAATATACTGGCATGGAATTCTGCAGGTCTTATTCTGGCAAAACTTCTGCTAATGGCAGCAGCAGGACTGGTTACTTAGGGGCTGAAAATGGTCTGTGAGAATGACACTGCTTTGGAATGTGTTGTTTAAATTTTTCTTCTAATTGGGGCACTTAATTTTAGAGCAGTAACTTTGGTCGTCTTTTCAATTAGTTTTTTGAATGTGTAAAAGCAATTTGATAGGCACTTGATGTGGTCAATCTTAACTCCAGCATTGCAGTGGCTGAACTTCCAGCATATAACAGTTTTCAGATGTGGCCTTCTTGTAGCTTTCTTGTCTAAAGAAATCTTCCTCCTTTCCTGCATTTCCCCCATGATTTTCTCCTGATATCCATTCTTCCTTGTCACTTTGAAATCTACGCTTGACTCTTGTATACGTTTTGGGAGCCAGAGCTACATCAAAACGTTTTCCTGGTTCCCAGTAGCTATGGAAAATGTAACGCTGTTACACTTCAATGCACAGATGGGAACATGTGAGCCTGAACTTCTGTGACTCTGACAGCAAAAAAAGAGGATATAGGAGTGGGAAGAGATGATCATATAGGTAGGAAGAGTAGGGGAAACATTCTTGTATATGTGCCCAAGTACCTAAATTAGGGTATCCTCAGTAGAGATTCCTTGTATTTGCATCTGCCCCAAAGACCTGCACAGCCAGGAGCCCCTCTAGCTTTCACTCTCGCTTTTAGTGTCTCCTAGCCTCAGGCCCCTCACCCTTTGTCCCAGTCTCCAGCTCATGCCAGTGCAAAACATCTAGCTCCTCACTCCCTACAGCCCATGCCCCTGTACCTCAACCACATAGCTCACAATCTCCCCAGCTTTTTACCAGAAGAGCTACCTTCTTCCCATGTGTCACCCTTAATCTCTTTGTTCCATACCATTTAAGATGCTTATTCTGCTTGCCTCTCAGCACTTAAAAGCTCCCCCAAAGCC
Source organism: Oxyura jamaicensis (assembly GCF_011077185.1). Classification (NCBI taxonomy): domain Eukaryota; kingdom Metazoa; phylum Chordata; class Aves; order Anseriformes; family Anatidae; genus Oxyura; species Oxyura jamaicensis. Next base: position 51,637,506 of record NC_048896.1, on the reverse strand, counting down.
CTCCACCCTCTGACACGTTCTCCTCCTGCACACTTCTTGTAGTCTTTCTCACTACAGTCCCGTGTTTGCAGTCAGAGGCTGTTTCTTCTCCCTCCGAGTTCCAGGTTCCTCAGCGCAAAGGTCTCAACATACTGTCTTTTTCCTCTTTCTCCTTGTACTCGAGGGCAGAAAAGGAGGGAAAACCAGGCATATACTGGCTCTTTATGCTGTAAGAATTGATGGCTCCAGGCAAGGTCAGAGAAAAACTAAGCCAATAAATATTTAAGCTTGGATCATTTTTTTAGAAAATGTAGTCCTTCCTGTTTCTTTTGCCAAACAAACTGCCCAGTATTCAACACATATCTTGTGAACCAACTTCAGCCCCACAAGAGCTTTTGAGCTGCTTGCTGTGGTTATCCATGTGCTCTTTTCTTTGTATTACTGGTCACATGGTAACACTTCTGATTCTTGGATGAATAACTTTTTTTTTTTTTTTTTTTTTTTTTTTTTAAGGAGGGTTTGGACACACTAATTTTAGTTTTAAACTTCTCATGAATGTAGCCATATGAAAAAGTATTACATCAGTGTTTCCTGGACACTTGCTTTTGAAAGAAAACGTGCTTATGTGAATGAAAGTTCCTGAAAAACAGTAATACTGAGACAACATGATTTAATAGGAGCCTGGACTGGTGGTTAATTTTTGAGGAGAGCAAATTATGTATGATTCAGGACAGTACAGAGTAGAAGTGTGGGCCTGGTGTATGCCAAAATTTAAGGGTCATGATTGCTATGGAAGTGGAACTTTGAGCTTGAGCAGGCAGAAGTAGTATGGTGCTTATCTGCCTGTGTCGTGGTATATTTTCATGAGAAACTTGAGAAAGTGGCTCACAGTCTTCATTCATCCCCTGCTTTGGTCCATAATGCTCAATCGCTGCATCACCCGTGGCACTCAACAGACCTGCGAGCTAATTCATCTCACTCGCCTTGCAGAAAGTTGATGCATTTTGCTGTGGGTTCATTTTCTGCTAGGAGATGAACTGTATCCCTTCACTGGAGGTCCAAAAATTGCCACAGCCAGAGTAAGAAAAAATTGCCATGGTGCAAGGTGAGAATTAGGTGTGTGCAGCAGGGGTGTGGGGAAGGGAAGCAGAAACCTTTGAAAACAGCCTAATGTTTGTCTTTTGGAATCACATCCTTCCAATCTTTGACCTTTATGAACGCCACTGGCAGAAGTACATTGCATGCTGTTTGATGGCTTGTTGGTAAACTTGAAGAAGACAAAAGAGTATCCAGTCATTAGCTCCTGCACTGTGGGCTTCAGGGTGGGGAAAAAGGGCTTACCATTGCAGCTCACTTAGAAGGGACAAGGCTGAATGTCTCTGTCACCAGAGCTCTCAGAAACAGATTATGTGCCCCAGGCAAGCACAGATCCCTGCAGTCACAGATGTTAGTGAGAGCTGATGTGAAAAAGTGGCTTAGTGCTATACTTGTTCTTGCTTTTCCTGGGAACAGCCAGGGGCTGCTGCAGGCTGTAGTGAAAATACCAGCAGCCTTGGGGCTTCTCCAACTGTGGCATCAAGGTTATAATGTATCTTTTTTTTTTTTTTTTTTTCTGAGCTGTGTATTATCTGTGGAAAAGGAGCGTTAACTGCACTATAAAGCAAAATACCAACAGCTCTGAAGCAGCCCAGTCCTGATCTAACAGTAGGAGCAGACTGCAAAGGATTATCAGAGTATATTATCTCTTCAGATCATCAGCAACTTGAAGGGGATCAGACTTTTGCCAAACTTAAGTCTCTGGAAAACAATCTGAAATACTGAAATGAAACACACAGTAAGCGACTAAATTCACAGTAATGAATACAAGCTCAGCATCTGAACCCAGATCTGAGATACTCCATGTGCTGGCTTTAAATCACAACTAATCCTTCTTTAAAAAAAAAAAAAATGGGTCATTGTCAGTGCCAAAATCTACATTATTGTATTTCATCAACAGTAGGAGAACTGAAACTTCACCTTGAACTCCTCCTCCAAGGGCAGATTTGTCTGTTTATCAGACTTGTGGTTTTTCACTCTGTACAAAGCAATGACAGCTTGTTTGCATCAGAAGATTAATGTAAGACTTGAACTATGACCAACCTGAAATCTACATAAATGTATTTAAAATCCTATTCTGAGTAGTTGACTGTGAGAATGAAAGGTGAACACAGAGCTGTGGTGCATCCCTGGTTTGTTAATCTGCCAACCTGAGCTTCCTTCATTCTACAGTTCATAGGTTCAAGTTAAATAGCAAGGTGCATTCTCCAACAAACCCAGAGCTTTCAGCTATCACTTTCTCACTATTTAAACTGCAAAACAACAGGACAGAAAATAAATTGCTTCCATCTATACCTTTACAATATACAAGTTCCAACAAAATCACACTAGGCTCAACGGCAGCAGAATCCAATCCGAGGGAGAATTTCTGCCGCCTACTGTGCATCAAAACCTGTCACTGACTGAGGAGGGGCAATTTTCTTTGCTTCAACAAAGATACAGTGCAGTTTAAAAAAATATTTCAAGAATCTAAACACAAAGTTGCATATAATCAGTATTATCAAGATCTAAGCTGCATTCTTTTCCTAGTCCTTGTCCTGTTAACACTGCTGATGTAGTTGATCTTGGTGAAAAGTCAGGGTTTTTTTCTGTTTACAGGGAAAATAACAAGGTTATTTGGTAGCTGGCATTTGAAAACATCCTTAATGGAAGCTGCCATTTTTCTGAGAAAGGAAATGGTCCTCTAGCAGATGGTTTTCTTTAACTGATCTGGTCTTTGTTGTAGTTGTTCCTATATAAAGCGTTCTACTGTAAGTTTTCTCTCATCAGCAAACTGATGCATGTCTTCCATCTCAGTTTCTCAAGAAAGCTAACATCCCTGTGCTAGATAGGAATGTGACGCTTGTCTGCCTCGGAGTTCATGGAGATGGTGTGTGAGAAACTGGGTATCAAATGATGTCTTAGCAATATGCGGGGGAAAGCAGTGCATGCTGCAGTGAGGGGACACGCAGCCCGCCTGCCTCGGAGCAGGAGGTATCTGTGGGCAGTAGGATGCTTCTACTCACACAGGTGATACTAAGGAGGAAATGAACAACAGGAAAGGAAGGGGAAACAGTTGAAGAATAAGAGTGATCCCCAGAGCCTGGAAAATGAAAGGTCATTTCAAATCAGTCCTCTATTTCTGAATCTTGATTTTTGTTTATTTATTTTTAGTTATTAGCAGTTATTTGTGAAAACACCTTTGATATAAATGGACTGGAATATTTTTTCTGAGAGAACAGTTAAATTGAAGGGCACCTGAGAGATGAGTGTAAGTAATGCCTTTGCTCCTCAGGGCAAAAAAAACACATTGTTTGCACCAACATCACAAACTGAAAGTGGTAATTTCCACCCACTCTTCACTTTAACACCATGTCTCACCAGAAAATGTTTTCTTATTCCAAAGATAACGCTCATTCAACTTGTCCTGTACTATAACAGTACAGATGGGAAGAGGGCCTGTATGTCCAGAAAGCCACGCAAGGGCTATTCTGCTGCACCCTTGTGAAACAATTTCTGCCCCCAGATCTGAACTCTGCTCTACCAGGATCGAGTCCTTTGATTTCACGGAAAATATTAGTCCTGATAAAAGTAAGATGTAGTCAATTGACCCCAAGTGTTTACTAAGAAAAATAATAACTCAACTGTTAACCAACCCTGTTTTACTGCTATATCAAAAAGATACCTTTACTTCAGCTGATGTCTGCATTTCAGGTGTTTTGCTGTTAACCTTCTTGGGGGAGCAGAACAAAAGGAAAAATGCTAGAATGCAGGCCAAAGATGTACAACTGAGGTAGCAGTCAACTAGTAGGACACAGGAAATCTGTTCTCCTGTACCTCTTGTTTGTGTGGGGTGCTCTGGTGTCTAATAATATGACTGAGCTCATGTGTAGGCCTTTACATTGGATCACTAGATTGTATTTCACTCTTCTGGAGGGCTGCCTGTTTTCACAAAAGCTGTAGGAATATAATACCTTAGAGAGCTCTAGCCTTCTACCAGATTTGATCAAAATATTCAGTGGCTATTGGAAGGAACTGTGACAGCACAGGAAAAAATACATGTACAGAAAATTAGTTCGTAATTTTATCCTTTGTGTCTATTAATTAGAATATTTTTTATTTTATTTTTTTAAAATAATAATCCAGTCATATCAATCCTGAATCCAAGTAGGGTTGTAATCATGCAAAAAAGGAAAAATGGAGCAAGTGACAAGGCTCGGGATTTTTAGGCAGACTGTTTACAATGGTGTTTTTATTTTGTTAATGACTCACTGCACTGATTCATGCTTTAGTGAAAGCTGCCTCATTTACAGATTCTCAGTATCCAAACAGAGCAAGCTTATTCCCAGCAGAAAAGCTTGCAAAAGTTTTCTGGCAAAACTGAAGACTAAATCAAACTTGATATTTTGAAGTAAATAACACAGATAACAACAATCTTTTGCTTCAAGCAACAGCAAAACTTCTTTATCTTCTGTAAACAAGAGAATTTTTTTTTTTTTGCAATTTTTTTGTTAGAAAAACCACGTAGTTTTGTACAGATTCAAAACCTTGAGCTATGCAGAAATGTAGGTGAGCGCTCAGGCCTCTTGCATCTGAATGTAATCAGGGCAGTAGATCTTTAAATAGTTGAAACTAGGGTGTGAAAGTGACTTAGGAGCTTCAAGTCTGGGACTTTCACTGGGTGCTTTTAGAAATTTTATTTGTGATACTTCTGGTAAAGTGCTTATTGTATAATTATGGACAGGATCACCCCAGAGGCTCTCCATCAAGCAACTGTCCACCGACTGTGAGTTGCCTTACTAGAGGAAGAAACAGCAAATGAAAAGAGAGAAAAAAAAAAAGACCCCAGTGGGTTTGTTTCCCACCTGGAAGCATTTAAAGGATGTAAGTGGATCAGCATTCACTTCCCTGTTTATAAAAACCAGGTTGTTCTGAGTTGCTAAACCGTTGAACTAAGCAATGCACTTTTTTTTTTTTTTTTTTTTTTAAATCATTTTCCAGAGAGGCTGTTTGTGCTGGGAGGGAGGGCTGCAAGCTTGCTTTGTTCCCCTGGGGGGGTGGGGGGGAGGTGTCTGCCACCTCCCTGAGCCGTGGGGTGCTCTCAGGGGCTGGGGGCTGCTGGGGGGGCAGCGAGCCAGCCAGCCGCACGCACGCAAGAGTGCATGCAGTCAGTCTGGCGTGGGGCTGCCTGCTTATTTTCAAAGCCTTTGTACCTCAGGTTACTTGTAAGGCTGGTGCTCGGGGAGTTCAGCTAAAAGCTGGGCTGTGCATATTCCCCGGTTTGCTTGTAATTTGCAGTTTATGAAAACCAGATGGATGACTCCGTGCTCTGCAAGTTAGCGTAGGGATGGGAGCTCCTGACATGAGAGCAGCTTTTACAGAAAACACTGAGTTAAGAAGATTCAGGCTCAAGCTAGATTGCTTCTTCCCTCCCCCCCTTTTGTCTATTTTTACTGCATCATTGGTATGTGTCCAAGGAGAGTCGGCCATATCATTCGGAAATACGAGGGGATAAACTTTTGACTGTTGGATCTCGTCAGGCTGAGAGGCTCTAGAGTAAATGAACTGGGAGAGAGAGAATTAAAGAGGGATTTCTTTAGGTGAACTTCCTTGGTTGTCTGCTCTGCCAACAGCAGTGTAAAATAACGAAGAAACCGCAGCAGTCCTTTCCCACTGTCTCTCTAAACAATGTAAGTTATCCTTTCACACTCGTCTCTAACTATCCTTGTGCTTTTTTCAGCTCTCGAGTGTTTTGGGAGAGTAGTGGCTGAGCAGCGGGTGAGCTCCTGCCAGGAGCTGTGTGCGTGAGCGTGGGCTTTGTCTTCGCTTCTCTTCCTCAAGTCAGGGTGGCAGCGGCGCAGTCCGAGCAGTCTGACAGCACCTTTCTCTGGCAGTCGTGCCAGCTCAGCTTTAGGTGGCTGTCGAAACCTTTAAACCTTTTCAGTGCTCGTGCAGAGATCCGTTTGTGGCTGGCACGAGACAATAGCAAATGTTTTTATTGAACCGTGTGTGTCAAGCTTGCTGTAAGAGCAAGCATTTCAAAGGGGATTGATTGTGTGCTGCTGTGTAAACAGGACAGGATGTGACGGGGAAACAAATGTTTCCTGCTCTTTAATATTTAAAAGCAATAATTGAAACAAAGCCAAGCAGTTTGCCTAGAAAAGGCATAGTGATCTTTATTCAAAGCAAAATAAATCTCTGTAAATCTAAGAGGGCAATGTCAAGGTATTAGTAGGAGGGAGAGTTTTACTTCTCACAGGTGTCAGGTTTTTTGACGTTGGCAGTTGGCATTAATGTCACCATATTCTGTTGTTCTGCTTTTGTGAATATTAACTCGAGCCAATATCTGATGCATAGCTCCCCTGCTAAGCATGCATGCACCCCCTCCCCCGGCACTTTTTTTAGTTTATTTTACTGTTTTCAAAAAGCATTCTAGGCAGACTGTCAGGCAGATTGAAAGATTTAAGTAAGAACAAGGAAATATAATGTATCAGGTAATATACCAAGAATAAGACCATAATCACCCTGAAGTCAAATATTCATCTAGCAAGGTACAATTACATAAATGTCCATTTTTATGTATATAAGACAAATGTGGTGAAAGTACAGTGACAAAATAAGTATTTATTAGGTAAGGACATGGTATAAGAAAAGCTGCCGTCTGTTCCAGCCTCAGATTGTTTGTCTTTGAGGGCAGTGAATTTATTACCTGGATAACAGCTCTGTGGCCAGCTATTGTGATACAACCATCAGAAGTTTTCTTTCTTATAGTTCCACATTTCCACTTGTGCAAGAACTGAACAGAAATTGACCAGTGATGCTAATGAGAGCTTCTAGGCAATGTAAAATGTTTGGAATAAGTGTACGAATATAAACTGTAGGGCTTGAAAAGTATATTAAAAGGCTTGGTTTGTTAAAATCTATATAAACTTGTTTATTTTAAAGCTAGCCCCATGACTTTCTGGAAGATGGACTCATGAAATCTAAGCCTGGAGCGGTTATAGAGAGAAGGTACCAGGAAGCTACTGTACCTGGTCTTGAGACTGCAACGTCTTGCTAGAAAACAAAGAAAGCAGAAAGCTGAGGTTAGTCCCTGTTTCCAGAGAGTTTTTTTGGGGGGGTCATTCTATTGGCTGTTGATGAATGAAACAAGGCTTCTGTGCTTTATTTACCCTTGTCCAAAAATGTTTATGATAAGCCAAAGGTTTCCTTAAACTTCTCAGCAAAGCATCTGACAAACTTGTGAACAAACTCACATCTCTGATCTGGTCCTGCAGCGCCCGCAGTTTGGCTGTAAAGAACAGCTTGGTGTTTTCTTTAGTGAGGGCTTTGCCATTTTTAATGAGAAATGGCTTTGATACACCAAGGTTTTCCTGAGAGGGAAGGTTAAGAAGAATCTCTTTGTTACTCCAAGGAGCATCACTAATGCATGCTGCTTGAGGGCCAGAAGGAAACATGCAGTGGATTTTATGACAGAACAAATTCTAGATGGAAACATCTATTTCAGCCAACTGGGGAAAATTTTATGATTTTTGTATGCAATTTTAAAAGGGAGACAGCAAATGTATCATGCCAGATACAGAATAAAAATCAGAAGTCTATGTTTAATGCCTTTATTTAGGGCAGGGAAGAGGGGGGAAAGTCTTTTTTTTTTTTTTTTTTTTTTTTATGGAAGTTGTTTTCTGTGCATGAATTCAGTGGAATCTTGGCTTTGAGGCTAGGTATGAGATAAGCAGTGTCCATATCCTGACAGCACACGAGTGCTGTCTGAATTCTGTTATGTCCAGCAGTATGCACAGTGGTTGGAATTTCAGATCTTACCTGGACGAAGATGGCAGTGCAGCTGGGGGATTTCCTAAGCCCATGATAGTATTTTTCTCTGGCAATCCCAGCTTGAAGGTCAGGTTGTTTACTGGAAAAGCCCAGACAATTGCTGCTTGAAGCCATCTCAAAAACATGATGGGCCTGTCTTTGCCTGATAATGGAATTTAATTAATTCATAATAAAACTAGGATTTGAACAGCTTATATAAACACAGTGAGGCTCCTGATTCCTTTGAGGAAAATTGGGGAATTAAATGAACTGAAAAGGTTTGGGTGTTCTAATTCAGAGAACAAAGTGTTGTACATTACTATAGTAAATCTGAAATTTAATCATCTGCATAAAATATTTCTGCATAGTTTTGCAGAAATGTGTAGGATGGTGTCTAGACACATCAAGTATTTATACAAAAACAAAGGCAGGATGTATGGTAAGGTAAGAGAGATTCTTGGGCCAAGTGTAAATGAAATGGATTTGATCACTTGGCAAGCATTTTCACTCATCAAAATTAAACATGCCCAAGGGTACAAGTGTAGCTGATTTGAACTATTTGTTTATATACAGCAGCAAACACGTCTTTACTCTAAATAATGCAGTTTATAAAGAATGATCTTAGATAGAACTGTACTACAGAAGAGAAGAACACTACATATTTCAATATTTTTATTTGGACAGTGCAGTATTACAAAAATCCATTAATTCTTAAGAATCTACAAATGGTTTGAAAACTCAAAGAATGCTTTTGAACTTTTCTTTCTTTTTTATTTTTTTTATTTTTATTTTTTAATTTTTGGATCTCTGAAAACTTTCTCCTGGACACCTGCCCATTCATACTTTGCAGGATAACATACATGAACTTGCTTTTTTTTAGTCAGGCTTCAGGGACCATATTGAAGAAATCCCATGACTGTCAGAATAAAATCCACAATTGCTGATCCTATGCTTGGCTGACACCTTGAACCAAAATTAGATATGCTATTTCTAGAGACTTCAGGTTGTGGTTTAAGAAAAAATGAAAATGAAACAAACCAAAAACCTGACCATGTGGAAGTGTGTGACATGAGCTACTATTAAAAAAAAAAAAAAAAAAAAAAAAAAAAGGAGAGAAGACTCCAAAACAAAACCAGTACTTATTGAATGGAATAAAAGTTGGAAAGGAAATAATCATTGTTTGGAGCTTACTAAAATACTGAAGGGAAAAGAGCATGGCTTATCAGTCATATAAATAGACTTCACCTCTTTGTGCCTCTGTTTTTGATGGGTTATTGCTTATGACATGCTTCTTCTGTTAGAAATGGGCCTGCTCTTGTATTTGTTATATGACATTACTGTATTGTAGACAGTCTGTTGGCGTGTTGTAAGGTTTATGTTGACATGTGCCTGTAATGGGAGGAGCTTTTCGGTTGCAAATACTGAGCTATTACAGTTTGGAAAAAATCTTGTTTTGTGAAAAGTTGTTTGAACCTTTCCCTTGCTTTCTGATCAACTGGAATAAAGCCCACCTCCCACTGAGTAAAACTCATCTTGACCTTTGCAGAGATGTTGGTGGCATTTCTTATCAACCCTTCTGAATTGTTCTATTTCTATAAAGACCAGGTTTTATTTCTGTGATTGAAATAACTAAATATTTACTGTATAAATTGTCATATTAAACGTATTTGTCTACCATTTTCTAAAATAAACTCTCTAGATATTTTTAGTCACAGAATCTGTAGACTTATCCCGGCATTGCTTGCCATTCCTTCTAATTGGGGTGTTTTGCTATATTTGGATTGGGCATTGCTTGTTTTAAAAGGTGGAAGTAATAGTTTAGCTTGTAACTGGACTAGTATGAAGTGAAATAAATAAAATAACATGCCATTCTAATGTATCGTATGGGGAGAGCCAAGGATCTAGTCAGTTGAAAAGTCTGTTGGCCACCAGGCAGCTTTCCCACTTACCAGCTGGATGTTAGGTAAGAGCTCAAAAGCAAATTCCATTCAAAAGGAATAATTGAAATAGCAGTTGTAATATACTACTTGAGACAGTGAACAGCTACTGTGGCAGGTAGATGTGGTCTGACTCCATCCACCTTGCTGCCAGTTCGTTGCAGTAAGGTTAAAAAAGTCATAGCTAAATTAAGAAGGAGGCTAATCATAGACATGTGAAAAATGTTAACAGCATGTATTCTGGCACCTCTTACGTTACATGGTGATCTGCTTGACACAAGCATCAGAATATATCCTGTATAGCTGGACTGCTACCATAGCCATTTTGGCAGCAGTTTGTTTGTAAACCATAACACATTACTGTTAGATATTAGGTCTTTAAGATAATAGATTAACTTTAAGAATATACACTGCCCCTAGGAGAAGACTAATGACTGTAGATGACATATAATCATCTATAACCTGAACGTTCCCCTGAAAGGACTGGACAACTTGACTTTTTATGGTCAGCATTTTGCTCATGTATAAAATCATTATTCATTCTCTCACTTTGAAACCTTCTGAATATTTGCAGTCTTGGATAGATGTTAGCAGCAATTAATTAGGTGGATCTTCAGCTCTTAAGTCAGGGTGGATGCCCCCTGCAAAAGAGATATAAAGTTTGGAGTAGATGCAGTTGCTTCTGGACAGTTTCTAAATGCATCAGATGAATGTGCAGCAATCTGCTGGTTCCTAATCCAGTATGGATTTATTGTTTTAGTATTATTAGTCTGTCTAAGCGTGTGAATGATCAGTTTATTTCTGGGTGACTTTCTGTTGTTGGTTTGTGTTTATTTTGTCATGTAAAGCTATTTGCTCTGTGTTACCATGAGCTTCTGTTCTAGACTTCACCCCCACCCCCATCCTGGAAATGTAGAGTGACAATCCGCTCTCTTTCTGTTGAGTTTTTTATTATTATTATTATTATTGAATTGGTATTGAATACTAGGCTTGATGATGTCCTTTCGTTGAACTTGTCATTTGAAAAACTGTCATGTGGAGTGACGGCTTAAAGGAAAGTTGTAAATTTTAGACTCTGCATAGATTTATATTGTGCCTGACTCCTGGGTTGGTTTTGAACTTGAGGTGTGTGATATCTTCCAGTGTGTTCTGTGAAGTGCTTAAGAGTTGATTTAGCAAGGAAAGAGCAGTGGTTATATTATGCTGAATTTTTGACTGATATGAAGACACTCCTACAGCTTGTGCAGATCAATAAACCGTCCAAAGCAGTGATGAAATATTGAACAAATGCACTTGATATAATTACTTACAGGCAAAAAAAAAAAAAAAAAAAAAAAAAGATTGCACTCAGAAGATTTTGCTGAACTTGGAAAATACTCTTGAAAAGATCCTAACAATATGTTGAGCTCAGCAAGTTTGCTGATGACACCAAGCTGTATGGTGTGGCTGACACGCAGGAGGGAAGGGATGCTGTACAGAGGGCCTGGACAGGCCTGAGAGGCGGGCCTGTGAGAATCTCATGAGGTTCAACAAGGCCAAGTGCAAGGTCCTGCATCTGGGTTGGGGAGCTCCCACGCACAAATACAAGATGAGTGGAGAATGGCTTGAGAGCAGTCCTGATGATTTGGGGGTGTTGGTTGATCAGAAGCTCAACATGAGCCAGCAATATGCACTTGCAGCCTAGAAAGCCAACCGTATCCCAGGCTGCACCAAAAGCAGTGTGGCCAGCAGGGCAAGGGAGGTGATTCTCCCCCTCTGCTCTGCTCTTGTGAGACCCCACCTGGAGAGCGTTCAGCTCTGGGGCCCCCAGCACAAGAAGGACATGGACAAATCAGAGCGAGTCCAAAGGAGGGCCGCAAGGATGATCAGAGGGCTGGAGCACCTCTCCTATGAAGGCAGGCTGAGGGAGTTGGGGTTGTTCAGCCTGAGGAAGAGAAGGCTCTGGGAATACCTTATTGCAGCCTTCCAGTACCTAAAGGGGGCCTACAGGAAAGCTGGGGAGGGACTCTGTCAGGGAGTGCAGTGATGGGACAAGGGGTAATGGCTTTAAACTAAAAAAGGGTAGATTTAGATGAGATATTAGGAAGAAATTTACTGTGGTGTTGGTGAGGCACTGGCACAGGTTGCCCAGAGAAGCTGTGGATGCCCCATCCCTGGAGGTGTTCAAAGCCAGGCTGGATGGGACTTTGGGCAGCCTGGTCTGGTGGGAGGTGTCCCTGCCCATGGCAGGGGGGTGGAATTAGATGGTCTTTAAGGACATCAGTAAAGACGTATTTTCCCCAAGCTCTATGGCATTGCATTTAGAAAAATAGAGAGTACCTCTGCAGAGAAGGAAGGTAAACACATGAATCTTAAGGAAATATTACCAGAAGTCTTTTTTTTTTTCTCTCTCTTTTTTTTTTTTTTTTTTCCCTGAAGGATAAACTATGTTGGAAAAGGAAGGGGGATGTGGAGAAATAGTAGGTTAATATTGTATTCACTAAGAAAAGGTTCCCTGCTCAGAGTGATGACCAGTCAGTCTCCATTGTTGTGTGTCTTGTTCATATGACATAGAAGTGAGCATACACGCTAAAGACGCTCTGTGGCTCTCAGTGGCATTCTTCATACAACAGGTTGTGTATTAAGGCAGCAGTCTGATGGATTAATTTCACATGACGTCCCTAAATAGCTCTGCTAAGTAATAAAAACAGCCCTGTGGTGCCATTATTGTCCATTAACTATGCAAAAAGGGAGTGGCTGCTATGACAGCTCCTGTGATGTCTACACTGAGTATTTTGAAGGTGAGACTGGGTCAAAACAAAAGTAAATCTAGCTCAGCCTTATAATCTGGATGATGGCTGACAGTGGGTGCCTACAGAAAAGCATAAGAATAGATCAGACATATAATAGTATGCCCCTGAATGCTCTTTCATCTTCAGTGATTTGTGCTTCCAGCTCTGCTTCTGGTAGAGGTGGTGTCTTTATATTTAAAAATCTTGAGTCAGTTTACCCTCCGTGAATTTGTCATTCTGTCCTGGAATGCCCGTAAATTATTAACAGCTGTAGCATCCTGGGGCAATGAGTTTCATAGCTCACAGAATGAAGTATGCAGGACATGGCTGACGGTCTCAAAAGGGGTTTCTCATCTGTGGTCATTAAAAAGAAAGATTAAAATGCAGTAGTTATAAATTGTGAATAAAATTTAATTCAGAGTTACAGGTTCATCAGCATTCCAGAAGCATTTATCTGAAATGTGTCCTAACAGCCCCTGACTGTGCTAACTGAGCCAGAGATGAAGTTCAGCACCCGAAACAGTGCAGAGCATGTATGTTGGATCTGTAACTAGGATTTCTCAATTTCTTTTAACAGCAGTGCCTACAGCTGGTTACTTCACATACTTTTCTAACAGGTGTTGTCATTTCGATGATACTGCATATAACCTGTATCAAGAACAGCATGTTTTGTCTTGTCACAGTCATCACAAGGACTGCTGCTAAATTCTCAGGCAGCTCTTACATCGCTTCACAGAATTTGCAGAAAGAAGAAGCTGGCAAGATCTAATCCTGTTCTCTGACTGCAAAAGATTCAGTCTTTATAAAGACTGAATATATAAAATATAAAACTTTATATCTTGCACCTCTTTTGTTACAAAAATATCCCTCAACCAAACTAAAAGCTTTCTATGAAAACTTATTTCATAGCGTAGAAAATACTTGGTGTTAGATTGTGTCATTGTGGTTAAATGGCAGTAGCTGACTTGTGAGACCTTCGGGCACTCCCAGTATTTGCAGAAGTACTGGCTTTCCCATAAGGTAAAAGAGATGTATTTTTATGTAGACATTGTTGTACTGTGTATCCTGCTTCAGTTTGGGAGTGTTAAAAATTGTGTCATATGAGCAGTACTACTTCCCTCATCTTTTGTTAGCTATTAATTTGTAAGTTGTGGTGTCAGTTTGGAAAGACAGGAGGATATGTATGAGGGGCTTCAGAGCACATAATTTTTGCAGAAGGCTGGCATGTTGTCAGTGATGGGCGTTTGCTCACAGTCAGCCTGCCAGTGCCCTGTAGGAGCCTTGGGCATCTAGCCTGAACCTGCCCTGTGTGTTTGCTGGCACATGGGAACCTGGAAGAGACATCCAAGGGAAAGCTTAGGAGGGTTATTCTTGGAGAAGGATAAAGGTGGGCACCTCTTCCTGCTGCTCCTCCTTGCAGCTTGTATCTGCTCTAAAAACTTGTACCTTGTGGAAAAGGCCTGAGGAAAGGCCAGGCTGAGGCAGTGTAGCTGCTTGGCGGGCCCTGAGGAAGGACCACAAGGACTGCCTGGAGGTCCGGCCTGCTCAGGGGCACGGGGGGCCTGTCAGGTGGCCCCGTCTTACTGTGGCTGCAGTGAAACCCTGCTGTGGAAATGCACAATTGGGAACTGGTGAATTTCTGCAGATAAGGCACAAGGCATGGGGAACGCATCGTCTATGCTGCAGAAAGGTTTCAGCTTTTTCCCACAACAACAGTTCTTTAAATAGGAGCACTGGAGTGCAATCAGCAAGCAAGTGTCCCTGCTGAGGACTGGAAAGGCGTGTTTACTCGGTGAAGTGCAGCCATTGGGTGTTCCTAGGGTTTGAAGTGCTGGGGCTGACTAATGCTAAGTCAAATGGAGTGACCCTCTGAGTGTGGAGGAGGAGAAGACAGCGTTGCAGCCAACGGGCTCAGGCTGTGTGCACTTGGAGCTCCCCACAAGAGCTGCAGATGGCTGTGTTATTGTTTTTTGGTCAGTTTAACATAGATGTGCATACAGCTATTGTTATAACCCACAGAGCTGCTCTTGCCAAGGTTATTCTGACACTGTTTCCCTGTTTCTGGTGCCAGAGTACCTGCCGTATGCAGCTACGTGTTTACCTACTTGCTGTGAAAGTTCAGTGTCGCGTTATTGCCAGCATAATGAGCCTGCCTGGGTAAACCTCTGCCTGCCCCTTAACGCTTGGTTGAGGTCTTCTCTGAGACCAAGGGTGATATATAGATGCTTAGACATACATCTGTGTGTTTGAAAGGCATTTCAGTTCAGAAGAAGGCAGCAGACATAGAAGGTAACGTCGCTGTTGGCTCCGAGCGAGAAAATGAGGTGGGTACTGTACAAAAGCTCAGGTAAATGCAGAGAAGCAGCAAGCAATATTTAACCCTTTAAACAGTGTAAGTGCTGCAGGTTATGTGAACCTGAGTTCCGCATGCTCACGGGCTGGGGAGGGTCTCTTCTGCCTCCTGTCCTTCACAGTCTCTCTTCCATATGTGTTTTTGGCAGAAATCCCACCTGCTCAGGCAACCTATCTACACAGACCATGTGCTACGGAGACATGAATTCCTATGCTTTCCTGTGCCTGTGTTGTTTGCTTTTTTATTAATGCTTATACTTTCTGCCATTTCTTGCCGTTAAACATCTATATTTTTCCTCCCAGTTTATTTTTCTTATGCTGTTTCTGTTGAGAAGTGGGATTTTGAAGGTTAAAAAATTTTAAAAAAAAAAAAAAAAAAAAAAGGAAGAAAGAAGCCTAACGGGCTGTAAGTCTCTAGGTTAATTTGCACAGAAGTTGCATGGCATGTGGTGATAGCTGGGTGCTGTCTTGTCCCTCGCTGTTTTGAACTTTGTGCTAATTCAACAAAATCCAAGTGAAGTGAATGGAAACAGAAGCAGAGGACAGGTCAGTGGGGAATATATGACTGAACTCGAGGCTATCACCTCTCCTAAAGGGAGAGTGGCAGAACTGTAAGATCAAGCAGAGATGCAGCATGGGGCAGGCTGGTGTTTCAGGAGGGTGTGGCGGGGATGATCTCTGAGCAGTTCAACCTTCACCGCACAGCTCAGGACCAAGCATTTGCATCTACCTTTTACTTTTCTTGCCATTGCTCAGCAGCTCTAAAGAAAATGCCTAGAGCAGTTTGTAATGTACCTTATATCTAACAGTATGTAGAAAAGGCCAGGGACCTCTTCCCAAACAGATTCCTGCCCAGCCTCCTGTTTTTTGTCTGTACTACCTAATGTCCTGCGCCTGGAGGGTTTAGCAGTGATTAGTCTGGAGTCCTCTTGGAGCACTTTTATTTCAAGTAGCATTTCAGAGCAGCTGTTTATGGAAGCTGCAGTGACTTGAGGCACAGTTTTAATTATTTGCCAGCTCAGTTATTTTTATTTATTTATTTTTTAAGCTCATGTACCTAAAAAAAAGGCTGAACAGAGATTGATTAGTGTTAATAAAATAGATAGGCCTAGAGAGTCAAAAATGTATAAGTGAAATGTCTAAGTGTGAGGGTCATGTTAATGCACTTGGTAGTTAATCAGAATAGTTAGTTTTTTTTTTTTTTCATGGATGCTCTGACTAGCAGCTTTGGATGGCAAGTGTAGAATTTAAAATCCTTTTACTTAGGCCTGGGCAATGTCTAGCCCATAAAATAATTATTTGAGTCTGCCTCACTGTGTTTTTTTTTCTTTAAAATAGCTCACCTGAGAAAATAATGTTTTATTAAACATGGAAAGGGCTATGGTCCTGAAATGAGGTCCTGAAAACCTCAGACAGACAAATAGCCTTAAAGTAAGTATCACATCTCAGGTGTCTGATTACTGTGTGATAATATGAGCTCTAACCTGCCAGCCTTATCCCTTGGTGTGTGCAGGGCAGCCACCAGAAAGGCTCCCCTTCATCCGAGGGCGAGACTGTAGGAACATGGGTCTGTAGGGATGGAAGCAGGACCACCTGCTTTGCACAGGGGTACTGCAGAAGGAGGCAGAGCTTGTGGGAATGGGGAGAGAAAAGGAAAGGGGGGTTTTGATATCAGCTGTAACCCTTTACTCCTCTCCAATTTGGAGTATAAAGCATAAGTATGTTGGTGTCTTAAGAGGCCCACCCACTTATTTCAGGTACACATGTTGTAATAGGCTTGATTACAAACTGAGGAAAGGAAGGGAGAAAAAACATTAAGCAAGTAAAAGTATTTAGCTTTCATTTATAGCAGTGGATTCTATGCTTGTTATTCTGTCTTCAGCAGCTGAGAGCCTGTAAAAGAAATCTAATTCATGACCGTGACATCTGTCAGTCAAACTGAGGGTGATCCCATTGCTGTGCAGAAGACATGGCACGATATAGAGCTGTTTTCTGGTGGCTGCAGTGCCTGGCCCTGCCACCTCAATGAAGAATGCCCAAAAAGTGAAAGACTAACACAGAGGAAAAAAGCAGCTTGTGCCTGGTGCTGTCTGTCTTGCAACATCAGTGCCAGAGACAGAGCGAGCCGCTGCATCAGCCAGGCCTGTGCTGGCAGAGCAGGGAGGCCAGGCTGTCCCAGCTGCTGCTCTCAGCTGCCCGCCTGCTGCAGGCGTGCTACAAAAGCCACAGCCTGGGCAAGCTGAGCTAGGTGTAAGCAGGAGGTAGAAAGAAACAGAATAAGGTGGTAAAGGCAGAGGAGGATGGGCGCTGTGGGGGCTGTGAAGGTCTCAGTAGCCCAGCGTTACATCCCAGGCAAACCTTTCAAGTTCTTTGCCTCCCCCGGCTGTGATAAGCCATGTGTAGGGTCACAAGCTTAGGGGAAGAGCATCTGCTCCGCTGGATCACAAGATGGGCGGGTGATCGTGGCTCCAGGCTGAGGCATGGGGAGAGGAGCCAGCACCTGACAGAGCTCCTTTCAGGGCAGACGTGTTGTGGCTGCGAGCAGGGCTGCAGTGCGAGCAGGGCTGCAGTGCAAGCAGCCCTGGCTTTTCCCTGCCAGTCTGAGCTACTGCCTGGGCTGCTGGAGCACTTGGGTCAGGCTGCAGGCTGCAGTTGTTACAGTGGGTAAAGGTAAAGGTGCCTCCACCACCACCGTCCCATCAAGATGACTAAGGGCCCGTGATTCCTGGTGTGGGCACGGTCCCACAATGACAGGGCCTGGTTGTTTCAGCCCACCTGATTTCCTGGTGCCAGGGTCAAATTAACAGTGTGGAGCCAGGGGGTGGCTGGAACAGCCCATCCTGTCCTGTTTGTGTTCCCTCATTCCCAGCATCATGGCTTTGGGGAACTGATTTCTGGTTGCTCCCACCTCTTATTTTCCAGACAGTCTTATTTCCTGCAACTGTATTATTTAGCCATTTAGTTAGGGCTAACCCAATTTTTTTTTTTTTTTTTTTTTTTTTTTTTTTTTTTCTGCTGACCTTAAAATCTTCTGTAGAGCAGGCTGAGTTAGATTACTCTCCCTTCAGTCAATTTATGGCAGAGACTTCAGTGCAGGCCATTAATCTTAGCCTGGAGTGTTTGAATGATTTATTTAATATTAGGGGAAGGATGTAGCAATATCCAGCTATGGCCTGTAAATTAGCTACAGGTTTGGGGTTGTTTTTTTTTTTTTTGTTTTTATTTTTGGTAACTTAGCATTTATGGGCTCTCTCAGAATGCAAATTCAGGTTGTGTTAGAAAAAGGAAAATAATAAATTATTTGAAAAATGTGACAGAGGCTAGATCAGTCCTTTCTGTGGTGCTATAAAGATGGCATGTGCTATACATTTTCTACAGAACTTAATTCTGATGAGTGCAGCAAACTTCTGTGGGAGAATAGTGGATTTTTTTTTTTATTTTTTTTTTTTTTAGTAAGAAAAATAAGTAACAACCCCCATGCCCTTCCCCCAACTCAGAGCAGACATACAATAAACCAGGTTGAAACAGGCTGGTAATAACTGGTATGGGGTAAAGTGCAAGATTGCTCACTGAGCTACAAATCCATTTCCTCTTCACAAGGGAGAAGGAACCCATGTGTCAACATTAAACATGCAAGAACCAAAATCTCAAGGGAAATGAGATTTTCTGTTGTCTCATTTTTCGGTTGTCTCATCTTCCTCGCCACAGTACCACGGCTTTGTTTTGTTTAAGAAGCAGAATCATTTCCAGAATATAAGATCACTGTCAGAAGGCAGCTTCTTGGAGTTAATTACACGAGAACTGCATTTTGAAGCAATCTCTCATTTGGAGTTGTTCCCTGTGAGAGTGGCTGTAGCTGTGACTCCTGCGGTCTCCTATGGCCATGAGGTATGTTATGGGAGCAGTTCTGATTCGAGGGGTTTGTAGTCCTTGCTACTGACTGTAAGTGGAAATAGTAATTTGAGTGATACTTGTTGTTCTGTTTTAGTGTATGTAAACTTGATGCTGGAAACGAGCAAGGAAAAGCAAGCAGCTAAGTGATGCCTGCGTGCTTCTGTCTGAGTCTTCCACCTCAGGTCTGGGAGTGCACTTCAGAGTTTTCAGTCCTGATTTTTGTTTTAAATGTGCCTTTGTTTAAGTGGCAAAAACAAAAAACCTTGGATCTCCTAGTGGGAGTTAAAATTTTGCTTGTTCTTTGTAATGGAGTTCTCTACACAGTTGAAAAAGAAAAGCAAGAACCCGAAGAAAGAATCGCAAAACCCCACCCCCACCCATCCAAAAATATGCCTGAAACTCTGGCCTTTTCTTAAACTGTGAATTGTGCCGTGCAGATCCCTGCTTCTTCTGACCTGCTGAGTGTGGAGCTAAAATGAGACAGACTTTGTTCTCTTTGTCAGAGTTCGGCACATGTCGAGGGAATCAGAGGAGCGGCATTTTGGCATGAGCACCCCAAATCCTAACACACACACGCATGCTGCCTGATGTTTCATTTCAGGTTATAAACTGGATTACAACATGCTTTTGCCCTGTGGGCATTACCCAGGGAAACCAGGCTGGATCTTCACGATGTATAAAACCAATCTGGCTAGATGACTGCCAAGTGGGAAATAAATGATGGGTAGAGATTCTATGTTTTTAACAGGAATTTAGATTAAATTTCAGTCATGATAATGATTATTAATGCTGTTTAGCTGGTCAGTCCAAGAATGGAATAAGTATATTCTGGAAACTGTGTTTAAAGAGTGTAGGGCAACTTTTAAAGCTGTGAGGTCTAAACTAACCCTACCTCTTCTCATTAAGTCCAAGTAGCACAGACAGTATTTAAAACCAACATTTTTTATTCCCAATGCAAACGAGCTTTTGTGTCCTTTTATTTGTGGGAAGCTTTGTTAGCCTCAGTGAGCTGAAATACTTGCATATGATTTGAGGTTTTTTGTTGTAGTTTTGTTTTGTTTTTTTCAAAAGAAAAGATTCACTGTATTTAGAGATGCAAATACTACCTTGTCTGTAAAACCCACCAGCTGTTATACTGGAGGACAAAGCTAATTCTATGTTGCTTAGCTTCAGTAGTGTCTGTGTATTCACAAGCATCTTTTTAGCAACTTTCTCTGCGTAGCTGAGAAATACCACCGACACCAACTTTATTTCCTTTGGTAACAGCCTGGTAAAATCTGAATTGATCTGTGAGTTAGTTGTTAGTTAGTTATTTTAAATAAGTTATTAGATTCACTAAGGGAATGCAACTTCATGTTAATGCTTGTGCAAAAGTTCAGCAGACTGCTGGCTCTGATTCTCTTGGTCCTTGAATGTGAGGTTAGGAATTGCAGCCATGATTGTTTGAGCTGACTTGAGTCAGGTTAAACTTGTGGCTTTGCAGTGCAAGAAGCCGCTGCTGGTTTGTGTGTCAGTGGCACAGCTCTCTGAAGGGTTCCTTGGTGCTGCTTTAAACATCTGGAGGGACAAAGGGCATTTGCGGGATCTTCTGCGGGAAGCTGGAGCAGGGGAGAACCGCACCAAGAAATACTCTGAATCCTGGACAAATCCTAATGCAATCACTGAGCACTAAGCTTTATCTCCCTTTCTAAATGAAAGTGCTTTCGTTTCATCTGCGGCGACCGCCGATAACCGGCGTTGCGTAAGAGCGGCTCTCCCCTGGGGACCCAAATCCCTTTTCTGACTTGCGAGTAATATTTGCATATGTATTTCTGGGCTGCATTGACATGCCAGCTGCACAGCGGTGGCTGTCTCCGCCCGCTAATCCTGTAACAACATTCTGGTGCCCAAATTCAATGGCCCTGCGCGGAGCCTCCGAACAGCTGATCGCTGAGTAGGGAGGGAAAAAAAACAACGCAGCGAATCTCCTTGCAGCTCTCTGCTGCATCCCTATCCCACAATGCCCTGCACGCTTTGCTGCAGTCTTTCTACACGGGCTGAGTGAGAAAAAGATGTGCTAAATAAAGATTGATTGGTTTGCACCCTGAAGGGGTCTCCCACTTGTAAATGACCCGGGGGGGAAAAAAATATTCATGACGACTTCACTGGGCTTCCTCTTGTTCTTCCATTTTTCTTCCCACCTGTCCTCTGCGTGGAATGGAGCATCACTCCTTAGAGCACAAAATACACTGTGCCTCTAACGGTGACCGTGCTCCGATAGGGATCCTTAACCGGTTCTACGCGTGAGGCTTGAAATATTGACAGATGATGTTTTGTTCGTTTGGATTACTGCGGAACTGCAGCTCCGTCCCTGCAAGGATTTGGTCCTCAGCACTGCACTGATTAAGCTATTTTTCTACAAAGATGGGTAGGTTGAAAATGCTCGAGTTTTGCTCAGTGTTATTCCTGGTGGCTGCTGTTTTGGCCCCGATTGTTCATTATGCTTCTGCATGCTGTAAGAATGAAGAGGGTTGCTGTGTTTTAAACAACAAGGCACCAAACTGATTGCAAGAGTGGGAGAGAAAGGAATGCAAATGTAGCTTGTCGAGCCTTCTGCCCAAGCGGGCTGTGTGGCGGTGATGATTATTGATGTACTTGCTGTGTTCTGTATCGGCTGATTTCGGGGCTGCTGCTGTAATGTTTTGAATCTGTCCTTGATTCCAAAAAGCGTGGACAGATGGCATATCTGTTTTAAGGAGTTTTAAAGCCCAGCTCCCCCAGTCTTTGGAGCAACATTGTTGAGGTTCCCCACCCTTTCTTACCGCTCCCAAGGCCTAGCCATTCCTTTGCAAACGTTGCCATTGGAAACCTAGTCATTCACCATACATGAATAGACCCTCGGGTTGTGAATGCCATTGATAAGAAGAGGATGAACAAGCTGCATGCAATTTGTTCTCCCCAGGCTGTACTTCCAGGCTAGTTGCATTTCTGGCTGGGTGGAGTTCGGTGATAGCAGCATCTCAGCGAGAGGGAATTCTGCTCTTTTAGGAATAAATCCTGGAAAATGGACAGTTGCAAGTTTTCCCTCTGTCTCTTTCCCAGCTGGGCCATGGAAACTAGCAGAGAATTCGGTAATGGTTGAAAAGCTGAGTTAAAGGGACTTGTAGAAAGGGTGCACTTCTCTGTTGCGTGACTATTTGTCTGAAACAACTCCCCTGGAACTGTTAGTTGCTGTACCCTAACATTTTCCCCCCTTTTCTAATATTAGGGGAAGGTTTTTTTTTTTTTTTTTCCGTACGGGTGAGGCCACACCCTGACTTTGGATCCTGAAGGCATGCATGTGTAGCAGGGCAAGGCTTTACACTAGCTTAGAGAGCCATTGTTTCCTCCTTTCTTTGCTGCATAGTGTATCTTCAATTCAAATCAACAGTCCTATCTCCAAGTAGAAGGAAAAATAATTCATGTAATTTTGGGGATGGCTGGAAACAATGATCCTTAAGCCTCAAATGGGTGACAAAGGGTGTACATTTCCCAACCTTTTTTTGCACTTAATTTGGCAAACCTGACCCGGGCTTCCGCTGTGTTCTTCTTAGAGATAAATGGGTGGGGTTTGGGGTCTTATTTGGTGCAATGTTTCAAAAACCTCTAGCTTTGCCTGTTTAAATTATAAAGTGTAAATATATGGAGGAGTGATTCAATGATTCTCAGACTTATTTTCAAAGGTTGTGCTTCAGCTGGTCTTTATTGGATTATGAGACACAAATGAACCTCTGAAAAGAACCCTAGCAGTTCCCAAGTTCAGAAGATGCTGCTATTAAAATGATTTTTTTTTTGTTTTGTTTTGTTTTGTTTTAAAAAAAGTCTTACTTTGCACAATCTCCCGCTGCCAATACATCTGAAACTTATGTTGCTGTTTTTGAGGAACTGCTGATAGCACTGCAGTAAATTAGAATAAATGCTGTCCTTGGCCAAATTCAAAGGGATCATCTAAAATTTACAACTTTTCCTCAGATAGTCTTTGGTTACACAGTTGCTTTCATTGAGACAAAACAGTCATTTCCATAGCCATATCACATCTACCAAAATTACATCAAAGGTGAAGTTGGCTCAGGGAGGCTGTAGAATCAGATGCTCAGTCCAGGAAATAACATACTCAACAAACTTTTAACATGAATAATTTGTATAAGAATTTAACGTACCATGTAGTGGCCACAGCTTGATCTGTGCTGTTGAAATTCTGTTTTCAGGTGCATGTTTTAAGCCTGATTTATGTGAGCACAGGAAATAAATGATAGTCATGGCCTGCTGTGCTCCAGACAAAACAACAAATATTAAAAGCACTTATTTCTGAACTCTCATTAATCCTTCCTTTGACTGACAAAGCTAAAAGTGTGAGCATTTGCAAGTTAGAGCAGCTGGCATGCGACCTATGTATGAAATGCTAAGAATCACCTGATTTTGCAATGAGATTGGGGAGTTCAGAAAATGAGGATGAAGATCAAATGAAATGCACATGAAATTTTTCAGGCAACATGAGTTTTCCATGCAAAGGCACCATTTGCTGATGTGGCTGTACTTGATGGCTGAAAAGGAAATTACAGTAAATCACGTTTGGTTGCTAGAGAGCTTTCTTCTATTAAATGGCAGGCAGCATTATTAGAGACCTATTCTTTTTTATCTTAAGCATGTTTTTAAATAAAAATGATCTATGCTTAGTCTATAACAAAAAAAGTTGCACTGTTCATAACGTATTGGTGTCCAGTTTGGAAACTGTGCTTTTGATAAGACATCTTCCTGCTTCTGATTATCTTCCCTGTTTTGTTTGGGTTTCCGCCCCCCTAATTTTTGGGCTGGGAGAGTGGGAGGCAAATGCAGCTGCATAGATGGTGAAATGAATTGTCTTTTGAAACACACAGCTGAAGAGCAGCATGTTATACAGCCGAATGCACGAAGGTGATAATGCATCTTTGATAGCCTGCTTCTTCTACTCCCATTTGTGAAAGCTGAATATTTTTGTTCCATCTCTCGTAAAGCCATTTTTCAACTCTAGCTTTTAAAAACTGATGTGGGTTCATAACTGATCCCCCAACATTTGTTGTGTGTGATTTATGGCATTTAAATAGGCTCATTTAGTTTGTCTTTGTGTAATATTGACTTTTTTTTTTTTTAAGGTGGGGAAAAAAAATGGAAAAAGGGGAAACAAATGATCTATTCTGAAATCACACATTTTTGGATCACAAACATTGCATTGCATGAATATTGTAACAATTTTTAACCTTACAGATTCCCCTTTTTAGGGGGGTAAAAGGAAACGAAAGGGCCCACCGTAACTGTTGTGCCTCAAGGTACAGGTCAGTTACAGCTGTTGGGGATTAACTGCGAATAAGTTTCTGCTGCTGTACTTGTTAGCAGAGGAGGCAAATCCCCAGGAGGTCAGTGCACCCTGTTCCATAGATACCGTCATTATCCTAGAGGTAGCCGCTTGTCCAGCGTAGTAAGCCCGCCATACCTGCACGGCTAAATACACAGCTCAGGAAGATCAGGATGTGTCGCTGCTGGTAAAATGCCACAGGCCACAGAAGTCATTGTGGAACGGAGCAACCTTTAAAGGAGCATGATCAGCACCTGTGGCAGGGGGTCTCTTACCCTCTGTGTTGGAAAGCCTCAGTATTTTGGTTAGCCAAATATCGAGCTGTCTGGATAATGACAAACTGGGGTAGAAAGTGTTTAGGGAAGTAGGAACCACTCAGGAGTGTACCTGTGGTGGAAGCACCCAGCTGGGCTGGCTGCTCACACAGAAAAGGAGCCCCTGCTCCTTTGTGGAGGCAGAAGGACTGGCAGACCTCAGGGCTATGACAGTGACTGCAGTCGGCTCCTCGGGGAGGGAGCCTGCACCTCTCAGTGCTCCATCCTGCTAGAAGCGCGGGGGGAGAGGAGTTGTGCTGGCCACCCTGCCAAGGCCTCTGCTTGTCAGGTTTTCCTAACCTATTTTAACCAGCAGTTAACTTTTTCCTGAGGTTGCTCCCTTCCCCTTCCTCCCGTTTTCTCTTTCTGCAAATTATTTTTTTCTTTCCCTTTTATTTCATGCCTTTTATGCCAGTGTTATGGAGACATTTCAGTGACTACTCCTCCTGCCTGGAATGCCATTTTCCTTACATTCATTATCTGGATGTGGTTCCTGTACCCCTCAGCCCTACCTTTGCTGACTCTCAGCAGCTATCAGCTGGCTCTTTGCTCAGTCTCTGTTACTGTGAGGATTTCCACCTCACCTACCCCACCTCTGCTGCTGGTACAGAATTTGAGCACTCTCTTCCCAGGGACTGGCTGGCTCTGGAGGTTCCTTCACTGGAGTTCCTGAAATCCAAGCCTACCACATCTTTGGCACCATCAGCACTGATAAGGGGAAGAACTGTTAGGCTGAACCATTCTTAAACTCCGAGACACAGTCACTCGGCTGGTGCAGTTCCAGTTTAAGCATTTTGCCAGTGGTGCTCCAGACGTAAGAAATCCAATGATTATTAAAAGTGGCTTAGCCTACTGGCACAAGAATGCTTCTATCGTGGATGTCTTTAAAACCAAACAGCCCTGTAACTCTTATATTCCAGAGGCAACGTGCCTTTCCAGAATGCTTGCTCACACAGAGGTGTTATTTATGGTGGGATAGACTGTTTCCCAGTCTCTCATCACCGATAAGACATTTTAGAAGTTTAATTCTCCGTTGGTTTTGCTTTATATGGAAATATGAATTCCTGTATCAGGATGAAATATGGGTGAATTGGTTGGTGATTTTGTTATTTCATGGAGTTTATAAGCCTCTTTTTTTTTTTTTTTTTTTTTTCCCTCCTTTTTTCCCCTCCCACTCAACTCCAGCAGTGTGCAGGGTAGAAGGGAACAGGATCCATATGTCAGTGGTCTAGGATGGCCAGTGAAGGCTCTAACATCC
Organism: Oxyura jamaicensis; assembly: GCF_011077185.1. Taxonomy (NCBI): domain Eukaryota; kingdom Metazoa; phylum Chordata; class Aves; order Anseriformes; family Anatidae; genus Oxyura; species Oxyura jamaicensis. The sequence continues at coordinate 51,611,764 of NC_048896.1, read as the reverse complement.
CAAGTCCTGTGGTCCGTCAGATTGACAAGCAGTTTCTGATTTGCAGCATATGCCTGGACCGTTACAAGAACCCCAAAGTACTTCCTTGTCTGCACACTTTTTGTGAAAGGTAAGTCCTTTCTTTGTGCATGTAACTTGACGTTTGTCTTGGAACGAGCACAGAAGCCTGTGTCCTTTATGGGGCACTGACTTTTCTCTTTACTTGTAAAGGTCCTGTTAAGGGACAATAAAATCTGGGAAAGCTGGAGAAATAGGGAGGCAAAAACTACTATATGTGGTGGGCAGGCAGAAGAGACAGCAACAGAATATTTGGAATACATTCCTTTTATGCAAAAGTAAGTAAGAAATACATTTCATGGAAGTAATGAATAGAGTTACACCAATGCATAAGGTCACAGTCAGAATTTGGACCTCAAATTAATAGCCGCAAATTTATGCTGATTAGTCTTTAATTAGAAACAGTAAAAACCTTTCTTTATTGGTTTACTAAGTAGCGAAATAATTATCCCATCCTTTAATGTCCAAGGGTTAGACACAATATATACATTATTAATAACCGGTGATTAAGTGTCCTCATTATTCTGCAGCGTGGTTGACTGAAGTAGAAAACTCTCTGAAAAGAGATGGAGAAAACCCAGCAATTTGCCTTCTACTGTATTCAGCTGAATTAAATATATATATATACACTTAGGGATACTTTAATGTTGTATCCATTCTAACAGTGGCAAGAATACAGAATCTGCAAAAAAAAAGTTAGCTGGAGAATATTTTATTAGAAGTCTTGATCTGATGATGGGATGCAACTCCTCAGGTGATACACTGAATGGCGGGAGAATAATAATAAATGACACTGTGTGTGAACACAGTTCAGGAGATTTTCACCTCTTTCTTAGAACTGTGCTGCACATATTTAATTTTACAGGGGACAAGAAAAATTATGAATCTCTGAGTGTGCCAGATGAGATGGTCTTTCTTAAAGAAATGGAAAACTCTGACTTTACAGAATTCAGCAGTGAAACTCTCACTGAAATCAGTGAAGTCAAGATTTTCACCGTTGTATCTTAAGTTTCTTGACTTCAGTTCATGTGTAAATCCTAAAGTCAGCTTCTGGTTTTCACTGTAATCCTCTTATGTTGATCTGGTTAGGGAGAGAGATTGGAAGAACTCCTCCAGTGTACAGCTGATGAACAAAACCTAAGCTCTCCTTTCACAGAGCCCTTACTGGGGGGTCAGGAGGAGGGCTGCCAAGGGAGGATGAAGAGTGGTGCAGCAAAGTGCTTGGAAGTGGATGAGAGACACATAGCTGTGCAAGGTCACCCTTCTTGACTGGCATCACATGAACAACTTGGTGTAGCACTGCTCGCCTTTTAGATTCTTGAGGAACTGCGTTCTGCAAAGCTTCCTGTCTTTACAGGGCTATATTGAATTGCAGTCAAATATTGCATGCTCAGCAGTTGTTAACTTGATTTTCAAGACCAGAAGTAGCACTAACTGCTGCATATTCTTGATCACAGAAGTTTTGTGTTGGATTTGTATTCTATGAAATTTAGTCTCTCTAAAACAAGCAAACAAAACAAAATGAAAAATAAAACACAAAAAATCCCCCTCAAACTTGTCTTAACATAAACTATGATAACTTAGGATATGCTTCTCTATGGAGTAAGAACAAAGCAGAGTGAGCTGTGTTGATTTTGGCTGACTGCCAAATAACTTTCCTAATTGAAATAAATGGAAAAATTTCCATTGGTTTCATTGGGACCAGGTTTTAGGTCTGAAACACTAAACCCAGAGATACAAGTTAATAAAGGAGATTCTATTTGAAAGACAAAGGTCAACCATCGGTTACTCGGTTAAAGACGTAGGCTTAATGTAATAACTTCATGTCTGTAAACTTTATCGGATAGTTTATCATTTTTACTATCCTAAGAGCAGGATGCAGTAGATGTCTCAAATAATAGATCAACTCAGCATGAGTGGCTCAAAGAGAAGCACATAACTCTCACAGTGATGTCAGCTTATTGAACATTTTTTGATGTGGCAGGGGAAAAAAATCCCCATAATACTTCACTTCTGAAGCCTGGGATATGATTGATTTACCTTTTCTCCTGTAAGTAGGGATAGGGCTTTTTCAAATCAGTTCTTAAATGGTGTTTTTTTTTTTTTTTTTTTTTTTTTCTTCTTTTCCTCTTTGATGATACTTTCCCTCTCTTTCTCCCCCTCCACCTCCCTCCCCATAGGTGCTTACAGAATTACATTCCAGCCCATAGCTTAACCCTTTCTTGCCCCGTGTGCCGCCAGACCTCCATTCTGCCAGAGAAAGGGGTTTCTGCACTCCAGAACAACTTCTTTATTACCAACCTGATGGATGTCCTGCAACGAACGCCAGACAACAGCATTGAAGAGTCCTCCATCTTGGAGACTGTCACCGCTGTTGCTGCGGGCAAACCACTCTCCTGCCCCAATCACGATGGAAATGTAAGTGAGATGAACTCCCGTGATACGCACGGGTACTGATGTGTACTGACTGGTCCAGTTTGTCATGGACAGGTTATTTTAGATAGGTAGTGGGGGAATTGGAATTACAGAATTACAGAATTGGAATTACAGAATTTCTTTGATTTTTATAATAGGTCAAGTGACTTCTTAAAACCAGCAATACTCAAATGCATTCAGAGGAGCATCTTAAAGTAGCATTATTTCACCTTAAGAGCTCTCTTGGATGATACTTCCTTTTAGTACATGTGGTCAAAATTGCTCCCCTGCAAGCCCCGGACCTTTGGCTTTTGGGGGTGGCTTTCCATAGCTGTCTTACTTGTGGGCTCAAATATTGCTGTGGGAACCTGTGGGCTTGTTTAGGCAGTATGAGGCAGGTACCTTATGAGCATAACTGACCTGCATACTGACCCCGGGAGATCCCAGGCAGTCTCAAAAGCTATGTGAACATGTTAATAAAGCGCCAAGTATAAGGCCATCCTAACTCAGGATGCGCTGGGTCAGCACAGGCTTAAAACAGAGAGCTTCTGTTTATCTGCAGTGCTTTGTGCATCCTGTGTAGCAGTCCTTGGAGGCTGCTTTTTTGCTTTTTTTTTTTTTTTCCCCACCTACTCCTTTTGTCTAGCATCCTCTCACATACACTCTCAAATGATATCAGTGTATTCATGGGCAAGTACCCCCAAAGTGAGTAAGTATTCCACTACTATTACAAGAACAACTCTAACTCTGCAGCTTATAGCATTTTCAACAGTAACCTGTGTGGCTTCATGGTAGGCAAATCAGCTTCTGTCTCAAAGCCAGGCTTATGCAAGTGTGTAACTAAACCATATTGCAAAGCTGAGCTGAGCTGTGTTGTAAACTTCTGTGCAAGCCAAGAAATGTATGTCAGTATTTTAAGACAACTTTCTGTGAACTGATTTATTCAATGCTCAGTTTAGGTATATGGGCTGTACAGGAATAATTTAGTTGACAGGTATTCATCACTCTTACATAAAAACAGCTCAGTTCCCTCTCCTTTACTAACCTGCTGCAATTAGGTTGACTTGTAGAACTGATTTGCTTTACAATCTGATTAATGAGTAACTTGAGTAACATTTTTAGTGTGTGTTATACCTGTATGTGTGTAGTGGTTACTCATTAATGTATTCCTGTTTTTTTAATTTACATTTTGTTGGATCTCCTTAACATGAATCACGGTTCTTTTCTGATATGGGAATTGTGATAGGAGCCGTTTGGTTGTGAAACACAGAAAAAAGTCAAAACGAAGATCTTATTTGGTTGGCAATTTACATTATCAACTGATGACTCTTTGGGTCAAAAAAAGTCTTATCTACAGTTAAAGTTGGTCTGCCTTTTTTCTCTGAAAATTCCTTTCCACGGAAAGATGTGTTTGTAAGTCCTCTAAAATAAGCTTAGTTGGCTTGCCTTGAAACATAGCTTGGCTTTTAAGATGCTGAGTAGGGGTGTGATGGGAATATCTTCTTGTTCCAGTAAATAACTGGGAGGGTGAGGAGGTGGGGGGGAGGCTGAAGATAACACGAATTTAAAGCTTTGTGAACTAGGGAATTAAAAGGTAAAGTGTACGTTAATCACCATAATGGGGGGAACTGAGGGAAGTTGGGGGAGAACTGACCAAGGCTGGCTGGGCAGGCCTGGCTGAAGGACAGGGCGAGCAGGGTAGGGTGCCAGGTACCCTGGGCCTGTCTGGGGAAATGGGCTGTTGCTGGCTTCATGGGTACACAGCACGGCAGGGCGCTGTGTGGCAAGGGGCAATATTGGAGTGAGTGAGGGGGACTGCGGTGGTAGCTGGAGGAGGAGGCCTGCAAAGAACAGGCAGTCATTCTGCGCTGAATCCTCTTCTCATTAACTTGTGTATATTGGATTGGGTATAATCATAATGTATTGTCAGATCCATTGTATTTTTACTCTCTAGGGAAAAATTTGCATCAAGTATATTTGATTTAAATATTTCCAGATTTTCTTTGTATTAGCTTGGAAACAAGTTTCTGTTTAAACAAGCTTTTTCAGCCTCTCCAGTGATGCTGGCTTTAAACCCCTGTGATTAAAATCAGATAGAAACTGCTGTTTTTTTTCTTACTGATTTTCCTGTCTGCTTCTACCTTAGCTTTCCTCAGGCTCTGTAGGTTAAGTGCTTTCCTTTCCGGTTGGTCTCGTTGCCACCGCTCATATTTTCCATATGTTTGTGTATATCCTAGTTCTTCTGCACACATCCTCTCATCCTCTGTTGTGGCATCTTTGTTGTGTGTGTGCTTATGAAAAATGAAACTCAGCTTGTAGTATCTTAACGTAAGAGATTTCCTGTGCTGGAACTATAAACTAATGCTTGCTCATTCACCAAACACAGAGCACAAAAATGTCCTTGTGAAACTGGGATAGTAGGACACGCATGCTATGGAACTTTTGAACCTGAGAGAAGGTTCTAATCTTATATCTGCACATGAAAATAAGATTGGCTTTATTCTCAGCTGCTGAACTCCTGTAACTCTGTTCAGCATAAGCATGCAAGTTTGGAAATGTTGGTTTACAATCATTTAGTGGCTAGGTATAGCCTGGACAGGGAATGATGCATAACTGTAGGTCCATTACTATATAATATGGATTTTTTTTTCTTTTCTGAATTTGAAGTGAAAGCCAGCTTAGAGCCTAGGATCCTTGATTATACAAGTGCAGTTTATTTTCTGCCTGTAGAGTGCAACAAGAGAACGCACCCAACAGTAGATTAAACGCTTGAAACAAGAGAGCATATCTCATCTCTGACTAGGTTTTTCTTGAAAGATCATAGAATAGCTTGGGAACTTGACAGGTTGTGTTTAGAAAAACATTTCCTGAACTTGTGCAACTTTTCCTTATGGCCTGTGTGCTTCTCTTAGAAAAATAAGAAAGCATCTATCCTTGATGTTCTGATGAAATGGCTTCATAAAATACCTGTAAACCCATTTTTCTCCTCACTTCTGTACTTCCCACTGTGTCACTCGTGTATCCCATTAAACTGGAATCTATTCTATCTGTACTCTGCAATATTCAGTGTGTGTCATTGAGGCTAAATGAAAAATTCAGAGTGTCAGAACTTACCTTTAATGAGCATTAGCACTAATGAACTAAGATCACTGCTGGCAAAATATTGCTCTCCCTCACCAGAAACACTTAATACAGTTAGGAAGCAGTAGTCTGACTCTGATATAATCATATTTGATTAAATACAAAGGATTTAAGCGGTTTATGTGCATGTAAGTATGTTGTTTAAGTCATGACAGTTTTGTAAACTTTTATTTTAAATTTGCTTAAAGCTTTCAGGTTTACTGCATCAGTAGGCAAAAGCTAAGCCTTGGAGAACAGGAGTCTGTTTCTAAGTTTTGCCACATAGTCTGGGAGGGTTGCTCAGGTAACCCAAACTTCTGTTCTTCTAAAAGCCCGAACCTACAAATCTCAGGTACAAACTAGCTCTGGGACAGAGGAACTGAGCGTGGGTGAGAGATGGGGAAGAGGGCTGGCAAAGAGCAAACACTTCCTTTTCTCTGGACTGGTATTTTAATTCAAACAAATAGAAAGCAGAGGATGAACAATATGATTGTTTGAATGTAGTTTTGGATAAATGAGGCTTATCGTTGCTGAGAGCTTTTTTTCGTGAGACCTGAGGGTTGGAATCCATGTGCTTTGGCTTTGTGAAATCTATTTTAGGAGTACATGTAGACCTGATTATGCAAATGGAAAAAAAATAATAATGTAATTTCAGTTAAATTACAGTGGTGGAGATATGTGTGGATCTCTAGATCACTGTGCTGAAATATCCTGGTCTGGTTAAAGGCAGAGCCAGTGGGTGGGATTTCAGAACCTGTGGGTATCAATTCACGTTTCATTACAGCTGATAGGACTATTTTCATTGCCTGATTTTGTGTCTTCAGTGGAAACATAGCAGAAGGCAATGTTGGATGCCACAGTATATCCTGCACAAGAGGACATTTGGGAAAAAAGGGTTTCAGGCAAATTTTTTATTTTTTTTTCTGAGATGTTTTGTGAAACAAACCTGAATCATGAAAAGTTTTCTGGGAATGTTACAAAATGTGATGCTCATGTTGGGAATGGAGAGGAGAGAGGAAAAGCCAGTAGTACATGTCTGCCTCTAATTAGAAATTAAGAAGAAAATGAAATATATGGAATCATAGATGATTAGGAAGTGCTAGATGAAATCTTAGGAAATCAGCTTATGCAAGCACTTGAGGCCAGAATTGTGTTAATATTAGCTTTTCTTTCTTCTTCAGCCACGACACAATCCAAAGATTTTCATGGGAAATGAAAGCTCTTTCACCTGACACATTTTGAATGTGACTGAGGCAAAGAAGACAATTTCTATGCAGACATATACATTAGCTCTTTATGGTCTGCTTGCTATTACCCTTTTGGCTTATATGTTTCTCTGCCACTTGAATAAAGAGGAAGAAAGTCAATTAGGGTAAAATTTAATTTGCCAATGAGATGCTTTCTCTCATACATATATATTGTTGTAAATATGATGATATTGTTATGAAGTATTCAATAGGAAACAGAAATATTAAATTATTCTATCATTGTACCCAAAGATAAAAATATAGAACAATAAAAAAGCTTGTTAAAATCTCTTGAACATGAGCATTAAGTTATGAAGAGACAGAAAGATGAACTTTTGACACTGATGCAAAATAAGTGAACTTTTATGACTATATAAAAAGGCTTATAGTTTCCTAATAAAATGTTGTTCACTTCGGTTGGTTCTGGTTGCAAATTTTTGAAGCTTTTGTAAATAATTGAATCCTAAGCTCTGTTTAACTGACTTCCTCTATGCTCTGTGAGACTGCCTCCCATCTTAGAGCCCACCAAAATAACTGCCAGGCCTCAGAGGACCCACTGCTGTCTAAGTTCAGAATTACTGGAGTGTTGTTTATTGGAGTTGCCATTATTTAGGTCTACATGTTCTTTCCTTACCCCGTTAATTTGGGGGCAGCTTTTACCTTGTTTCTAAAGGGGCTTACACAAATGGCCACTGAACCCTCACTGCGTGTGAATCTTATGTCTTGTGAGTTGAGATAAGAAGGAAAGGAGCTTATCACAGGGAAATCCCTATTAATGCTAATAGCCACATGGAAATTGCGGTTCTTACTTCTCCCTCCTAATTCTCAAGACTTGGAACAGCCAGCTACTTTGGAGCTGTTACAGGTCCCTCGGCTCACCTGAGAACAGCTGGTTCTGCTCTACCCACACAACCACTTAAAGTCAACCTACATCTCCAGCACTCTCCTTTGTGTGAGGTCCGAGTGCCAAAAGCATCAACCGAGTTATTCAAGATTCTGAGCTATGTTCTGAATGCAAGAAATCTGCCAATGGCTTGCTTTGAAGCATGTATACTGTGAGCTTTCTTATACACTCAGTAATAAGCCTAAAATTATTTGTGCTCAAGAACTCTCAAGCTGTAAAAGAATGTCTCATGCTGAATTTGCATCTATGTGAATTATTTTGACTATCATATGATTTTGCACACAGCACTTTTCTTTACCATCATGAATATATTCAGATTTGGGGGTATTTATTACACAATAAGGGTTTTATTTTTTAATCACCAGACAGCGTTTTACTGGGTATTTAACAGGTTGAAACAATCTTCTGCTCTTTTAAGTGTAGATGAGCACTCTTATTATAGTCTCAGATATGGGTTTTTGATGGTTTTAAGGGATTAGTAGTGGGATATGGAGCTTTTGCCCTGCAGCACATTTGTTCATTGAGGGTGTTTTTCTGTAGCAAATAAACATGGCGTTTGGTGATCTCAGTTGAGTTTGTCTTGCAGAAGTGGCCCTGCTAAGAAAAACAGCCTAAACTTACACTTTCTGTGGCAGTCCCTTAAGGGAGACAAAGGATTAAGTTAGTGAGGGGACCGGAATGCCTTGATTTTTATTTTTTATTTTTGAGTTGTTTCATGGAGTGGTAGAGAGAGATGAAAATGTACTATTCCACAGTATAAAGGTGGTGTTAGGGCTAGCATTGAGGTCCGTTGTTCAATTTCCCAGCTTGCTGTTCTGATGCTTCCTGACAGAATAAAATGCATTTGGTAGGAGATACGTAAGAATAACAGACAACTGTTAAGCAGTATATTGTTGGTGTCTTTGTTTCATGTTGAACTGTGAACTGAGAGCTTGGCTAATAGCATGAGTTCAAGGCACAGAAAGATGTGCTTAGAACTGATGGTACTGCTGCTGCGTCTGAATTGCTGTGCTTTTTTGTGTGTTTTTCAGGTGATGGAATTTTACTGCCAGTCCTGCGAGACAGCCATGTGCCGGGAGTGTACAGAGGGAGAACATGCAGAACATCCCACAGTACCACTCAAGGATGTGGTGGAGCAGCACAAGGCTTCCCTCCAAGTCCAGCTGGACGCTGTCAACAAACGGTATGGAGTCTCCATGCATTATTTTTCAGTTTTACCACTGGCTTCCTGTGTTACCCTGGGTAGATGTTTTAATGTGCTTGTGCCATGGACCTTTACCTGCAAAATAGGGGATAATATGAAGGAAAATATGAGGATCGTATAAGGGAAAAAAAAATCCATTGAGAGTGAGACAATGAGGGATTAAAGAAAAGAGCAAAATACACCTATTTGTGTTTTGCAAAACAGAAGCTGTTGGAAATACAAGTGTCCTCCAGAGAAAGAGCATAAAATGTTAAGGAGAAAAGTACTAGCCAGCCATGAATTTAATAATAAGTAATACTGTGTTCTTAGGCTAATACAAACTTTACTCAGGCAGAAAAGCTGAAAAAAAAAAAAAAAAAAAGTGGGATAAATCTGATGCCCTCTTCCCTAGTAGATACATCTGCATAAAGGACAGAGAATCCAATGCCTCTCCGTTGGAACTGCCTGAAGTGTAATGGATTTCCACAAGGGAGGGCCCTGGCTTAGCCTTGTTTTATCAGACCCAAACCATTATGTGGTTATAAAAAGAATGAACTTACTTCTGGGAAATGACCGAGTTTAAAGACAGCCTGGTGATGAGATTGTTTCATCAAAAAATGTCAGGGCAAGGGCCAATGTTTAATAACTTTTGAAACAGCAATCTTTGTAATTTAATCCCTCCCTCAGGCTTCCAGAGATCGACTCAGCACTTCATTTTATATCTGAAATCATACACCAGTTAACCAACCAAAAGGCTAGCATTGTAGATGACATTCATTCCACTTTTGATGAACTCCAGAAGACTTTAAATGTGCGAAAGAGTGTGCTGCTTATGGAACTGGAAGTGAATTATGGCCTTAAACACAAAGTAAGATGCATGTTTTGTTTCAATGAAAAGCTATTAATTTAACAGCCAGTTTTTACAAATGATGCAGGACGCCACTTTGACAAATTGTGTCTGAGGTCCAGAGGACAACTTTGTCTTCCTGAAATCAAGTACTTCACAGACTTGCTTGTGGGTGCACACTCTCGAAAATGGAATCCAGAGCCTGTATGGGTAGCTAGCCCCATGCATGTGGTGTGAGGAGATCTAAAACAGCCAGCACAATGAGTAGGTATCTGCTTAAAGCCCATGTGTTTCATGTAGAGATGCCAATAAGGGAATACCAAACTAAAGTCTGAAATCCTTGGGCTGCAATTCCATGAACCCTCTCATGAAGATACAGGCCAAACAATTTCTCCCAAAGAGCAAGGCTTACTATTTTGCTTTAAAGCACTGTTTTCCTTTCAAATGCCTGGTAACATATTTCATCCTAGAAGTCGTAGGTTGAGGATTAATAGGTCTGAATTCAGATTCTCAATTCTGTTCAACTAAACGTTTCCAAGATGTCCCAAAACTGTATTTTCTTAGCAAGAAAATATATTCAGTTTGTGTATGAAGTTCACTCAAGATGGAATGTGATGTTAAATTACCTTACTGTTTTTTAAAGGGGCACATTCAACTGTTTTAGGATTTAGAGGACCAAAGTTTATGAACCTGCATATAAGCAATAAAAAAGGTATTTCCTGTTTGTATAGCAAGAGTGATTAGAAACAAATTTTGTTTTGGACTGAACAGTAGGCCTGCAAAATGATTCAAACCCAAATATTTCATCATTCTGACCGTGAAAAATAAATAAATAAATAAATAAAAAATGGAAGAGCTACTCTTTACTAAAAGAAAGTTAGCCAGTCAGCTTTGGTTGTCCAGTGGACTGAGAGAGGCTTCAAGTAAAATGCTCTAAACATCTGAAATATGGTAGAACTTAATATTTTCCATGTCTATAATGAAATAAAGCTACATTAAGAGTATAACGGTTTTAAAATGTAGCTGCAAATTGTCTTCCTCCACAGTCTGTGGTTTATCCTGAGTGTACGGGTTTTTGTCATCCCAGGACTTTACTAGCTATGCTGTCTGTTTAACTATTTATGGCCTGGAATAAAGGCATGGCAGATCAGAAATGCCTAGTACTGAATCCTGAGAGGTTTTTAGATGCCTCTCTAGGCATCTAAACAGATAACAGTTAACAGGTGTTTTTTTTTTTTTGCTGTTTTTTTTTTTTTCCCCTCACTGGGTGGAGAGACAGAGATAGCTATATAAAAATCAGAAGAAAAACGCCCTTAGGATCATTACATAGTGTTTTTCAGCGTGGGAAGAGTATCTCACAGCAATAGAAACAGAGTCTCTAAGCTTAATTTAAAATCAACTAAAGTGTTTCAAAAATACTAATTTTACAGTGACGGTCAACAAAATAACCTCTCTGATCCACTATAATGCCCGTGCCCTAGTTCTTTTCTGTAGGAAAAACATACCACATGTGTGACTGGGTCCTTGGTTTTGAGGATTTTGTCAGTGGAGATTGTGCGGGATAGCTGGAATGTTTGTGTTTTCCAGACTCCCATGAATTTCTCTGTTAGGTTATTATAATTCAGGCATCTTTTTTCTAATTCATTGCAAAACTGGTTTAAAAAAATGTTAGCCTAGTTCCCAGCCCACACTTAACAATTTTTGAGGTCAATACTGTTTTAAGGATTTTAGACTGAGGGCCAGAAATGAGCCTATAATAAAAGCTCCTTTTCAGTCTTAAATACAGAGTAGCTGCTTGCTGCTCACCAAAATTTCAGGCTACTCAGCCCAACTCTTTCCAGTATCCCCAGTCCATCCTTTACGTTTTCCTCTCCTGACTGCTGAAACTGGGGAATCATCTTTCCAACTTCTGCTCAGGAAACTTTTACTTTCTTCAGTTATTTAGAACAAGAACCACACTTTTCCTCAGGATGGATGTAGACTCCTTCTTGCCTATCCCCACAGAGGAAGGGGTAACACAAAATTTCCTCTGGCCTTGAAGAAATCATTTTACAAAGTCCTTGTAGCCTTCCTTATTCATGGGCCTGGTGATTCTTAAAATCTCTCTCTCTCTGTGCAGACACCTTGCTTCCCATTAACTATCTCATTAACTGTAATTGAGAATTAGATGGAAAGGTGCTTAAATTCTACAATTTTTAAATTTAAAAAATAATAATAAAAAGAAAAATAAAGGCAGGTAAAGTCAATAATTCAAGCTAGTGACAGTGGATCTTTGAAGCCCTAGAGACCCAAAATGGGGTACATTTTTTGTGTCACAGTGTGGTATTCCGAGAACGTGCAGGGAATCAGTACAGTACATTTTCTAAAAGGAAACTGTAAAATAAACTGTAAAGTAAAGCACCATAAATTGTGTTTCTACAAATGCCTTCAGGCAGAAAGCATGCAGCATCTTGCTAGCACAGATCTTGCAATGTGATGCTAATCTGGTGTTTGGCAATGCACACAGGTCCTCCAGACGCAGCTGGATACCTTACTGGAAGGACAAGAGAGCATTAAAAGCTGCAGCAACTTTACGGCCCAAGCCCTCAACCACGGCACTGAAACCGAAGTGCTGCTGGTGAAGAAGCAGATGAGCGACAAGCTGAATGAGCTGGCCGAGCGGGACTTCCCCCTGCAGCCCCGCGAGAACGACCAGTTGGACTTCATAGTGGAAACGGAAGGCCTGAAGAAGTCCATTCACAATCTGGGTACCATTTTAACCACCAATGCTGTTGCCTCTGAAACAGTTGCCACAGGTGAGGGGTTGAGGCAGACCGTGATCGGACAGCCCATGTCTGTTACCATCACAACGAAGGACAAAGATGGGGAGCTCTGTAAGTCTGGGAACGCTTACCTCACTGCTGAACTAAGCACGCCTGACGGGAGTGTAGCAGACGGGGAAATACTTGACAATAAAAACGGCACTTACGAATTTTTGTATACTGTTCAGAAAGAAGGGGACTTCACTTTGTCGCTGAGACTTTATGATCAACATATCAAGGGCAGCCCATTTAAACTTAAAGTGGTCAGGTCAGCAGATGTATCCCCTACCACTGAAGGGGTTAAGAGGCGTGTTAAATCTCCTGGCAGTGGTCACGTGAAGCAGAAAGCTGTGAAAAGACCTGCAAGCATGTACAGCACTGGAAAAAGAAAAGAAAATCCCATTGAAGATGATTTGATCTTCAGAGTAGGTAGGTGACGTGCTATCTACTGACATTATTAAAAATAGTTCAGTGAAACTGGATGAAAAGTTCTATAAGTTAAATTATTTTAAGGTTAAAACCGTAAGCAGAGCAACCTGATAGTACCTTTAGGCCACTTGGTTATTGTTCATATATAAAACTTAAAAGCACATGCTTCAGAAATTCTATTTGCAAATATTCAATTGGAATTTGAGTTAAGAAATACATGTATTTGATTTAAGATTTTTTATTTTTTATTTTTTATTTTTTTTACCACTCTCATGTACCCTGTTGGGCATCATAAAGTGGCAATATAATAAGATTAATGCTGCAGATTTAGATTAAATCACTTCTTTAAAAAGTTGCATGGCAAGAAGTAAAGTTGGAGGGCACCCTCTCTAAAATGATTACGTTAAAGGCTAATCTAATTAATTAACTAGGATCTATACGTGCTAAAATCTGGGACAAATATAGTTATTTCTTGATGCCATCATTAGACAAAATTAGGATTTCCCTTATTTGTGTCTGTGTCCCCTCGCCCCCTCAAAAGCTAACTATGTCTGTTTTTTTATATAATGTAATATTATCTCTAAATTTGTATGTTTCTAATGTTTGGTAAACATACAACATCTAGGTCTCATTGTGATTTTCTTTCAGCTCTTCTGATGCAATCTATTTTAAAGCTATCTAACAACTCATGATTTAAAATGGCTGTACCATGGGTTATTGTATTTCTGTATCTGCTTTTATGTTAAAAAACAAACAAAAAAATTTCACTTTGTACAACCAAAGAAGAAAACAAAGTTAACTCTTGATAGGTGCAAATCAGGATTTCAGCAGTAGGTATACCAGGTTTGACCACTAGTCACCAAGGTAGCTTTCCTTCTTGTAGTAGAGAATGGGTGGTGGTTAATCCTGGAGGGATTTTCAGGAGTTGAAAACTTATCTGGATACCACTTGTCAGTTAGCCCTGTCTATCTGATTTGTTGTCTGTCAGTATTTCTTTAGGAATCTTTACTATGATAGACAGTGTGTGCAGTAACCTAAGGTTGATATCAGACAATGCATCCAGCATGCACACTTTGCTTACTGATAGGACAGTACAGCGCAGCCTTTGGACGGAGCAACTCATAAAATGTCTGGCCTTTCCCAGATGGCCACTGCATTTCCTTGTAGGATTAACAACCCCCTATATATACCAACTCCAAGCATTTTTACAGCGTCAACGGTATCCTCTTTTACTGTTAGTAGGGCTAAGTTTTATGGTGATTCAGACCTTGTCTGAAAGAACGTGTCTCTCTGCTCTCTTCTGGGAGTGGTTGTGACATGTTTTATGCTGGGCAGAGAAGGGGCTAGATGGGCAGGTTCAGATTGAAGAGCTCTCCCTAGGTCTGTAGCCTGGGAGTGGCAGGGGGCCACTGTGGCTGGCCCTTCGCACAGCACTAAGCACATACATCAAGTGTTAATTTGTCTGTTTGTGGAAATTGTAGATCTAAATGGAGACAAGGTTGACCCACCTTTCAAAATTCCTCTTAGAGTCAAATAGAAAAATATATGCGTTTAATAGTCAATACTTAAGAAAAAATGTCCTGAACTTATTTTGAAACTTCTAATATTCTTGTTATAAACCTTTCAGTATGGACTAACGGGATTTCAGATTACAATTTCCACTTCTGTATCCCTTGTTTCTAGTGACCAGTTTCTAACCCAACTACCAAACAGTAGTATTTCTGTAGTTTTTTTTCCTTTTGTCAAAACTGTTCTCTCCAATACACCATAAACTCTAAAACAGTCTTGAATGTTGTTTGAAAAGTGAAGTGCCCTTTCATTTTGTTGTGATGCAATCATGATTATGCTCTTTATTTTGGAGCTTTTCCTCCTCTCCTTTTGCTGTCTTCCTTGCTCTGTGTCCCCACCTCCCCCCAAAAATAAAAAAACAAACAAAAAAGAGAATGCATAGCTCCAGTTCTAGAGCTTTAGCTGGATGAAACCTCTCAGGAGTTCCCACATTTGGGATATATGGATTGCTGTTTTATTAAAAAACTGAACCGAGGGTAATGCTTCATTCTGCTCTCAGCCACTCATTTCTCAGAATGATCCTACACAGGGATGTCCCCATGAGGTTATGTATGCATCATCTGAAAAGTCTCTTAAGTATTTGCAGCTGCGATGCTCTAGCTTTTTACACGCTTCCAACATATGTGTAATTAACAAACACAGGTAAAACTTCTGACATTTTCACAGGGATAGCCTTCATGGATTTCAGATTTTGTCTGATTCCAGTTTCAACGCACTTGGAAAAGTTGAGTTTCAGTTCATTTGTTAATGAAGTCATGCAAAATAAAGTTTATTGCTGCTTTCCAACACAACAGTGCATTTTTATTATGAGCTCTGATAGCCCTGGCCAAATCTGGATTTCTGTTCTAAACTGGGAAAGATGAAGCCTGTAGTTGGGCTGCCAGAGGCTCATACAGCTGTGTTGGAGAATCATACTGTAATATTCCTATGGGCATCCGAGTATATGGAGCATGCTCTTGTATATATGCTGATATATGGACTTCTATGCAGAAGTAAATCAGTCAGCTCCTAGCAGGAGATAGTTCTTGGGTGAGTATTAAAAAATAACATTAATACAACATTAGTGCAGGTAAGTGGGGAATTGGGCATTGCGTCCTTTGCCAATTCCGTCATATTAATGGCTTTTAAAAAGGCATGTGGTTCTATCTAGACACTTCAGGGTCACACTATTGACTGCCCGTTCATACAGTTATATAATTCATTATTTAAAAGAACAGAGTATTTCTTGCTTCCTCTTCTTCTCTCTCTCAATATTTATAACCTCTATAATTTTTTTAAAAAATTTATTTTTAAGCAGGCATGAGCTGTGAGTGTATGTGCAAGCAGTTCTCATGTTCTAAACATTACAGTCTGCTAAACTTGCAACGGGAATGAAAAGAAACAAGTAAATCCATAGTTTAAAAAAAATCCATCTCTGTGGCATGTACCTAGTTTGTGCATGTGCAAACAAGACATCCAGAATGTGATATCCAGAACATAATTGTTGTACAATGGTTTTCTCTATTACTGCAAGTGGTAGGAAGCATTCATGTGAGAGGAAAGGCTCTTTTGTTACCCAGCTTTTGTGCCTTAAACCCATGCTGAGTGGAAGAATGTGGAGGTGAGGGACGTGTCAGCAACTTCCACCTTCCCTGTAAACCTCTCCCAAGT
>NC_048896.1:51484225-51590542 GCF_011077185.1 Oxyura jamaicensis | reverse complement strand
TTCTTTTCTTTTCTTTTCTTTTCTTTTCTTTTCTTTTCTTTTCTTTTTTCTTTTCTTTTCTTTTTTCTTTTCTTTTCTTTTCTTTTCTTTTCTTTTCAGTGCTTTCTGTCAGCTTCCTTACTAGGTGTGGATGTCATCATCTGGGCTGTTATCAGTGCTGAAACCAAATAGGAGCCTTATTGTGAATTTACTCCACTTAAGAGCTCGCGAAGAAGGCCTGTGTGGTAATAGCTGGTAGCCTAATAAAGAGTGCAGTTTCAAAGCAGGCTTAGGGGGAGCAGAAGGGTTAGATTTACATTTGCAAGATTATAAATGGGGAGCTGTGAGTAGGTTTTAGAGAAATGTTTAAATTTTCTAGGGGACATGTTCTTAATCTATTCTTTAATTTTCTCTGAAGGCCTCTGCCTGACATTCTGTATTGGATTGCCCAATTTGAAAGAAACAGGGCTGCCTACAGATATATTCTTCTTAAGCAATTACAAAAATAAAAGTGGGCTGTGTGCACATCTTGAAAATATGTCTATTTTTCTAACTGATTAGCCCCCTTGTATGCATGGCTCAGAGGAATCCCAGCTTCCCCGTAGCAAGCAGCACCTGCCCCATCCATTCTCCGGTCCCAGCATTTGCAGGAGGTCCAACCCTATCCACGTTATGGCCTGGCTAAGGGCACTGGGGACGGAAGGGATGTGCAGGTGTAGCTGTCCATGCAGCACAGAAATATGACACGTGGAGTGCAGAGGCCCCTGACACACTTTCATCAGCTGTTTTCCATTCTCCGTTTCGGAAACTAGGAACAAACCAATTAAGAAGTAGTAGGATATGTTTTCTATACAGAATTTATACTTCTGTAGAAACAGGAAAGCCTTGTAATGGGGAAATAGAATTTCATTTTCCAGTTTATGAGCTCAAATCCCTCTGAGGCCAGTCATCAACTCTTTATAGGCTTGTGATTGCCAGTGTGAAATTTGGCCAGACCTACGCTGTGTAGATTTGCAGCCATACCTGTATCGGACTGAGGCCGAAGAACTTTGATGTCACAGACTGAGGTAATGACCTGTAGTGACAGAGAGCTGCTCTTGGTTTGCCTGCTGTTGTCTGGGGTCTTGCTGCTGTCCCAGCAGCTCTGTAACTGTGGCTGAGAGCATGTGGTGCACCTACCCCTAGCACCCGTCTACACCCAGCTGCGGTGGGGCTCTGTCGCACAAGCAGGGCTTGGCAGAAGGCTTTGCCAAGCTCTTAGGGGCAGATGTTGCATTAAGCAAATGAATACAAATTAGCCCAAACTCCGCTACTAACAGTATGTGTGTCTGCCAGAGTTCCTACTGAATTCCTCTTAAAGGTTACAAACACTGTGTGCCTTCATGCAACAGACTGGCTTTAAAACTGAGATAACTTGGATTAGTAACACTGATGTTTATTCTACGATAAGTATATAGTTTACTAAATCTGATTTAGTACAATTTTGCTACAGGGCCTTTTGTGTTTCAGTTGTATCTATTACAGGAGAGGCATGTCCTAATAATGTGTAGGGCTTGACTAAACATCTTTCGGCCCTCTGAGAAAAAAAAATAATGAAGCTAAAGAACAAAGGAACAAGAAAGCAAGTCCTTCATATTTGTCTCTGTTTTCAAGGTGGCTTTCCATGTTGTTCAGTTTTATCTTTTCCTTTTTTTTTTCCCCTTTTTCTTTTTTTTCTTTTTTTTTTTTTTTTTCAATACCACATAGAGAACAGTCCCAGAAGAAGCATTCGGTGTTGCAGGCAAGAAAGAAATGGTAGTTAAACAACATGCTACTGGTACTGCATCCTCAGTCTCCCCTTTAGCCTCTTATCTTTCTGCAGGGATTTTGTCTCTTTGAGTACGTTCCCTTTCTGCTGGGGACAGTGGTATGTGTTTTTCTTCAGTTTTGGGAAGCTGGTAAATCTAGGTTAGCATGCAGGGAGGTTATTGTTCACGTCAGTAAAACTTAGAAACAAAAACACTTCTATTTTTATGAGTATCAAAAATAAACATTGTTCAGCAGGTTTGTCCAGATGCCCAGCACTTACACAGCAGACTTAGTTATGTGATGTAATTTTTAACAACCCCTGTGATTTTAATAGGCTTTTAGATTTTTTATTTTTATTTTTATTTTTTTTTGTGAGATTCAACCTGGCCTGTACTGTGCAGGAATAAAAGACTGAAATTTTGAAGTATTCTGGCTGTGCTGCATTGTCTTGAGCTGAAAGTGGCTGCTCAGTTGTTGAAAGGATATCTTCAAAGCTAAATTAATTGGTTTGTGCAAGGTACACTGAATAATACCAGCAGGAATTAGATAGGACTAAATCCAACCTGATTGTTTATTTAGAGAACTGTATACAACGATGGTTTGAAAGGAGCTGTTCCATGGATCTGAGTCCTAACAGCTCTGTTCAGCCTGCCCTTTGAAAACTCTGCTCTCGTCTCCCAAGCCCAAGCAGCTTGCCAAGGAAATTGCAGTAAAATGTCTTTTTTCTCTGTTGTGCCCCTCAGTAGCTCAGAGCCAGCAGGGAGGCAAGGCTGGGCAATGAGAAATGTGAAAGATGCAGGTTTTCATCTCCAAGCCAAGCTGTGCGGGAAACCCTGCAACAAGGATCCACGAGTGCGTCCTTTAGCCCCAGCCCTGGGCTGGGGTCAGTCTGACTGACTGCCTGCCTGCCTGCCTGGAGAACAGAAGACAGAGCATTGGTTGCCTTTGTGCAGAGGGGTGATACCTCACAGTAAAAGATTTGCTGAAGTTTCTCTCTCAGGCAGGTGTTTGTAAGGCAGGAACCTACTTAACAGGGAGGAGCTGTCATCCTTTGGTATTATGGATGTGGCTGCAGGATCTTGCTCTCCCAGAGTGTGGACATGCACTACTACAAGCTTTCCTCTCAACTGAGCTGCTGCCACTGCCTGTGCTTGGCTTCACATCTTTGCTGGCATAGTGAATTATTCAAAGCAGAAAGTTCAAAGTTATCTGTTTTCCTCCTGAATGTAATTTAAGAAATAAGGTGTGTGTTTCACTAACCTCAGCTGAGCTCTTCAGAGAAATTTGTCCCATTGCAGAGGGGACTGTAGAGGAGCCTGTGTGCAAATTAGGACCTGTGTCCTGGCTTTAATAACTGCAAAGTGCTATTCACAAGAATGTTGCCCAGAGCTGAATTTCATCTGCACACTGTGCTAGTAAAATGCGGTTTCTAAAACTTACTGTGAAATGTTACTATGGCATTCCTGGGTATTTTCCCCCCCCCCCCCCCGATGCATATGTGAAGAAAACTCTGAGTAACTCTTTATATAGACCTCACTTATCTTTAAAAATGAACATTTTTCTAAGGGGAAAGCGCATACATTCCATAATGGTTGTGCTAGTTGGTTCCAGATGCTCTAGCTTGCACCTCCTCTTTTCTAGCAAATGTTTTTCCTCTTCTCTCAGTATTAAAAGGAACGCCTCTTACTTTTCATCCATTCTCTTTGGCTAAAAGGCAAAAAGGGAACTTAACATTAACATATGGTAGAAAAAAAATTACTGCAGGCATCCCTCAGGCACTGCTCAGTAAAAGAATATGCAGAAATGGCTCAAGTGTGGGCAACATAATTGGTGGGTAACTCACTATTCCCTTAACACGTAGTTTCCTCTTGGACTACAAAAATTGAGGAGCGTTTGCCTTGTTGAGAAGATGTAAGCATACAGAGATCAAGAAAACCAACCTTGGAACAAAGGGACTTGTTCTCAGCACCAGGTGACCCGGAGTTAAATGTTGCTTGTTGGCCAGTGACAGGAAATATGCGTCCCACATCCATCACCACAGCTGAAGGAATGGGTTTTAAGAGTGTGCACATCCCTAATGAAAGCTAAATACAAATTAGAGCTAATATGGATGCCTTCTATTGAGGGTCACAGTCAGAACAATTTTAATCGTTGAGCTCCAGGATATTTGGACTGATTACGGTAAAATGCAAGATCTTCAGTTGAAACCAATTAATGTCTGATAGGCAGCCAGTGAATGCTTGTAAAAATATTTTACCGGGGAAAAAAAACAACTCTGCATCCGAGTCTTGGAAAGAACAACTTATAGAATCTTTTTGTTTTGAAATTCGTTCATGCCTTATGAATAACCTTGTGGTTCAAGATCATAACTCCAGCTTGTCTAAAGACCGCTGAGCCTTCTTTACAAACACAGCAGGAATTTGGATACTGTGCTCCAGGTGTAGTTTCGACCAGACACTTCAGAGCTGACCATTTAAAGACACCGGCTTGCTTTGTGAGTCTCCTCAGAATGTCTCAGAACAAGCATCTACGTAATGAGGCACCTAAACGTAATGAACTTTTGTGAAAACCTGACTTTTTCTAGCTCCTTATGCCATTAGACACTCTGGGAAAACACAGTTCTGTGTAAATCACCATGGCATTTGTTGTATGTGTGTGTATTGCTTTATAAGGACTATCAAAGGTCTGTGCAGGAAGATTCGGTCTCCAGGTGTTCATCTTCATTGGTCCACAAGTCCCAGTCATTCAAAAATAGTTCTTCATCACAGTTTCCAATCTAAGGGAACTTTTACATCCTGTGAATGAAAACTGTATGCGTGAATGGCAAACTTCCCTGTTTTAGAAAGGCCCCATCCAAAGAAATCACCGATATGTTTTTTTTTCCTTGACTTTGTAACTTGACTGAGGAGATTTTAGCTAATTGTACTAAACACCTGTCAACCACCCATGTTCTTATCTTAGACTATCTGTATGCTCCCCCAGTACTGCCTCTTTCATTGCCTTCTCAGCTGAATAAAAATCCGTATTTTAAAAAAAGTCAAACACGTTAAAAATATTTTACTTGTAACCTCTAGCAAGAGGCAAATTGTGAAGACACTATGAAGACACTATATGAAGGCCAGAGATAATTCCTTTGGTAAGAGTAAGGACAACATCTTCTTGTACTTAACTGGGATCTGTTACTGAGATGGTTCTTTGAAGTAGAACCACTAATAAGAACTCTTCAGAGTAGGCATCTGTACGTCAAGTATGTAATAAATGCATGTATTGGCATTTAAGTCCTAACTGATTACTCCTGTCCAACCTAATTTGTTATGTGCTTTGTGTTCACTTTTAGGCACCAAAGGAAGAAACAAAGGGGAATTTACAAATCTTCAAGGTGTAGCTGCATCTACAAACGGAAAAATATTAATAGCAGACAGCAACAACCAGTGTGTGCAGGTATGAGGACATGCCACTTTAATTTTTTTTTTCTGTTTCTCTCCCATACCTTTGCTGTATTTCTGTTCCAGGAAAGACAGATTTTTGTACAATTCAAGGACATGTAAATTCAGAGAAATCCCAACTTCATTCATTACCATCCATTATCATTCCATCTTCTTGACCTGCAGATATCTTTTTCAAACCTGCACTGTACCTGATATCAGAGTATATTCCTTCCTTATTATGTTTGGCATTGAATGAAGAAAGCAAACAGTGCAATAATCTGGAAAAAATGCCCTTTTGTAAATATGGTTTTACATTGTAAATTTATCACCCTGTGTTTCAGAATAAATATAGGACGAGGTGCCACAAGTATCATTTCCTAAGTGAGCACAAATACAAAAACAAATGTGTAAATGTAATTTTAAAATGGCATTTAGTCTACTTAATGAATTTTTCTGTCTGGTATCATGATAAAATCTTTTGTGCTAGCATCCCTGACACCTGTGATTTCTTGGTTACTGTAACCTGTGTGAAAATCAAGCTGTGCTTTCTATTTTGCATGCCATGTTTTTTTGTTTGTTTGTTTTTGTTTGTTTGTTTGTTTTTGTGTATGTGTCTGTCTTTTAAACCATTTACAATTTGTCATTGCTCTTCAGGCTGCCCATGTGGTAGCAATGAACAAGGCAGAAGTGAGTGGCTTGTTCTTTAGTATATCAGAACCAGAAAGCCACATGCAGTAACAGCTTGTTTTCAGGCCTCTTCAAAGAGACAAATATTCATCAGTACCCTCACACTTGGTAATTTGCAGCCACTTCAGAAGAACTTCAGTGTCTACCTGGCTCAGGGTCACAAGCAGTGGACTGATTTTTAAGTAGCTAACACATCTCTCAGAAAGTGGCCCAGTACTTTTTCTGAAGTTAAATGATTACATAATAAAATTCTCTTTCAGCTTGTTCCTAACTCTTCTAAAGACTTAACGTTTGACTGTGGCTGAGACGCTCATTTTCCTCATTTCTGTTATGGGTATAACACTACTTCCTTCCAACTACCTGAGAGGGACACTGTGAAGTATAATTCACTAATGTTTCTAAATTACTTTGAGAACTCTGAAGAAACAGTGCAATGTAAGTGCTGAGAAATTCTTTATTATGAAATTACAGTCCAGGTGAAGGCCTCTTCTTTAATTAGGCATATCATTTTCAAATATGGATTCTGTAAAGTGCTTCATGTTCCTAACTCTTTCCTTACTATAGTGTTCAGACTTGCTAAAATGTAAGCTTCAAGAAATAGATGATATTCTTATGCTGAGTTAGTTTTAAAATAAATGTTTTCTGTTACAGATATTTTCCAATGATGGCCAGTTCAAAAGTCGCTTTGGCATAAGAGGAAGGTCTCCCGGCCAGTTGCAACGGCCAACAGGAGTGGCTGTGCATCCCAGTGGTGACATCATTATTGCAGATTATGATAATAAATGGGTTAGCATATTCTCATCAGATGGAAAATTTAAGGTATGAGTTACCATGTGAGCTCTGCTGAGCTTTTTTCTTATTACAAAGGAATGCAAAGGATTGTTGGTGATTTGTGTGTGTGTGTGTGTGTGTGTGAAGAAACTACATAGTTTGTAACTTAGTCCAAATTCTCTTGCTGTAATATGGAAACAGGCATGTTGTATAAGAAATAGGTAGAGGTCACAGCTGTGATGCCAACGTAATATCAGATAGAGATGATACATTCCATTCTACAGTTCTACCCACTGGTTACTTCTTGGATGCCTTTCTGCAGCTCACAGTGGATGCCTTTCTGCAGCTCAGAGTTGAGAACAGCTAATGTAATCAAGTGTAGCTGGACTAGCTTAACAACATCATTACTATTTTGATTATATAAAAGGGTGTTTGTATATATGTATGCACACACAAAACAGACATAAAAACTTATGGGAAGTCTTCAGTGACGTATGGAAGGGAAACATGAGGTAGCGGACTAATGGTGACTTCCTCTGTTTACTCCATATGTATCAACAAATCAAGTGCATAATTCACGTATGTTCCTGCTGGTAATAAATGCAAGGAAATGCAACCCAGGAGGTTGTTCCAGTGCTATAGCATGGTCAGGAGTATTTTATCTGGGGTGATGTGCAGTGGGAAAACTGCAGGAAATAATGTCTTAGGGTTCAGAAATGAGAAGTTCTGAGAAGAGTGTACTTATTTTTGTAGCAGCTCTAGTGATTCTTATAGGAGTAAAATAAAAAGGTAGCTACTGTACTACACTAATGCTTGCAAACCTGCACTATTTTTCTTGTTTGGGTGTCAGTTGCAATTCCAGCGAGAATTAAAGGTTGCCTCAATTTGGTGCTGTTCTATGAATGCATGTCACAAAGTCTGGTGATGCATGCTAGAAATAGCCATCTCTAGCAGAGATTAGCAGCACACTATTTGTGAGATGAAATATCTGCAGGGAAATTTCTACCTTAGTTACTTAGTTCTAGAGCCTTGTATTGGAGATGTTTGGTATATTCTGGCAGCTTAGTGACCAAAGAGCTCAGGTCCTGACATGCTTGTGTGGCTGCCAAGAAATTGCCTTCCTTTATTAGTCTTTGCAAAGTGACAAATGTTATAGCAAATAGCCAGTTTTGCTTGCAGGGTCCTCAGTGACCCCCCTCTGAGAAACAGACACCTGTATGCTTTTAAAAGTATTCAGATCCTATGTAGACTCTGAACTAAAATAAAACAGTACTAATATGTAACATAGCTGTCAAAAAATATTTGCATCTGCAGAGAATAAATGATCTTCCTTGAGTAGTTTCCAAAATGTACACAGGAACACTTTGGCTGAAGCCCTTGAATGAAATGAAGACACCAGAAGGAAACAAAGATGTAGTTATTTAAGAATCCAAATACTCTGAGTAACTTAAGTGTGGTATAAATAACTGTTAACATCTTTAATGTGAGCTGGCTTGATCTGGAAACGGAGGGTGGAGGGTTCATTTTCCTTCCTTCTGCAGACAGGCTGTAAATCCAGCATTTTGGATGCTGTCAGCCCTGGAGGAAAAAGCCATGGCTCTGGAGGAGCCACGATCCTACATACTCTATCTGCAGCGAGACAAGTATTGAAAAAAATGAATTAAGGTAGTTCCTCTGACACAGAGCCTGGCTTCATTTTTAGTTAATGTTTCTGCTGGACTGCACAAGCCACATGAAGTCGGCAATGTTTGTGTGGGTAACTAACACTAGTGAGTGCATTGGACTCCGTGGTTCCTGGGACTATGCTGATGAAATGAGAGATGAAACGTGAACAATATACAACACTACTTTTAGATTTCATGCAACAAAATATGTTTGTGAGAGAAAAATACAGGATTATTTGTGGAAGCATGTTATATATGGATGGAAGGCATAGTCATACAGTTGAAGCACAGGACACAGCTTTACCAGGTCTAGCCTGTGGGAATCCGGGAAGAGCCGTGTGAATTCTTAGGTTTTCTTGGTATTAATGGTATTCTTATGGGGGCTCTGTCAGATTAAACTGGGCAATGCTGGCAAAGATACACAGACAGACAAAGGGATAACGGTGTTTCATCTCAAAGGATTGTGCCTGCAAGACGCTGTGTATCATCTGTGATACAGGTGGTCTGCTAGCTGTTAACTCAGCATTATCAGGGGCCTGTTTTGAACTTAATCTGTTCTTTCTGTATTTACTCTCCTTTAGTTTAGCAGCATTTAATAGAGATGTGAGCCAGGAGGTGGATTTCTCCTGGAGCCAGGCCCAGGCACCTCCCTGATTACAGAACCGGGCTGATTCACCCCAGCAGGCTCTGCCAGGCAGAAAAGTGTCACCTTCCTCAGTCGCTGGTGGCAACACAGGCAGCGCTCCATTTTCTCAAGGCTGGGAAGCTGGCATAAGGCAGAGCTTGGTAAACCCTAAGCTAAAGTTACACCCAAACATGAGTCTCTTAAAATGAAAGGCTACATTATCCTTTGAACAGTAAAGCATCTGAAAGTCTTAGAAATTGGGGCTTTTGTTTCTGGCTATGTCATGGGTCTCACAGGTGACTACTGATCTTTCATTTCATTTCCTAGTGTTCTATTTTGCTCGTGTATAAAAACTGGGTAACAATGCTGGCTTCCTCCATAAATTACTTTAAATTGCCTAAGAAAACTGTTATAGAAGATGTCTGAATTGCTAGGCTAAGAGAGAACACATGCTGAAGCAGCAGAATCAGCCTGTGTGCCAGGGGTGGCATTCACACCTAGTGAAGGAACTGGAGGC
Source organism: Oxyura jamaicensis (assembly GCF_011077185.1). Classification (NCBI taxonomy): domain Eukaryota; kingdom Metazoa; phylum Chordata; class Aves; order Anseriformes; family Anatidae; genus Oxyura; species Oxyura jamaicensis. The sequence continues at coordinate 51,581,083 of NC_048896.1, read as the reverse complement.
TAGAACCACAAAAAGGATTCGTGGTCCTCTGGGGCGATTTCTTTCTTTCTAGTCAGAAAGGGTCACGTGTAAGACAGACTGTTGTCAGCCAACCATGGCTGTAAATCAAGTTAAGGCATCACGTTAAGATGGGTGGGAAAAGATGGAAGGAAACAATTTGTGTGTCAGACTTTTATTTCTTCTTGTCTCATTAGAGGGACTAAGAAGAGAGCTGCTTGAAGCTGACTGCATGTTTAGGTAGGAATAGTCCTGTGGAGTGTGGCATGTGGTCATGGTTCAATTAAGACACTCAAGTGACTGATAAATTCATTTATCATGGGAAGTTGCAATATGTGGTGATGATGCATCTCCGTGTTAGGGAAGTTCTGGAACAGGAAGAGGTGTATTTTAAGTCTGTAAATTAATTACTGATGATCACGGACCTTTCTGACAGCAACAGGATTGGTAGAAATGAACTTAAAGATCCAGCACACCTACTACTTTGGTGGAAAAGTCTGTATTTATATATATATATATATATAGTCTAGCTCATTTTTTAATATAGCCTAGCTCTCTTTTTTAAAAAAAATCTCTCTGAATATCCCACAGTAGAATATTTTCCATTCTAGTAGAGTGGCTTTATAAACACATATTTGAAAACCAATCTAAATTCATAAGTGTCTATAAAATAAGGGACGTAATGTCCTTGACTGAATTCAATTAAACACAGTATTTGTATTAAGGATTCGGATGATTCATTATACTTTATTCATTTCTAATGGCAGAGAAGTCTGAAAATACTTCCATTCATAAACTTAACAGGAGTGACTGGGTTTCATATACTCTGTTTTAAATAATCAAACCTATAATTCTAAGAAACCTTCTGAAATAAAAATACACAAAGCATATGTTCAGCCAGACCCCGTGATGTGTCATTAGTGTATTTTGATCTAAACTGGAAACAGAGATTCTTAGTATAAAGAACTTCAGGCTCTAGCTGGACATAATTTATTGCTGCCTGCAAATTGTATTTTAAATCCTGGCGCAAGGATAGTGATTTTTATTCCTTTTCTCAGCACTGAGTGCCTGTTATTGTAGTACGTGATTTATTCCTGATTTTTTATTATTATTTCTTATGTATTCATATGGTCAGGAAGACACTGTACTCATGAGTATTTTTCCATAGGAATCCTGGAAAGATGGTAAGAAGGTGGTGCAATGCACAGGCAGACAAACACCCAGGCATCCCAGAAGAAAGGAGGAAATATGATTTAATCACCCCAGAGGAAATAAATCTACTGATTTGCATTTGGTTTATGTTGTTGCTTTGTTGTTATGCAAATCTGAGTACATTTTGTAGGTGTGTTCATGTCTTTCCCTTGGTGATCACAGTCATTTTTAATAGTTTTTCCTGGGGATGTTTTAGCATGATTTAATTAGGTGCTGTTTGTCTAAATATTGAGCAATTTCTAAGAGCATATGTATCTGAACATAAACCAGACACATGATCATTGCATGCTAGCTAAGCGTAGTCTTTTAAGCTGCAAGATTTATTCCCTGAGGTTTTCTTTATTTGAGACTGAAAGCAGTTGTGTAGTAATGCTTTTGACTTCATACTAGACAGCTTCAGGGAATCTAGATTCCTTTATTTTGGGATGGCTCCTACTTCTACCTGCAACCCCACCCATGAGAATGCACGGTAGAGTAAGAACATGGGGTTTCCTAAGGACAGATGAGCTCCTTCAGATACTAATGTGGTTGTTTGCTTTAAAACCATCTGGGAAATGAGTAAAATGAGTTAGGCAATGGATCTTCTCCATGCCCTGTAATCTGTCCTGCCTTGTCAGTCATGGACTAAGAGATCTTCAACTACTCACCAAATCACAGGGTGGTGAAGGTGGGAAGGGACCTCTGGGTCTGTCTGCTCCATACCCCTGCTCCAGCAGGGCCACCCAGAGCAGGGTGCCCAGGACCATGTCCAAGTGACTTCTGAAGAACTCCAAGGAGGAGACCCCACAGCCTCTCTGGGCAGCCTGTGCCAGTGCTCCATCACCCACACAGGTGTGCTTCCTGATGTTCAGAGGGACCCTCCTGTGTAACAGTGTGTGCCCAGTGCCTCTTGTCCTGTCCCTGGGCACCACTGATAAGAGCCTGCCTCTGTCCTCTCTGCACCCTCCCTTCAGGTATTGGTACACATGGAGGAGATCATCCCCAGCCTCCTCTTCTGGCTGGACATTCCGAGCTCTCCCAGCCTCTCCTCACATGAGAGATGCTCCAGTCCCTTGATCATCTCGGTGGCCCTAAACTGAACTCTTTCTATTATGTCCATGCCTCTCTTGTACTGGGGGGGGGCAGAACTGGACTCAGTACTGCAAGTGTGGCCTCACCAGTGCTGAACAGAGGGGAAAACTCCTCACCACTTGCAGCAGGGCAGGGAGATGGGCACAAGATGTGTTGCTTGTTCTACGTGGTGATCTGTCCCTTCTGCAAAGGCAATGGAGTGAAAAATGGTATTTTCATAAAGAATATGAATCTCTTCCTATCTATTTCATTTAAATTCAGTTGGAAACAGGAAATTATGTTTATAGGATATCTCTGACAAATTACTACAGGGTCTGGAAGCTCTGGGATCCATAATTTCAACACAGCCTGTTCAGTGGATTGCCTGTCCAGAATGGTAAAAAGGCCAGCAGGAGCCTAGACTTTTGGAGCCAACCAGGGAAACTGCTTCCAAATCTGTCCATCATTTAAGCTGCCCATCTCCCCCCAGCCCCTCCATTTTATTATTATTTTTTTTTAATGGAAAGGTCAAAACTTGACTGATTGTATGCAGCTCAAACCAGCTTCTAGAATCTGCCTGGGGAAAAAAAATAAATAAAAAAGAAGAATGGTGAAAAATGTGAAATAGTTTGGGAGGTGATCATAGCATCTTCTTGGGTATAGGCCTGGGTAGCTCAAGGGTTCTGTGAAGGCTTTGCCTCAATTTCTGCTCGCCCTGGGCTAGGTGGGATGCTGTTGCTTAGGGCCACACACTGAGCCACACAGACCCCCTGCTTAGTCCCCCTTAGCTCTCACCCTGCTTTTTGAGAGGCAGTCAAAGCATATGTCTAGGCCAGTGGTGGCTGCCTGTGTGCTTCTCCTGGAAGGATAGGTGCTGGCTGCAGCTTCTATTGGCTTTTCTTGTGCTCAGGAAGAGGTATCTAACATTCCCCAGTTCTGTTACCGCTACAGCTTTCAGTCAGGAGCCATCTGCAGGCTGAGGAAAATCATCTGGTTACTATCTCCATTCTGCACATCGATACCACCTATACCATAGTAGTAACTGAGAGCCTTCTAGTAACGTATTGATTTCCGGGAGTCATGTCTGTGACAAGCCCATCTTCCCACTGAGGCATCACTGTGCTAACGGGACAATCTGGAATATTCTGGGCTGCTAAGGTGCAGCTTGGAGCTTCCCACAGCTCCTCGCTCTGAGGATTAATTGGTGACAGTAATAGAAAGCAGGTCTGACCAAACGCAGAACACAAGGCTGAGCTCAACAGTTGCCTCTCTAGGTTTTAAAAAGAGGAATAATTAAAAAAAAAAAGAGGATAGGAAGGCTAAGCTACAGTCTGACCTGCCATTAATCCATTGTAATGCACAAAACCCAATAAAAGGCAATTGCCATCAGCTGTGTAAATACCCATGTATACCTCTAGCCTACCTAAAGAAGTATTTTCATATATATGTAAAATTATATTGTAATATCTATTATAATGGTGTATATAAAAACATACATATGTATGTTATGAATATATAACAAGGTATGTAAGTTGCCCATTCCAGTGTTGATGCACCTACTAAACAACCTTCTAACATGTTCTGATCTGAGAGCTCTCTACCTTGTCTAAATAACTCACTGTGTGAGATGCACATAATCTCCACGGAAGATGTACTTTTTCCTTTGGTACAATATTGTGTACAGTTCCCTTCCTGTTCCTGGCAAATGTTTTTGGTAGACACAAGTCCTATTTAAAATGATGGCAACAATTTCGTTTCACCTAAGTCTTTCTGTTTGGCTGAAGATGTAATGAAGAAGCACACAATATGAGTTGAAAAAGCAATCGCTTTCTTCTGGCAAATTTTGACGACAAAAATTTCTCTCCGTGCTACTGTGTGTCTGTAATACAGGACATCTTTGAACAGTACTAACTCACTTCTATCATGCTAATGTATTTTCCTGTTCTGTGTTTTCCCTTTTAGGCCAAAATTGGGTCTGGAAAGCTCATGGGCCCTAAAGGCGTTTCTGTGGATCGTAATGGACACATCATTGTAGTGGACAATAAAGCTTGCTGCGTGTTCATCTTCCAGCCAAATGGGAAAATAGTCACCAGGTTCGGCAGCCGAGGAAATGGTGACAAGCAGTTTGCAGGTACACTTGATGGTAATATGTAAATCCCCTTTTCTTGCCTCTTCTGCTCACATTTGCATGATGTTTGAGCATGTTGAAGAAGCTATATCCTACTCATTTTTTTATTTTATTTTTTTTTCCTGAGGGGGGAAAGTTCTACTAAACACACAGCTTCTGTTCATTTCACCATTTGTTTATCTGGCCAGGAAGACTGCAACATCTGTTCTGCAAATGTAGCTGTAACTGGGTTGTTTTATCTACCTTTCTGTGCCTGGAAGCATTTCAGATCACTGACCTGTGAAAGCCTGATCCTAACTAGCATTTTATAAATACTTTGCAATGCCCACACTAAGCCGTTCATGATAATCAGCTGAGACATCGTGCTTTGTATTTCCTGTGATCAGATACACATTAACCCATGCCCTAAGTAGTATCTTCCCATTAGAAAATAGGCATAATGGAACAGTGTGAAGACTGAGATCAGGAAGACACAGTTATGCAAATGGAAAATACCAGTCTGGGGAAATTGCCACTTTTGCATATATCCAACTGACTACTTGCACATGGTGTCTCTCAATTAGAACATGCAATTAAGTTTAAAGAAAAAACAACAAAACTGATACATATTTTGAATGAATAGCTGTTCTTTCAAAATTTGAAACAAAGACACCAAATTATATATGCAGGTCATTTTGCAGGTGTTTGGTCACTTACAGTAAGTAGTTATAGACTGGTTTGATGTTTTGACAAACAGCGCAAGAGAGAAATAGCTTAAATGATATAACTGCTCTCGTCTTACTTGGGACCTCTTTCAGTGTCTCATGGCACACGTAAAACTATATAATTTATGAAAGCTTTGGCTGTAACACAGCCAAGTGTCACCAACATTTTCTGGGTGTGTCCAATTTCTTTCATCTTAAAATTTGTAAGAATACATCCTGATAATAGGTATGCAAGTACTCTGTAACAGTGCATTTGAGCAATGTAGCATCTTTTCTTGGTGGTAGGCAACACAGAACAGGTGAATTGTCACTGCTGGAATGTTTTCAGTGTAGAGGTCTTCACCTGTTTTATACTGTATACTGATGAACTGTGAAAATTGCAGCTGAGTTCCAGTTTAGTAACTTGAAATAGCAACAAATATTTGATGCAGGTGCTTTCGTGTTTTCAAGTTAACATTTCTTATGTAAGTTTGTGCAATGCACTGTTCAATAAACAAGAAAACAAAAATGTATTTTTTCCCTGGCAATATTATTCTAGTTAACTTTTGTATTTATCGCAAAACTTGCCTCCTTGAGAGCTTGTAAGAAGCAAGTGAACAAAGGATCGAAGATTTCATTTAAAACCGTACTTTTTCAGTACTGTTTTATTTTATATATACAACCTTATCCCTAAGCATTGCACCATCTTAATAAGCATATTAATATCTATGTAGTCATCTGTATATAGAGGAAGAGGAAGGAACAAACAGTGCTAATTGATATGACAGCACTAGTTGACAAATGGTTGAAGAATAAATGATTTGTTTACAAAAAGGCACGCTGAGCCTTTTTAAACATGAGATGGAATTTCATGTTTCCCTTGTTCTTTCAAATTGAGTAATTTGATTTACTCTTTCAAATATGAGTAATTTGAAATGGATTGTTCTCTTTGACTGTTTGTTGTTCAGAAATCAAACATAGTGATATTTTGATGTATTTATTTTTAAAATTATTTTGGTGGTATTATTTTTATTTTTTTTCTTCTTCTGTATTGCAGGTCCTCATTTTGCAGCTGTAAACAGCAACAATGAAATTATCGTTACAGATTTTCATAACCATTCTGTCAAGGTACTGTGAATGAATAGCAGTTTGGAAAGCCTTTTATTATATCATGATACTTTCCTGGGGAAAATAAAAGTATTGTTAAAAACAGAGATCATGCTTGCTATGTATGAGTCCTGATGAGAGAACTGCACATTTGGAGACCTTTGCATACAGTGCATTGCTTAATGGAGATATAATCAGTTGTCTTTGTTTTCACTGTCATGTTCTCTAATTCAATTGCTCAAACATAAGTTATACTTGAGATAAATTACATCACTGTGGTTATTTTTGATTAGCTGTCTCCAAAGCCATTTATTGTTCTTTGCTATTTTAGGTAACTGATAACTGCTTTTGAATAGCCCGGTAAAATCTTCCCACTTTTCTAGTAGAATACAGATATAACAAAGTGAAGATACCTGACAGCCTTTAATTCCATATTTGTAAGCCTTATTATTCTGGATCCATTTATGACATGATAGTCTTAACAACCATGTAATACAGACCATCAATTTTTATCCAGTACATCCTGCACAGGGCAGAAGTGTCCACTAGTCTTTTCTCCCATGGGAATTCCTGACTCATGGCCCGTTGAACAGCTATGGTAAGATAGGGTGGTATATTTGTTTGTCCCAGTAATAAACCAGAACAAGAATGAATGTTGAGGTGTCATGTAATGGAAAATTTATGTTAAGGAGTTATAGGCCATTTCAGAAATTAGTCACCAGTGTTTGTTTTCAGGACATGACAAACCTTTTCAGTCACTTTTCTGCACTCTGCACAGATGCAGCCTCAGTCCAGTTCATCAGTGTAACTAAAATGATAAATTGTGTATGTTTACGTGGAATATGGAATTTCTGTCTTCCTACTACTGAGCATATACTGCTTGGTGTCCGTAGTGGCGCTGAATCACCTAGCATTTGAACAGTGATCTTGCTTTTGTATGCTCTTGGAATCAGAGAAGAAATAGCGACTCATGTGGTTTGGATTACGACAATGAAGTCAAGACTGTGGCGGGAGCCCTGTTGCAGATTGTTTACGTGATTTAGCAGTGGGAGGCCTGTGGCTCCATAAATTACCTCTCCACCAGCAGGGCTTACTGTGGTAACAAGAATGCCTGGAGAGCATTAACAACGAGGGCCAACTAAAACGAACAAAAGCAAGTGAAGAGATGTAAGAAATGAGGCATCTTAGTGAATTAAAATGAATTGCGTCGCTAATGAGAACAGAGCGTCCTGTCTGTGTCTGGTGTGACTCATTTGGATAGAAATGTTATTTGTTGCAATTTGGTTCTAACTGGAAAAGATTCTTATTTTTGTAGCGTTCTCTAAATCAATGCAGATAATTGTTGACACTCATGAGAGTTATTTATAAACTGAATCATGCTGTTATCTTTTGTTAGATGGTGAGGAAAAGAGCGGAGAGTAAACTTTGTTTTAAATAGTAAATACATTTGTAAAGAAATAATTTTCATTCTTATGGCTCTCAAATCCTCTTCCTGCCACCAGTGTCTTGGATTATACATCCTCACTGTGCAAAGCATCATCTTCCCTCTGCCACTAACCTTCAAGCTTGTTCTTTGTTTCAGGCATCTTCTACGGAAGATCCTACTCAATATAGGCTTCTCTCTCGTTCTGTCGCTGACCAGCCCATTTTAACCCAGGCAGAGAGCAAATTATCACTGCCTGTTTTTTTCTTATTAGTTGACTTTTTTATACTGTTTTTCATCATCTGAGGCACCACCCTGGTGCTTCATTAATTTCCACCCCCAAAGGCTTTCTCTCTGTCCATTGTGGGTGTTGGAGAAGAGGATGATTTTCTCTCATCTCCCACCTTCTTAGCACCTTGTTGCGTGTTTGGCACTTGTCTGGTCTTTGCATTTTCTTGTTTGGGACACAGCTGGTCCATAAGAACACTGCTGAACCTCGTGGCACAGCTGGGCCTGGGTCCAAGATGGATGAAAATAAATGGAGATAGTTATGATATTATGTAAATGAAACATCCTGAATCACACTATCTAAATATTTTGGCTTTTTAAATTATGGGAATGCTTCTTATTTTGCTTAGCTTGTTTTCAGGATGTAGGCTGGTGCTGGCATTGTCAGTGAGTTCTTTTTTCTTTTATCATTGTCTGATTTCACCTCATAGTCTCAACTCAAATTTTCATAGTTTCAAGCATGTGAACAAAATGAAATGCAAACTTACCAGGTCTTTGAAAATGCAGATATAAGTGACCCTTGCTACAATCTTTCTTGCCTTTCCTTGCAATGCAAATAGATCACTCTGCTAAATATTTCTAAAATAAGATCAAAATAGGAGAACTATAAATGTCCATGCTGAGAAAGGGTGGGGAGGGAGAGAGAGGGAGTGAGTGCTGGAGGCAGAGAATATTGCTTGGAATTCTTCAATTTCCAATTTTGGTAATAAGTGAACTGGTAGTAGTAGATTAGTAATATTTGATGTGATGTCATGTTTTTTTCTTATTTAAACCCATACAGGTATTTAACCAAGAGGGAGAATTCATACTGAAGTTTGGATCAAACGGAGAAGGAAATGGACAGTTTAATGCACCAACTGGAGTAGCTGTAGACTCTAACGGAAATATTATTGTAGCAGATTGGGGAAACAGCCGAATACAGGTAGAGATTTGTGTATTTCAAAGGTGCTCGAGTAGGAAAACTAATTAATTGATAGCTCTGGTCACTAAAGCCTTCAGACTTCCCAAGAAGTAGGACAGCAGCACTGGAAGTTATGTGGTTTCTACCACAGCCTTTTCTATGCCTCATTGCTGGTCTGTCTACTTTTAGAAGTGGTAATGTCAGACCATGGACTTCCCAGCGTGACTACTGGCAAGTCTGATGGTTACTTAGACCAAGGCTCTTGTCTCCAAGTAGTTCCCAAAAAGTTATTTGATGAGTTCAGACTTACAACCTTTACTGAGATCATAGTAATTTATAATAATCATCATAAAAGAAGGTTGGAGACATGGTGGAAAATACAAAAAAGCAAATGGTCTGTATAGACCCTGAGGCAAATACAGCAGATTTTTATCATCTTTTAAAAATGTTGGAAAAATATTCTGCTTTTATGGTAAGAGAGTTGCACTCTTTTTATCATTCAAGTATTAATCACAAAATTCTTTCCTATTTGCCAAAGAATATCTAATAAATAACTAAATGTAGACATTAGTTTCACTGAATATGAAAATAAGGGAGCTACTCATGAGTTGTTCTCAGGAAGCACTGTCAACAGTGTAAACAAATTCCTGGTTTTCCCTGTGTGGGAACCTAAGATTCATGCTAGCCACAACAGTAAGATTTGTTAGGAAAACAAGGTGTTGGTTGAGTTCCTGACTGAGTTTGTTTTATTCTAGCTGGTTATTTTTAGAGCAAGGAACAGCCAAGATGCTTTTTTTTATTATGACTTTGTTGCATGTTCAATTCTTGCCAAAGATTCTGGTAGCCTTAATTAGTTCTTTTTAATAAGGAAATATATTTGTATATAAACTTGCATATTATGAAACTAACAGATCAGATTCTGTGTATATTTATTCTAGTGTATGTATGTATGCCAACAGTTTCAAAAATAAGAATAGTGGTATAACTGAAAGCAGATTTTTGTTTGCTAGTTTTCTTTTTTTATTCATAACTTTTCTTATGTGCTTTATCACCCCAAAGGTCTTTGATGGAAGCGGATCGTTTTTATCCTACATTAACACGTCTGCTGACCCACTTTATGGCCCCCAAGGTCTGTCCCTTACTTCAGATGGCCACGTTGTAGTTGCAGACTCTGGAAATCACTGCTTCAAGGTCTATCGATACTTACAGTAACAATGAGCTCTGGAGATGGATAATCGTCCACCCGTAAGCAAAGACTGGTCCCAGAGATCCAAGGCAGGATGTCTCCTACTTTGAGTTCATTTTTAATTATGAAGGAGTCTCTTATGGACTTCTCATGTTAATTTCCAAACTTAATCTTGTTTACATAGAACTTGCACCTCTTACGTTCCTCACTCAACTTTTTGTTGTAAGGGTTAATACACAGAATCCTCTTTAACTGAATTCATAGAGACAATGTGATATTAAACACAAACTGCAACTTACGGAACTGGAATTAACTAGTTAGGCAAAAAGGAGAAAAGTTCGGGGAAAAATCCCCAAAGCTATTTGAAGACTGCGAAAGGTAGCTCCTGTTCAGAGCTTCCAAATTTGAAAAAGTGTCATTGTTATGCATTATTTCACCCAAAAGTGATCCTGGGAATCTTCTAGATCTCATTATCATGGTAGGTATTACACTTTTAACATTCTTCAGTCTTACTATCTATAACACGTAGGTCCTTTTAGTATAAAGTTAAGTCACACAAAATCAGTCTAGTTCTAACTGTCAGACCTAACACAGCTCAACATTTAGCACTATGAGAATCAATGCAAATTCCCAGCTCCTGTGGGATTAATGAAGGATTGTTTCATGTGCTTGTTCTTCACTCTTCCTCTTGCTCAGTGTGCTGGAAGGACTTTGCAGAGACCTGACGTTTCTTAACGTCAAGCTTAACGAAAAGCTTAATTGTAGTGATACATTAGTGAGAGCTGAATTTCTGTATGACGACAGACCTTTTGACACCAAACTAGTTCATTAGGATCAGGGTTATTACAATGTCAAATCAATTAACCTCATGTGTGCCACTCTTTCGTATGTGTTCATTGCCATGTTTCCTTAAGGCAACTCATTGTATTAACAAATAAAAGAAATGCAGCATCACACAGGACAGAAAGCCAGAGAAGGTACCCCTATGGAGGACCTACATTATACAACCAAAGGAACTGTGGTAAACAGAGGTTGTATAGGAAAGCCAAGGGTTACCAAAGCTATTTCTTTTTACATGAGGAAAAAACACATTACAAATAAGAATGAATTTGAACCAATTCCTGAAGTCCTTCATCAAAGGGAATTTTGTTTGAGGATAAAATACGGACTGTGAGATTTGTTCTGATTTGTTTGTATGTATGTATGTATGACTGACTGACAGAAAACAATTTAAAATTCAATGTATGTTATTTCAGCAAACTGGAACATACATATGCCATTTGACAATGGCAGTACTCTGAAAAATGTCCCTCCTCCTTCCTGCCAGATATTTCTACTGTGTTCTTTGTTGAAGTATTATTTTAATTGGAAATGCTTACAATCACATGACTTGGTTCTGTTTTTAAAGTTGTTTGTTTGTTTGTTTGTTTTTCTCAAGTGTATGCTTGTCCTTTTTAAAGTACCGTTGGCTTTACTCTTAATTCTAAATCCAATGGTCAAAAGATGAATTGCTACCATAGCCTAATATAGAAACAGTGGTGCTCACTCTTAAACCTCATTTGAGGAGCTGGTGAGCGTGCTGCCAATGCCTAAAATAGTGTGACAAGTAGCATTTTTCTCTTCTAATTTTTAGGGCCTTGAAACAAAAGGGCATTGGGTCAGGAACAGGGGAATGTTTTAAGCGTATTTGCAAAATTGAAAGAAACCTTTGTTAATGACTTGTTACAGGTATTTGTCTTATTTCTAAAAGGTTAAAGTTGTTTCAACCAATTTGAGAAAAAAAAAAGAATGGTTTTTATAAAGATACGTTTGACTTGTAAAAATGCAGACCCCCAGATTCTTAAATGTAGTGTTTTCTATTTCTTTTAATTACTGTTTCTTCTCTTTCCCTTGTTTATTTTTTGCACATAAACCGATTTACAAACTCTAATGCAAAGATAAGTTTCCTTATTTCATTGGAATAAATATGTGTGTATAAGGCATAAGCTTTGGACTATATAATGCAGCTAAGAAACTGGTGGTAACGTTTTTGAAATGTTAAAAATCAAGCCTGTTATTACCAAAAGAAAAAATAGCCTCTGCTTGAACTGAGTTTGTCCTAAAATTCCTGAGATGATAGTTACCTCAGATATTATACAATAAACGTCCTATCAAAATTTAACAAAGTTGTAAATCAAATTTGATGACGATCAAGTAATTTTCTTCTAAGTGTCCTTATAAGCAGCCTTCTGACCATTTCTAACATTGGAATACCCTTAGATGGCTAATTATCAATGAACAAAGGTACATAGCATTTTAACTATATTGCTTAGCAAAAAAAAATAAGAGTTGCACTGGTTCTTTGAGAGGAAAACAAAACAAAACACAGAAACTATTGTTGCTGTCAGTTATGGATACTACTGATTGAATCTAGTTCCAAATTTGAATTTTCATAATAACATTTTACTAAACTTGCATGGCTTCCTCTAAAGAAACATTGCCAAATACTCCATTGCCAGGAACTCTGAGAACCACAGAAATCAGACCCTAACCCATATATCAAAACATATACTTAGGACTGTACTATTCCATGCATCTAGTTTACTTTGAGATTTTCAGTTCATTTGACACTGTGCTGCTCATCGGGATTTTACATAGCCTATGTCAACCCTTTGCATCCTGATGAAACGTGGAATTCTGCACACAGCCCCCTTGCTACCAAGCTAACAGCATTAGGGGTGATTTTTTTTTTTTTTTTTTCCTGAAGATTGAATAGTAGTTTGGGTTTTCCATCTTATTGATATTTTGGACATCACTAGAACAGCACTTAGGGCACTTGAAAAATGGCACTGATTTGGATTTCCTTCTAATAGGGAGCAAATGCTACAAAGTACAGTTTCAAATTCAGTGGCATAGGCTATTTCCTTCCAAAGGCTGACCTTATCTCCCACAGGAAAACTGAGGAACACGTTGCTTTTGCAGTGTGCTTTTCAAGTCAACTTAGCTAAAATGCTTGGCTTACTAACCTTACAAAGAACAACCAAAGCAGAAATTCTGTTCTAAAAAACCTGGCAGATTGTTTTCTCATTCAATTAAGTGAACGTCAAAATTGCACTACTTGATTTACTGAGTTGTTAGCATTTATTAAAGGCTTTATAGGCATTCTGCTGCCAGATTTCAGGTATAACCAAATGTTCCCTTGACTTCCCTGGAATGCTAATTGACTAGCAGCGCAGCATGAATGGTGAAAGTATGCGCTTTGTTTAACTAATCTTCAACTCAAAAGTAATCTCAAAAGGTTATCAGATCTTGTGTAATTTGGAGTATTTTAGGACAAACTAGCCAACTGTATTTTCAATGTTTTGTGAACAGAATAAGAGGATCTATTCCGATGGATCCACTACAAATAGTAGGGGATTTTTACCTAGCTTAAAACAGCAGCAACGTAGCTGAATAGGAAAAGGAAAATGGCTTAAGGCAAAGCATTTGTCTAATGTAGACAGAGAGTTATTTATTAGTAAATGCTCTTCTGTTCTGTAAAAGCTAGAGGGTTTTCAATTTTATGTCACTATTTTTTATAATTAAGGATCTAGTGTTGCCATAATGAGAACTATAAGTGCCCAATATGTTGTGTTTGTTATAAAGAAATGACTTCCAGCTGTGGGTGACAGCTAGTTATGAAACCATGGTGTACATTGAGACTTTTCTTGCAGAACTGTGAGCAGTGATTGTTTTGGTCTGTTTGTGGAGAGTGCGCGAAAGGTATTTGTGCTCCGCAGTAGGGAGGTTCCTAACTGGTTGCGTTATTTCTGATGAATGTACAGCACTTCAGTTGATGTTTGTGAGCAACACGGCCTTAACCCGGACAATTTTGCTTTGGCTTTATGACATGGGAATGCTCCCTAAGCTGCACAGTGTACGGCAGTACCCCCGTTAGAAATCTCTACCAGTTGATACGCTGCAGCTTTCCGGTTCCAAGAGTCTGTCTTTTCTCTTGAATTTTTTTTAAAGCTTTTTGTACATTCCACCTTTGTAAGTCCATTTCATATGTTTTGCGTACATGTAAGTCTCATGTAAGTCTTGCACTCTGTTGATATTCATGATGATTTTTTTTTTTTATTGGTGGTGGTGTTTGTTTTTTGTTGTTTTATTTTGTTTTGTTTTTAAATCCCTATGAGGCTAAATACAAACTTTGTCTCCTTAAGGTCGAGGATGAAAGATGCGCATCAAAGTGTTTGTGTGTGTGCGTGTGTGTAGTTTTAGCTTCCTGTGTGCCACGGTATTATTGATGCTTTAGCCGACAATAAAAATAAAAATTACTCTGTCTTGGAAATGTAGGAAAATCAGAGTCAAATGTGTACCTTTACCACGCACAAAAATTTCAGATAATAAAAATAAAGCTTGTTTCCTCTGTTATTCTCATTGTTGAGATTTTATTTATCATGTGTTTCGTACTCATTGGCCCTAAAAATATCTCCATAATGCAGCAAGATGGGTAATTTTTTTTGAAAAGGAAACTCTGATACCATAGGTCACAAGCCAATAAAACTGTAATTACTTCACAGGTCTTTAAAAAAAAAAAAAAAAAAAAAAAAAAAAAAAAAAAAAGGAGTGAAAGAGGAACTTAGATCCTCTTGGGAAGCAGGTGGGGAACTGGGCTTCCTTGTCCTCCATGTTCCATTCCAGTAATCAAAAGTTCAGTGATCAAAATTAACATTTTCATTGGAAAATGCTGCTCTTTACCAAGAAATTTCTGCAGTAAATGGCCAACTTCCTCTTTGGCCTTGCTGTGATACTTACTTGAGTCTGTGCAGAGATGAGCGCGTGATCTTTTAGAAGGAATACGGAATCCTGTTATCACAAATGAGAAATAATGTCAGGGAAAGCAAGGCCAAAATAGTTTAAAAGGGTACATATGTTCTGGGCACCCATCTTGAGATACCCAGAATCTCTCTCTTTAAGGACTGCTAACCACTTATAAATAATTACACAATCAAAACTGTTTCATTGTTCCTTAGGCTAAAATTCTCTTTCACATGCAGCTGCACCGCTCCGCAGTTAACTATCCCCATAGTTTTGCTGACAGTTCATGTGAATGCTCCCTAATTTGCACCAGACAAAAATAACTCCCTGAACTGGAACAGTCAATGTAATTTTTGCAGACAGATGCTCTCCCCAGGCACCAGCTGTGCTGGTGGAAGAGAGACCCACTGTCTGCTGCTCATCGCTACCTCCAGTTGAAGTTTCCCGACCCTCCCGTGTGTCAGATGAATGTGAAATGCCCCATTACCAAGAACCTAGTAGTTAAGCTACTCATTTCAGTGAGTTAGTAAGTAGTTACTTCAGAGGTCTGCTAGCAAAGCTGTGGCAGAAGTGATCACTGCTGTAGGGCCAGCTAGCATCTCCCACCGGGTCAGATGTTTGTAGGGAGAATGCCTGTTCGCAGGCTGGGAGCCCAAACACTTGCTTGAGCATGACATGAGAGAGCAGATGCTATAGACACTGCCCTGTGTGGGTTACTCGTGGGTCACGTTGCCTCCGGATGCCCGGCTACGTCCCACTGTTGCCTGCTGGGCCCTCAGAGGAGTTGGTATCATCACCGATGGGCAAGTGGCTCCCAGGGCTCCCTTTCTCTTCCAGCCTCCAGCTCTACCGCAGCATCTTCTGGTGTCAGTCATATGGATGCCATGGAAGGTAGCCCACAGCACTTAGGAGGTTTGCTATTAATTTTCTGGAATTGAATTCATCTGCTAGTCAACTTGAATTCCTTCCTTCTGTTCAAAAAATTAGCTCATTGAAGACTGCCCTATAGTGTGCATATCCAAAAGGAACAAAACCAAAGTAGAACAGACAATTTTTGTTCTCCTACTTAACCTTCCTGCCTTCCAATGCCACTGTAATGCCTTTTCAAACAGTACTTATGAATGTAATTCAATTACAGAATTTTAAGAGCAAAATGAAGGAGTACAACTTCTATCTATCTCATGTAAGTATATTTTAACACTGACAAAGCAATGGGATATTTCTCCACCTCAGATTTCAGGAACTACAAAGCTGTTGCAGCTAGTGCTTAGACATCTCCCTCAGACACCAAGCACAGAAAATTTCAGCCCAAACTGTTAGAACTTGAGAAAATCACACACATTAAAACAAATTTCTAATAGAAAAGCAGTTATGTGCCAGCCTTCCACAGCATTTCCATCCATTGTTGTTTTATATTCAAACATTCACATTTAAACATTCTGAAGCCCATAAAAATGCCAGACCTTTCTGTATGTTAAGAGTGGTTCTTTCACACTTTATCCAGTCATGAAAAACAATCGTCACTGGACAGAGCAGGAGATATTCCTGTGTACTTTCTGTTTGGGACCTCTTCCAGCCGGTCATCTTTCAAGCTAGTTAGTTGTAATTAGAAGACACTGAGGCCTGTTCAGATTGCGTGCCCCTCTGGAACACCCTCCCCTCGTGCTCCTCCTCATCTCCCTGCAGCATTTTTAGCTCCGACACCCACTCTGCTCCTCGCACGTGTTGCTTAGAGAAAATCCACACTGCAACAGGTGCTTTACAAGTGCCTCAACAACCTTTTGAGAGCAGCTGAGCTGGGTTTCATCTCAGGCTGTGAAGGAGCAGGAAAGGGCCCGTGTCCTGGGGGAGAGAAGGGCCCAGAGACAGGAGGGAAGCAGCTGCCACTGGGAATGTGATGCACAAGGAAGAATAAAAGAAATAAGCGGCTTCGTATTTTGTATAAATATCGCGCTTTGCATTGATAATGTCCTTTTTAACATGCATTTCATTTTTAGCAATACACTGGTGCCCACACTGAAAAATTGGATCATTGCTAGGCCTGTGTGGAAGAGAGCTTCAGGTTTCAGGAAAGGGGGCACTTCATAAAAGCGCTGAAAAATATTTATGGGACTACCTGAACATTTCAGCTGGCATGTTTTTATTTGCCTGAACTTAAACTCTACAATTAGTACGGTAGATAGAAACCTCTTGCTGTTACCACGCTGAGCAATTTCTCAAGACTGCTGTTGCCAAAGGAAGGCAATTTACAGCACGACTAATAATTACAATGAAGTGTAAGTAGTTAAAG
The DNA here is from genome assembly GCF_011077185.1 of Oxyura jamaicensis. Taxonomy (NCBI): domain Eukaryota; kingdom Metazoa; phylum Chordata; class Aves; order Anseriformes; family Anatidae; genus Oxyura; species Oxyura jamaicensis. Next base: position 51,564,036 of record NC_048896.1, on the reverse strand, counting down.
TTGTTAGAACAGTCATCGCGACAAACAACCATTTCAGCAACACCAGATGTGCCCGAGACCTTCACTTCCATATGTTGAGCGGGGTTTCATTTCCCCACATCCTCCCTCACCAGGCTGTTTGTGTGACAGGGGTGGTTGTAGGCCCCTGTTAGTGTATTTTACGTTTGCTGCTGGGCCTGGGAGAAGAAAGAAGACATGGTGTGTATGGGGGGCTGCATAGTGCAAAGGCCACAACGCCTCGTCTTGGGGGTGTCACTACCTGGAGACACACAGCACGTGTCCTGCAGGCTTCCAAACCCATGGCTGTAGATAGAGATACGAAAACAAGGTTGGAGCCAGCGGTGGTGGGATTTTAAGTATTTTTAGGCTCTTTATTGTGGAAGTGAATGAATTTCAGTATTACAAGGATATATCAAAGATATGGCAATTATATCTGTCAAGAAAATTGCACATTCCACACAAAATATAAAATGGATGTGTACTGAGAAGTATGGGAAGGGTGAGCGTAACCTGTCGTAAAGCCTGGGCAACGCCACGTGGGGAACTTCATCAGGGCCCCTACATCTCAGCAGGCTTTGTGACCTGCACCCGGTGTAACTGACAGCTTGCCATGGACAAAGTCTGCCTCACCTGCCTACAAGGGGATGTGATTTCAGGTTTAAAAAAATAATAATACAAAATTAACAAACAAATGTGGTATTTTAAATAACTAAGGTAAGTGATAAACTGCTTCGTGGTATTAAAATAGAGGTGGATTTGTTGTACAGCTGCTTTATTCAAACACTCTGTTTCTCGGCTAACTCCACAAGGTGCAGAAACCAGGACGTAATTTTACACGTGTTTTGTTTTTTTGTTTGTTTGTTTTTTTTCCTTTCCCCTCCGCGATTTCATCCAGCCGCGGTGCCGATGGCGCCGCTGACAGGAGCCGGTGGCGGTGGCTGCCCGCGGGGGGGGGGGGTCCGGCCGGCAGGCGGCGCTGCGGGCTCCGCCGGCGGCTTCCCGGCGGGCCTTGCCCTCGCGCTGGCGCCCAAATCAAACACAGCCCGGAGGCGGCCATGGTAAGCGGCGGGGCCGCCCTCCTCCTCCTCCTCCTCCTCCTCCTCCTCCTCCTCCTCCTCCTCCTCCTCCTCCTCCTCACCCCCGCGGCGCCGCTAGCGGGGCGGGGGCCGCTGAGGGGCGCGGGGCGGGCAGGGGCCGTTGGGCGGGTAACGGCCGCTGCCTGCCGGAGGGCGGCCATGGGCGGCCGGGTGGGGGGGGAGGATTGGGAGAACATAATAATGCTTTTTAAAAATATAAAAAATGCAGTTAGTGAAAGAAAATCCTGGCTGTCTGTGGGAGACTATATCCCGACATGACCATAGCCTAATATTTCTGCCCTTTGCTTCTACTTCAGTCCGTGCTCTTTGCAGCTTGGTCACACAGCTACGGAGAAAAGAAACGGAAGAAAAACAGCTTTAAAACCATGATCTTGAAAGTAGACAGCTGAGTGGGAAATTTGAAGACCTAGTAACTCAAAATGTGCTTTATCACCTTTCACATTAGTGTCTCCATAACACAAGGTTAAATATTATATTATGAACACAAATATTATAAACACAAAAAGCAAGGGACAGTCATTCTTATCTTTTTAAGAGCTATTAAACATTTGGGAAAGCTACTGAGACTAGGCATAAATACACATTTAATCACGTTCAAGCAAAATAACAAACTTTGGCTATGCCAGGAAACCTCGAGGCTTGAGCTTGATTCGATTGCATGAAAGGTGGCCTCCTAACGTAGAGCACGGCTCCAACAGCTTAATATATTGCAGGTGGGTCAGCTTGGTGTAACGGTTCTTTGTGAAAGCCCAGGGTTAGTGGTAAGGTATATAAAAGGATGGCAAATATAACTTAGAGGTATGTAGGTAGGAATTCTGAGCAAATGTTATTTATGCAGACGGCAGAATGTTTTTTTTTTTTTTTCCTGTTCTAGTCCAAGAAAAAAGGGCTGAGTTTTGAGGAGAAGAGAGCTCGCATGATGGAGATCTTTTTTGAGACAGTAAGTCACTTGCTTAAAGTTGTCCTGCATTTACATCCAGGGAAGATAGGCCCTAAAAGGAGGTTAATTGTAGATGAACTGTGTGTATACATCTGCTTTTCATGTATGCCCTATGTCATCGTTGTGTAAATTACTGGGATGGAGCAGGATCCGTGTAACTTTGGATCAGGTGGCTGGTCCCCTGATGGAGCCGTGGCATAAAGATGTGCAGGTGTTGTTAAATGCTCAATATGTGCCCTTTTCTTGGGGCAAAATCTTCTCATGTTGGGTATGTTACCATAAGAGCAACAGCGAGAGATTAGGAAGGATCTCACTGAGTTTGAGAGGTGGGAGAAATCTCAGTGTTACGAGAGATCAGAGCAGGCCTGAAAGGTCACTGGGGAGAAGAAACCTGGAGATCCAAAAAGCAGACCTACGGGTATACTGGTGGGATACGTACAGCGTGATGCTATTAAAACAGTTACTGTGACCTTTCAGTACCTGAGCAATGCAGTGCAATGCATCTGGTGCAGTCTAACCCTGACTCTGTGCCCTCAAAGGGATTTTCACCCAAATTTAGGCAAAATTTGGTGACTTTGGTGACAAAGAAAAAAAGTCTCGTTATTTTCTTGGTACTCTAGAGACAGCAATAGTCTTTTTTTAATTTTTTTTTTTAAATTTAATTCTATTGAGGGATATACATCAAATTTCCCTAGCAAAACATAAACATTCAGTGTATTTCCTGCTTGCTTTTGTTGACATTGCTTTGGTGTAAAAACCATACAGGCCTGGATGGTGCTGTCATTTGGATCTGAAGTGTCTTTTATGTTTTGCCCAGAAAGATGTGTTCCAGTTGAAGGATATAGAGAAGATTGCTCCAAAAGAAAAAGGGATTAGTAAGTATTTACAAAAGTTTTTTCTCTTCAGCCATTAATTATTTTTTGGACAGGTCAAATTGTGTAAATTTTCCTGGTTGTGGTCATAGGCTTGTGATTTTAATAGTAATGGGAAAAATATCTGGAAAAGCAAACAGTGGTCAGTGGCAAGGCTGCAGAAGTAACATCAACAGAATTTTCCTATCATGATTTGCTAATGTTTGCATCACTTATATTGGATGATAGTGCCAAAATTAGAGATTACTGAGATGCCACAGCTACCTCCGAGTGAACCACTAAATGGGATAGGATTTTTCACAGGTTCTGACACCCAGCAACTGGTGGCTTTCATTCTATGAAATCATTATGTGTACTCGGGCAGAGAGCAGACGATTTACATCTCTGTCTGTAATGTCACAAATGTCTTAAAATGCTAGTCCAATTGTACATGGTCAATGTTTTGGTGAATTTCACCATCGCCACCCCCCTCCCCCCAAAATGGCTAGGTGGCTGTAAAGGGAAGGGGTTTGTCTTTTCAGTGGAAGCATTCCTGATGAGATTGTTGGTTTTCAATTAGATCCATTATGATTTTTCTTATGCTGTTGAGGTGTTTTATATAGTCCTTCTTTTGCTTTCTTTTGTGTTCACTGGTGAAAGGGGGAAGGAGAGTGGTGTTTGTGTAGGTGCCACAGCCCTTGATTAGTGTATCTGTGTGGCACTGTGCAAATAATGGCTAAAGATGGTTGGTGGGAGAAGTGCAGACATACTGAAAAACATTGCTTTGCCATATTCACATTATGTCAGCAGCTAGCAGCACTCAGGCATCTGAAGAAATGTAATGCTTTCTTGATTGGCTTGTCAAAAAAACTGTTGCGTGTTTAGTTGCAATATGCAGGAAGAGGATGCAAAACAGTAAGTACCAGCATTGGAATTTCATATTTAAAAATACAGAGTGTCTAACACCATTAATACCTTTGAGGAATCCAAATTCACCTGGCCTTTGAATGTGGAGGCATTTAGTCACTAAACCGAAGTCCCAATTCCTCTAAAAAGAAAAAAACTTGGACCATGGAGATGCCCCTCTACTGCCTACACTGGCATTCAATGTATAACTTCCAAAAGGTGGGGTGTTTCTGGTAAGGGGTCCCCATTAGACCTGAAACTGCAAGTCGGAGACTGAAAACTAGGAATTAGCTTGAAGGCATTTGTATTTCCAGCACTTGTGGATGATGAAAACTACTTCCCTTTGCTGAAATGGAATAATTCTTAAAATGGTGGGTTGTACCCCACATTTGCTACAGAATGGACAATTCCTGCACATATATAACGTTACAACGGCTTTCTGTATTGGAACTGAATAAAATCACATGTAAAATCTGTCTCTCGTGAGCCTGTATGCAGGTGGGTTTAGTGCCTCTACGGCTGTTTAGTGCTTTGGTAAGCATGGCAAAGTGAGATGTAATCACAGTCCTAATCAAGAAATTATAAGTGAATCCATGTTATAATTACGATGGCAAGACAACTTTTCAGATGCCCCCTCATGCGTTTGTCACGCCATTGTACTGTAATAAGCATGTATATTTGGTGATAGCTGTGAGCGGTTTACAAACATCTGGTAGCAGACTGTACTGAGTAGCAGCCTTTATGTTGAAACCGCTGATTTCAAAGGGATTCATTCTTTGAAGTGAAGCATCAAGCAGGGTGTCCTCTTGGAACCTTCCAGCTAGCTGAAGTTATAGTAAATTATTCTCACAGATGACTGTAGATGGTATCTAACTGAATTAATAATTCTCCGTGATTCTGTGGAGGTGCCATGCAGTTCTAATTTGATGTTTTTGTTTTTATTAGCTTCAATGTCAGTGAAAGAGATTCTGCAAAGCTTAGTTGACGATGGCATGGTGGACACTGACAGAATTGGAACTTCCAATTACTTTTGGGCTTTTCCAAGTAAAGCTCTTCATGCCAGGAAGCGTAAGTTAGAAGAACTTCAGTCTCAGGTAAATTGGTTTTAAGGAAAGTACTTGGTGGCCAGAATTTATTCTTATACCCTCTTGCTCATCTCACTTGCTCTCATGCACACATACACCCACACACATAGCCCTAGTTTCCTGTGGGAGTCATTTGGCAGGCAGGATAGGATATTCTGTCTTGTTATCTTGATAGCACCCCCAGAAAAGTCTTGGAAGTCACTCTTGCTGGAGCTTGAGAAAACCTTTTGCCACTTGCTGCTGAAAACATGTTATTTGTGATGGAAAACATCATTTAAGGACTTCCTTTAAATAATTAGGCAACGTATGCTTTTATCTGTCTTATATGGCGTAGGCCATCATGTGGTAATGTTCTGAAAGCCAGGAGGGGTCTGAAATGGATATCCCAAGTAAATGTGGCAGTGGTTTCTACTTAGGGCCGTTGTTCGTTCACATCTGTTCTTATTGATAGCTTAATTAGTGTGCACTTTTATAATCCAGTCCTGCACTTTTATTAGGAGAGAATAACAAATTGCTCGCTCATGTGATCTCCTGCAGAAGAGCAAGGCATCTTTTGTTGCAACGCTGCTGTTCTTTTGATCTGGCTTTACTAGTTTTTAGGAAGTGTCTTTCTTGCTTCTCTTAATTGGAGCGGGAAAGCAGATGTCTGTTCATCGGTTTGTTTGCAACTGGAGTAAATGATAACAAGTTCAATAAACTAGTTTTATGGTCTTTATTGTCTGCCCAACAACCCCGCCAGCTTTTCCCATGCTTATTTAGCATTATGTTCATTCATCAAAGAATCAGCTGAATTAATGGAAAATTATTTGTAGCATCTGGGAATTTTTACAGACACTTCAGGCATAGCTCTGGTGTCATCATTGCTCTCGTATGTCAACTTCAGCTATTTCGTCAGTGCTGCAAATTAAATGTATAAAAACATGCTTTTTTCCCCAACATGAATTGAAGAAGTATTTTGTGAATCTGAAGTCTTATTCACCAAGATAAAGTAAAAAGTCTGATCAATGCAGTTATTTAGTAGCTGAAGTTCCTTCTGTCTACATATAGTACGAACAGCTGGGAGGTAACCTTGTCAGCTGTCCCTGGCGATGCTGCCACTGTTCGTAAATCTTTCATGATTACACTGAAAGAGTCCATTCCACTGCTCTCTTTTAACCAACATAAGGTCATTTCCACTTGCCCTGAGGAAAGGGCAGTTTAATTACTGCCCTGGATGCTCTAGACAGGCATCCCAAGGTGTTTTGTGTGTCTGCTTGTGTGGATTTGGCAGAGGGAGGGGAGTACCCATACTCTGTCACATGCCTGGTGCATCTACTCCAGTTTTCAAGGTTAAGAATGAGACTTGTCAGAACTTTTGGCTCCTTTTACCATATTCACAAATCTGTGTTGCTTTTGTGAGCTGGTGATGCCTTCAGGGGTCTGCAGCAGTAAGGAGGAAGCACTGTGGAAGGTTGCACTCCTGATCATCACTAACTGGGACTGTGTGGAGACAGCCTTCCACGCAGGTGCTTTAGATGAGTTGAAGAGTGCTGGTTGAGATAGCTGCTGCGGTACTGTTTGTGTCATCAGAATTATTGATTCTTTCATTTCAGGTTCTGCCACTGCTCTATTTTGGGTACCTTTCTCAGCATCTCAGATGATCTGTTGGCATTATGGATATAAACTTGTGTGTACTTGTTCACCAAACACCCGAGTGCTACCATCTTGTTGAATGCCAATGGTTTGCTCATGGATTCTTTCTGGTTTTGATTGAGTGACATACTGTAGCCAAGTAGCTGAATGATGGAACTGGTGTTTGTCTTTGCCCTTGGGCCCAGTCCCTTCATCAATTTTCAAGATAATTGATCAAGAAGGCCTCTAGCATACCGTGATGGTTATCTTCCTTTGAATGCCTCACAGAATGTGCATAACATGTTCCACTGAAAGTATCCGGGGGTTGTCTGCCAACACGTTGTGCTGCCTTAAATGTACTATTACATTATTAAGCATAATACCATCTATTATTATGGTATTATAATAGTCATGCAGTTAGCGTAATGTTATTTTATGGTTATTGCTGTTTAGAAATAAACTATGCTGATATAAACAGTTTCATCATACTAAAAATGTTGTAGTTGAAAGATGAAGTTTTGTTACCAGACCCTATTTGCAAACCAAGTCCTACTCCTAACCCACAGGCTTCCTGAATTCTCTTTAAAACATGTTATGAGCCCTTAAAAATACTTTCATTCATTACCTTGCTTTTTTGATGAGAATGGAAATGTTTCAGGGGAAACAATTTTCAGTAGCCAAACCTTTCCCTGTTGACACAGTGGAAGGGTGGCACTTCCATATGAATAGCTCTCAGAACATTTTTACAAGACGATAAACGATCCTGTCTGTGGGCTTAACTTGGCTGTAGTTAGTGTTTGTATTATTCTCGATGTGAACACACGCACGTTTCCTGAAGGGTTTCTAAATCCAGTCACCAAGTATCACAAAACGTCCTGTCAGAACATGTAAAGCAGAGGGAAGGAGTAAGCTGTTGTACCGTTTCTGCTGCACGTTGCCTGTCTTTGATCATTCCCATGCACAGCTTGTGGTGTGCTGTGAGACGTGTTTTCTTTCTGCCTCTTGTCCGGATCACTTCTTTAACTGCTTCAGTTGGTCTCTTTCTTCAGCAGTTACAAGCTGGGTTTGGAGTGCTTTACTTAAAGCAGAAGTTTAAGAATCCAGCAGTCTAGTTCATCCGCAGTTAAGGCTTTAAACCTAGAGGCAGTACCTTTATTTGCTGAGGGCATGAGTAAATAGCTGAGGGAAAGGGGTGACCCCACATGCTGAACTGAGACATTTGAAAATCATGTGGAGGAACAGAACAAGCTTCTTCGTAATGCAAATTATCCTGATAATTTGTGGAGCCTGGGCCTGTGTTTGACTAGTCAGGCCTGCTACAGCACCTTTGGACTGCAGACATGGGTATTTTATAACGGTTTAGTAAAGCTAAAGCTCATAGCTTACTGCATCTGACAGAGTATGCGACTGTGGGGAGTCTTGAAACAAAATTTTTGATTCACTTTTATAGTGATTGTTGAGCCACACCCCAACAGAGAGACAGTAGCAGAGAGGTCTGACTCACTACTCCTAACAAAGGGTATGCCACGTTTGCCTGGGTGTTTAAAAGTTACACCTCACGGTTGTTGTGTATATCCTTGGTTTTGTTATGTTTTGTTTTGTTTTTCTTTCCAGGAAGGATTTGTTACGTTTTTGGTGTGATCTCCTTGTGCAGAGAGAGGGCATTTAAAAACAATGATTGAATTCAAGTTGTTTCTGTTGGCTTAGCTCTTTTTTCCTTGTTTTTCAGCATGCTGTTCTGGGGCATGTGTTTGGAGAGGGCTGCAAACCCCTGAACGGGACATAGATGGCAAATCCTGTGCTGATTTCATTAGGATTACAATCTTAGTGCTGCTCTCTAACCCAGAGTTACTATTTGGGCTTCTTCCTGTTTTTCTGAAAAGCAATAACCACAAGTACCTTTGCTTTGTGTAGCTTCTGCTGCACTTTTTTTTTCCTCCAATTGCTCATAGAGTAAGAGTTGCTCGGTAGGTCGCTATGGATTTTGGATTGATTGGCTGTGCAGTTGCACGGCTGCTCTTAAAAGGTTTATGCCTTCTTCCAGATGCTTGTTCTTCACCTCACAGTTATGCTTATGCAGTTGGGAATTGAACCATTGAAAAAGACAGTGGGATGTGCATTTTGGTTAAATCAGATTGTTCTGCAGGTCTGGTTTATTATGGCATCAGTACAGCTATGAGATGGTAAACCAGAGCAAGGGTGTGAATTGAGAAGTATTGATTAAACAAGGCTTGTAAGTGGAGAACTTTTTAATGGAACTCTACCTCTGTTGAGAGAACTGTGGAAGCTTTACTCAGGGGGTTGGTTCTTTTCCTTCTGTAAAAATAGGTGAAAGGATGCAGTTTTATTCTTTATCAATATTCTCCTGGCAGTCAGTTTCTGAAGTTTGAATTACTTATGTTCAATTATGTTTTGACAAAATGAGTTGTTTATTCTTGGCTTAGCAATACTGGAAGCTCAGGGGTTTTATTAAGCTAACACGGAATGTGACCTGTGCAGTGTAAGCAGGAAGATCATCATCTGAGGATTCTTCTGCCTTTTGTTGATTTCATAGCATGCATAAAATGAGGAGATTGGAGATGAGTAACCCCGGCATGTTACCCACAGTCACATTCCATTTCAGTTGAGAGTTGGTAATATATTGCATACATACTGCATGTTGGGTTTGTGTGTTGTTCTGCTGGACGTGCTGCTTACTGAATGGATATGACTGCGAAGGATTCGTTACTTGCTGAAGTTGAGAAGGCACATATGCAGCAGAATCCTAACAGCAGTTTTACTGGGAAGGAAACAGCATATCTGTGAGTGAGGCAGAGAGACCCTTCTGATGTAACCTTAGCATAAAGAGATTCAGCTTAGATTTTCTTTCATTTATTCTTCTTTCATTATCTATGTCTTTTGTAAAACCTGTGCAATGGTATTGTCTGTTTTAGATAAGGTGAATTAATTCTTGCTTGCATTTGCATTATAGTGGCTTGAGTTAAGTATTAATTAATGTAACTGGTAACACTGAGGTCTTTGAGAGTGGACCAGGCTGTGAACCACAACCCTCAGAAGCTGTAAGGAACGTCCCACCTTTCCAGCACATTGTCTACAGTAGACGTAGTGACCTAGGGGTTCTCTACTTGAACTGCCCAGGACAGGTTTAGTACTTAGAGTGCTTAGCTTAAGGGACCAAGTTCTTCAACAGAGATCTTGCTGTTGTTAGTGTTAACTATTGACAGTACTGGAAATACCGTAATTTAGTAGTTTGGGGAAACAAGAAGTTTACTTCCTTTCCCCAGTCTGCTTTTGTGATGGTTCATTTCTCTCTTCAGTTCAAAACAGTTACTTTCACCGTTTTATTGTCAATCATTGCAATTTATTTCTCATAATGTTGCTTTCTTTTGGGTTCTTCTTCTGTGTTCTTAGGGTTTGCGAGGGCAAATTTAACAGCACTCTGTTATTGCCGCTGTTTGTTCTGAGGCAGAGACTAGGATGGTATCATCTCTTACTGCAACAAAGATTAATGAAAATCTTTTCAGAGGAGAATATTGGATGGACTTTCTATGCTGGTCCATGACCTCAGTTCAAGATACACATGATCAACAGAGACGTGGGGAGAGTTTCTGGCAATTTTTCTTTTTCCTCCCACTAAACATTGTATTGGGCAAGTGTTAGTTAAGATGGAAGAGATTAGTTGATGTTTCATTCCTTAAATCTCTGCCCTAGGGTTGGTAAGAGGAGGGATTTTCACTTCCCATGACTCATTTATTGAGCCTGGGGAAGAATTTAGAAGTCAGTGTATCCTAACCCACTTTTGGCAGTTAGTTTAAAAAAAAAAAAAAAAGAAGTAAGCTCTTCGGGAATGAACTTGTTGAAATAGAGTGACTTCACATGTACTAAATTGTTTGTATTTAGGAACACTGAAATATGAAAAGGGAGGATTTAATGCATTTAAAAAAATACTTGGGGAATGCTATATTAGGAAGCGCTTTTTTTAGGAATGCACATTGTTTGAAAATAGTTAATGGAAAAAATAATCATATTGGTGAGTAATCTGGCTTGAGGCCTCCTGGAATATGTTTGACAACTTAGCTAAAAGGAGAGAACCTTATTTGTTCAGAATGCACACAGAATATTTTGGGTTTTAACCACCAGATAGTTTGGTTTATATCTATCCTTTTTAGCCAGATATGTTTTTCCTCCTCAAATATTGTGACTGGGTTACTGCATGGAAGGTTTGCTGGATAGTGACCGCCTGAGGCCACTGGCTGAAGCAAAAGAAACCTCTGCTGTCCACATTGTTTCGGTCTGAGCAGCCTCCTCCTTGACCAACCGATCGACTGGGTTGTCAGAGTGCCTCCACGCAGCGCTGAGGCTGATCCCTGGCTTCATGTAGCTACAGGTGCTGGCTTCAAGGCCTCAGTACTGAACCGAGGTAATGCCCCAGCAGACATGGTGGGTGCCCCGTGAGGGGAAAGCAACGGCCTGATGGTGCTCAGGTCATGTTGCTGACAACCAGGCCCTGTGTACCATGGCTGGTGTTTTGGCTCAGCCTGTTGGAGCTAGGGCTGTAAAGAAAGCTTTTTGCATCACTTCTCAATGGTATCCTCAGTAAATGCCATGCCAGCCTTCAACAGAGCTCCTTGGATCTCTTGTTCAGTTCTCAGTCTCTGTCAATGGCTTTGAATGCAGGGTCTCCCAAGATGTGCAACACCTCTGGAATCCGTGGCCCGATCCTCTTTGTAGGGCTGTTCATTTTGTTTATCAGATTCTCACGTTATAGTTACTTGAATAGCTGTAGTAACAGAATAATTCAGTATGGTTTTAAAAAATACTTTTCTCATTGAACGTAAGGGACTTGCATGAATAAATTGTCTTACACTCTATTGTTATCTTAAAGTTTGGTGAAATACCTTCTGGAAAGCATAGGTCTGTACTTTTTGTATGATTTTTATGGATGTTAGGGTAGCGTACTGAAGAACTGTCCTTTAAAACCAGAGATTTACATCAGTAGTTTTGCAACTAATGTGTGCGAGTTATGTTAGAATGATTCATTTAGACATTTTTCTCTTATGTGTGCTTATAATTTTGTTTTATTAAGTTGCGGAAAGCATACTAATTTGTCCCTTTCCAGGAAAAATAAAAGTCTAATTGTTGAAGAGTTCTCACTTTAATGCCCATTATAAAATATATGCAGGATCCCAATGTGTTGATTAAGCAGTTGTGGTAGTCTTTCCATATCCATGCTGGGCTTTCCTTTTTCCCCTTGTATTTGAGGGCAACCAATTTAGGATTCTACATACTTATTTCTTTATTTTTCTTTTTGTATTGGCCTGGCCATTTTGACAATCATCAGTCCCAGCCATCTGGGTGATTCCATTCCCTTCTGGCTTGCCTTTTTTTTTTTCCTTCTATTTTTTTCTGGGTAGTGATGATTCTCCCAACAGAGGCAATTAGTGGTTTTTCCCTATTTTCAGCCTTCAGGCTTTCACAGACCTATACATTTCCTTTGAAATAAAGGACTAGATACATAAAGAAATGTACAGCTGTGGAGCTGGTATGGTGTCTGTCTGTCTTCTTCATACCATCCAGTGGGCGTTGTAGCAGTAAGAAGTATCCTAAAAGCAAGTGTCTGAGAATCTGCGTCATCTAAACAGATAATATGTTGATTGCATTATGCTCATTCATCTGCTGATCCTGTAAAGCTTCTTCCATGAATCAGTCTCCTGGAAGATGCTAATAGATTTTTCTTTGTAGCAGTTCAGGTTTTTTCTTAGCTATTTGCATCCTGATTTTAAGAAATGATGATGCCTTGAAATGATTCTGAATTTACTAAGTCTTAAAATGTCTAGCAGAGAATACTCTTCTAATGCTGTAACTCATTAGAGCCTTCTGGATTATGCTTAATGGCATGCTACAAAGCCCTGGAGGGTATGCTTAGTTACTGCTGTCATGGCAGACTTCTAAAAATACGGTGCTCTGGAGGCTTCTGTTAGAATTAAGCAACCTCATAATTTGGTGTTCATTAGCAGAATTTCATGCTTTTTCTTTTACTAGCCGTTAATATGTAACTAGATTGATGGCAACTGTGCAGTGTAGGTTTTCTTTTCCTGCCTCCTTGGTGAGCATAAGCTAAAATTGGCATGATTTAAGAGCTTTTTTTTTTTTTTTTTTTTCCTGAGCTGGCTCTGTGGTACCCATAAAGACTATAAAGTAGGCTTAAAGGAGGAATCCTATTCTTAAAAGGGATGTATTGTTACTGTGTCCTGCTAGTGTATGTTATATATTCATTCTGCTATAACGGAGTAAAAAATACTAGTATTTTTTGACTGTGTTCTATGAAACTGGATTTTTTTCCGGTTATGTCTTCACATGGTTTACCTTTCCTATTTGAAGAGGCTTGCACACTAGCTGCTGGCTCAAATATATTCCTGATCCCGACGTCGCAGTGAAACTGTTCATCTGAAATGCAAAGAAATTGGGAATAAACACAGAACACTCTTTCCAAAAGCCTTGTCAAATCTGGCACAGATGCACCCCTGTGCCTTGCATATCGTGAGTGACAGCTCAGCATATTAGCTGAAACCCAGCATCCTGAGAAAGTTTAAAGGCTTAGATGTTGCGTACTGTGTGGCAAGTGTGTCAGTTTGCCTCTGCTATAAGGCCAGGAGCATCCAACTTGGGGATAAAGCAGATGCAGTACTGCCTTTCAAAGCTGGGTTTGATGGAGGTGGTGAGTTGTAATCTTATTTAATTTGAACTTAGACTTCCACCTTCAAATCTTGTAATTTGATTAATATAGTGTTTTATTTAATTCAGAAAATGAGCACGCATGCAGAAATAAAAATCCTATCATGCACTTATATTTGAAGTTTCACTTCATAGCATTTTTCTCTTCTGGAGGGAATGAAATAGAAAAAAAATTATTCAGTACAGTGTAAAACCAAACGTGTGAAGTCAGTTTGAAGCAGAGAGACTTTAGGGGAAAAGTCTTTCCTGACATAGTCATGCAGCTAATTGTTGTTGAACACATTTTATTTCCATCAAAGACCATTCATTATGTCTGGGATTTGAGATGACTTGGTTATCTGTTTGAACATTGCTTATTAAAATGGAATAAAAAGTGAATATGCAAGAGTGCTGTCAAAACTCTGATATTTGATCACAGAGGCTTTTTATTTTACTGTTAATATCTTGAAGTAGAATTTCAGCTTTTTAAAAGTTTTGAGGTTTATTTTGTAATCTTTACGCAGGACTTGAGCTGAGGGAGTATCAGATGAATATTGTGTTTTGACTCAGGACTCTGTGCTTAGTCCCTGAAGGCATTGTCAGCTGGTTAGGATAGCAATTTTTAAAAGCCCTTTGGGGATAAAATAGAACTTTTTTCTTTTCTTACCCTGTCTTTCTAACGAAAAATATTTTTCAGTGTCTCATCTCCTTTGAACAGACCTGCTAACAATCGCTTTGGACTTTTTGGTTTAGTAAATACACCAAGGCACAGTTACAAGCATCCTTCATGTCCAGATTATTAATGTTTTCTCTGTTTCTGTCAGTCGCGTTGGGTGCCTTTTGGTTCTTTCAGCATGTCTTATTAGATCGCTTGCTTTTGTGAGGCAGGGTTGAAGACTGAGGCATTTCTCCTTGTTCTTTTTTTTTTTTTCCTTTTTTTCCAGGTTGATTTGGCATACTTGGTATCTGTATCTGAGAGGACAGCCATCTGCCCCTCAGCTCATTCCAATTACGCCAGCTCTGAAAGCAGCCAGCAAAATTCAGTTGTTTCATTCAGCACAACTGTGTCTTTCACTTTTGTGTATTAAAGGGGTTGGCCTGGAGTTTTTTTGTTTTAGTTGCATAACCAGTACTTACCAAATGGTGTTGCAAATGAATAATGCAAAAACCATAAACTCGTGGCAAGACATCTTCTATGAGTAAACTGTCACTTAACATTTAGGGCAAATCTAAATGGATTTTCCATCTAAATGGATATAAAATAACTGAATTAAAAAAAAAAAAAACTTTTAAATGTACAGTGGTGTACTGTATATGAATGATCTTTAAAAGGACTGCAATTAGCAATGTAAGATTTGTATGTGGATGGGTGAATGTTCCAATGGAGGCAGAATTCATCATTAATTTCTTCCATGTATGGGACCCATTCAATTTTCTTTAACCAAAAGCAATTGCAGGCTGGACTCATACTCCACGGTACCTTCTGAGAACACAGACATACTTTATTTACCATGGGATATACAAGTTTTTATTAGCATGCCAAATAAATCAGGATTATAGGCCTAAATTTAATCTTGGAACACAAAATGGATTATGTTTGTGGGAGGGATGAGTACATCAGTATTACCCACATCAATACTAGTGCAAAACATATAAATACTGCTTATGAGCGCTGAGACCTAACTCTAGAGTTTTTATTTATTTATTTTTAGGATCTTAATAGTGCTTCATCAGACAGTTATATGGAGTCAGATATTAGTTCAGTTAGGTTCCCCCAAAAAACTTCACTTAGCTTGAGTTTCTTATACTTAGATCACTGACATAATTTATAATCCAAAGTTTAGAAAAATACTCGGTGATTACCTATATGTTAATTATTTTAAAAGATACAACTTGCAGAAGTAAAAGCATAACATTTTAGACAAAGTTTTACTCACTTAAAAGAATCAGTGCACCAGCCTTTCTTTTTGAATAGCAATATATCTTCTGGGGTTTTAAGCCTCCTTTTTCTCCAGAAAGTTGTATTTTTTCCCAATCTTCAGGAAGTTTTTGAACTGATTCTTTCAGAAGTTGCATTAAAATTGATGTAATCTTTTATGGTGAAATTTGTAGCATTCGTAAAGAGAAGAGAGGTCTTCTATTAAACATTTCTCCAGTATACCTATAATTCAGTGTTTAAGAAAAAAAATATTTAACTACAGAAATATGGTGGGCTGTGATTCACCTCTTTTTTTCTAAAATCTTCTGCTAATCTCTTTTATGGTGTTCCTGTAAAAATCTTACTGTCTATTCTTTGATTTCTGGATTAAGTATTCTTATTCTGTGTTGCTTTCATCTCTGTGCTTGCTCTTGCCTGTATTTCTTTAACTATTGCGGTCTCCCAGGTGCTTCTCATGTGCTCCGAGTCCCAGAAAACATAGTTCCCTACTTCATATTGTTTAAGTGACTTGTAATGACCTGGGGTAAGACCTTACATGTTCCTTTTCTCTTCCTTTCATAATCATATTAAAAAAAATAATAATAAAAAAAGGAAAAATAATTTAGTTGTAATTATGTTGCAAGTGTATGCTTTCTGTCTGTGCTTCACTGAAAGCGCATAACATCCCTGACTCTAGTCCCAGCAGACCTGGGGCCTGCCCCATCTTCATTCCAGTTGACTGCATGGGGTATGTGCAAAATGGCATTTCAACAGTGGTGTGCCTGTGGCCTTGGAGCAGGGCAGGACTGACAGTGCTGCAGGTCGTGGTGGATACTCTCTCTCCTCTACTGTGAGCGTGCTAGTAGCATGATCGATGAGCCTGATATTTATTTCTGTGTGTTTGGAGGCCCTGGCAAGAACTGATGTAAAAAGTAGTTGTATGTTTATTTTGTGCAGTACTTCAGAAAACAATTCTGCACGTTGATGTGCCTTTCTGTTTTTTAAGTTTTATTGTTTTAGTCAACAGCAATTGCTGAGTTGTTGCTTTTAATGGAGCGCTGTGCCTTTCTTGTAACACAAGGCGTCTGTTTTCAATATTTTCAGATTGTTCTTTGGCTTTTAATCTTTGCGTTTTTACTCTCTCTATGCTATCAGTCTTTTTTTTTTTTTTTAATCTATCTTTAAAATCTAGAGGAATGCTTTGAAGTACTTTCTCTCCATGCCTTCTGTCAATTCCACTTTTTTCAGTGGTGAATTAGATTTAACATAGGACAGAAATACACTGCTCTGCTGCAAATGTCACCCCAAAACTCTCAGACCACTTTTCTGTAAGCTAAAAGCAAACGGCGCTTGTCTCTGTCCTGAAACAAAGCATATACAACTTCAAAATTCAAGTAAATAATTTAGCAAAGTTATGAACAATTATAAAATGGAAGTCTTGAATACTTCTATAGTGCCATAGTTGAGTGGTGCACACAACAGCAGTAATTTTTTAAATACCATTTTGGGTTGTGTATTTTGGCCATGAGAAAACTAAGTGGCTGATATTTCTCTTTAAGACCATAATGACAGTGGGATAACATCTGTGAACACTCTCAGCGGTTAGCGTGCGAGACCTCGGTTTGATCCACATCCAGTGTACATACGAGGGCCTGCGTTTGCATGGCTGACATCAGGTTTGTAGATGCTTTAAAGCACTACGAAGACAAGCTACATGCTTGGTGGGACACTGGTGGTTGCAGTGGTTGAGAAATGAGAAACCAGAAGGAATACAACCAACAAAAATATTTGCTGGAGAATAAAATACCAATAGTGTAGAGCTAGAGCCCTATCAGGCAAATTTTGAGGAGAAAGGATTGAAACCTGCTGGTGTTGTGTGTCAGGGTTAAACGTTCCTCTTCCAAATGTACATCACTGACTTGCCACAGTGCAACCCTAGCAGTGGTGCATGCATAATGTATTATAAATCGCCTGTGCACATCTAATCTGTATCCCTTGACACAAACCAGACCCCCAGGCCTGTGATGGGAGTGATGGTTAGCATCAGCATGTAGCACTTTACACGTGCAAACTGCTGCACAAATGTATAGCTAAATGCTATGAGTCCCTTGCAGAGCAAGAACGAGCATCCTTTTGGGGGATTTGGGATTGAATTAGTGTCAGGGCTAGGCCAGTGGTCAGTCAATTGACCACGGAGGTCTGTAAAATTAAAGGAATGACTTCCCAACTCTCCTCTATTATAGATGTTAATTACCTCATTTATCTGCCTTCTTGCAGGTTCTCACTGTGTTTTGCAAACCGTGAAAATACTCTTGTGGAATTTTTTTCCCCTTGAGTTTTTACTTTAATTATTTAGTGGTCTCCCCCCCACACTTGTTTAAATGGTTTTCTGTGAGATGAGTTTTTCCTGCTTTCTTGTATCTTGCTTAATCGTGTCCTGGTTCTGAGGAGGTCTTTTTGAACAGACAGGCTGGAGACATGACACTTTACAGTGTAGCAGAAAATCTTTCTGCACTTATTTTCCACATCTGATGAGTTACACTTGTGGCAGAAGGTTGTTCTTGTGTCAGACCTGACACATGTAGAGGGGAGGTAATAAGTAGCTTTTCCTCCAGATCAATCCCACAGCTATTGGCAGGAGTAAGACTTCTCTCAGGGTGGTTAATGTTCCTTGAGAAATTATTTGTCAGTTCACTTGAAAAGCGTCTCATGACTACTCCAAGGATTGAAATCTTCCAGCTGCTACCGTGCTCCTTTATAATCAGACCTTTCTACAGCTGGTGAGTGGGAAGGTGAGTTGCTTTATTTGGCCAGATGTGATCCTCTGCTAACATACATACACAACATTTGCAGATTCTGCTTTTTTCCCTGCTTAATGCCCTGTAACCTGTCATATACCATTTGCCCTTACCTGTCACTTAAGTATTGTATCATCTGTCTTCATCCTTCCTCCATCTGACTCCTTTATCCTTGTTAACTATCTCTCTTTCTTTCATGTGCAGTTATTTTCAGCCGTGTTCTTGCCTTTTTATCCAAGCCTTCCTGTTTCTCCCATCCTCACAGATTCCTCACACAGACCCTGGCCATCTGTTCTTCGTCCTTTGCATTCTCATCCTATGTTTGTTTTTTTTCAATCTCTCTTCTTATTCCGCAGTTCCTTCCCATATCTTTTATTGTCATAGGAACATCCACTATGACTTCTAAATAATCCATAAAGACCTGTCCCTGGTTTCATTTTATTTTATAAAAAGGAGAAATTCTAGAATTCTTGATTGTGAAGACAACATATAAAAAAAAGAAAAAAAAAAAAAAGAGAGAAAAAGATCCCATAAGATATTAAAATCCACGAGAGAAGAAAGCAAAAATCTTCAATAAAATTGAATAAAAGTTATCATTGCTTTTAGGCAGAGGAAGATCTTCTAGTCTTGCAGCATGGTAACCTTGCACATTATGTAGGTCAGAATCTAGTCCTGGCAAAGAAATTTCTATACATCTCAGTGCTTATCATTACTGTCTCTTTCGTAATTAAATGTTCTGGAATATGGAGGACAAAGAAAATAATGAGACGCCATACCAAGGAACATGCTTTCAAGCTGGCAATCAGCTTTTATTACTTTATTGCATCTCTCTGAAAAAGTTTTCCTGTGCTTCCATCTTAGAGAATGCAGATATATTTCTAAAAAACCTTACAAATATGAAATCAGAGAAATTAACTTTATGGCTTTCATGTTCCTGAGAGCATTGTCTTTTTCTTTGCATGTGCACTAAATAGACCTAGATAAGGCGTTCGGCATTTCTGCTTCCTCTGTGAGTTTTGTTCCAGACAAATTCTTTGTTCAGAGATGCTGAATGATGTGTGTTTTGCTATTTTTCTTCCTTGAGCTTCATAAAATGCAAACTACACCTAATTGCTTGACCTGTGCTGAACTGTGTACTTCTGCCTAGTAAGACTTAATATGGGGACTAACGTTTAATTTTATATGAATTTTGTGGAAACCCCAGAAAGAGTACTATTTAACTCCCCACCAAAACTAAGATGTTGGTGTACTTCAAGCCACATACTGAAACCCACACCGCCTAGGTGGTTACGTTCAGTGAATGCAGTGAATAAACAGCTGGATATATTTTTTCCCAAATCATAATGCAGTGCCATTCATGTTCTCACACGCATGAACAGATACTTATCCAGAAAGAGGAAGCGGTTTTGAAAAATTGAGGTACAAAAGAAACACACACACAGAACCCTCCCCAAACCAAGCGAACTGCACTTGGACTGGGACCTAATTCATAGAGACTGCCAGTATGGGGTTTCTTTTTACCTTTATGTCTGATACCTAAGACTTGACAGTAAGCTCTGCCTCATATTTTTCATGCTATAATACGTATTTCTGAAAATGTGTACTGAACATGAGTTTAAATAGAAATTGAGCAGTGGCTGTAGCTCCAAACTAGCTCTGCTTGCGTTGTACGAACAGGTGGAATTCTTGCAAGCAAGGTGATTATATGTAGTCCACCCAGAGAGAACCATGCTGCAGAAATACCTTTTCATGTAAAGACTCACATGGTTTGGTATTCCAGTTGCATGAGAATATAAATATGAATAAATCTTCAGGCAAGGGACTGCAGGAAATGTCTGGGAATGCCCTTCCGCTGAGTGTGATCCTCAGTGAGAAAGGGAACATAGAATAAGTGGAGGCCTCATAAGAGTTTTGGAGGAAGGCATTGCCATTGGAATGAGTTTTATTTTTATTTTTTCTTTTAAGAATGAAACATGGGATCTCAGAGCCACCTCCATCTTCCTTGCAATTAATCTGGTATACCAGCTTTCTGCCTGACTGACACTCAGAACATCTCAAAGTTAAGCTGAAGAGTTAGTTCTTACAAAGAATCTGATGTTTTCCTTTCGTGTGTGTGGGGAGGGTTCAAAATAAGGAATTGGTTTCCAAACTATATATTTGCTAGAACTTCTTTTTGCATTCTCCTTCATCTTGTGTGATATTTCAAGAAGCTCTGGCTAATGCTGAGTACTCAGTCCCCGAGGAGCAGCGGGTGAGTCACGCATCCGGCTCAGCTTCCAAAGTGTCCCTGGAAAACTTCCAACTAAACTGGTTGGACGTGGTTCAGATGGGTGGCAGGTTAATTGAGAGAGATCTCTCACTAAGTGATGTGTCCTGGAGTGACAGGACCGTGCGGGAGTGCTGTACCAGCCTGTGAGATGCGGCCTCCTCTGAAAGGTGCCTCTGCCTCACTTGGGAAGGAGGGCAACTCACAAATCTAGCCATACAAAAATGGGCCATGGTTTTACATGCCTTAGAGCTATGGAGACTTCTATTCACCAGTATGCAAAAAGGATTGGGGCAGTGCCAATGGCATAGCAAAGTTGGGGAAGGCTGGTATCAGCAGCTGAGCAGGTGGATTTGCTGCAGCTATTGTCACCCTGTCTAGGGAATAAGGGAGTGGCTATGGGAGAGATTAAAGGGCTGGAAATGGATGAAAAGAAATCATCTAGTCCAAAGCCTCTGTGTCATGGAGGCCTTTGCATAGAGATCCCAGGCTACAGTATGAAACAGGATTTTGGTCCCATGCTGAACATGCAGCACGGAACAAGATTATGTAGTGTGGGAGTAAAAAGCTTGCTTCCTGTAATTGTTTTCTGTGGGTCGGAGCCTCAGACTTATATTTGTGTGGTTTTGTATTTATTTTGACTTTATTTTATTACATGTATTATAAATACATATATATAAATTTATGTACTTGAAGTGTTATGTTCTATTTGTTTAAATATTTTCTCTGTATACACACTTTTATAAATATGCTTAATATATGTCACTGAAATAGGTTCATTTTGTTCTTTGTTTCCTTTATCAGCTTGCTGAAAGCAATCAGAAAAAGGAGGCTCTGCAGAAAAGCATTGAGAAATCAAAAATTGGACGTGAAGATACTGTAAGTTGGTTTGGGGGTGGAGGCGATCCTTTTAGGGAACAGGGATACAAGTATTCCCAGTTTGCAAATAGTATGAGTTGTTGGAAATCCATTAAGATTTTGAAGTACTGAAGTTGAAGAAGGGAGGAAAAAAATCGGATGTTCCTAAATACTAAATTCTTCCTTAGTTGGTCATGTACTACTGAGGAAAATATTGACAACTGGTCCTCCAAGGCTGAGAAAATGTGACTGCTTGAAGTCTGGTAGTTTTCCAGCTTTTTTTTCTTTTTTTTTTTTTTCCAGATTTAAAGATACTGTTAAACTTGAACTATCCACAGTTATGTGCCAGAGTTGCCAATGGCTGCTGAACTGCCGAATCTAGTAGCCGTGAACTTAGGTGTTGGGGATCTTTTTTTTAAAAAAAAATATTTATGATCTAGATTTCTAAATTATTATTCTGAGAAGTCAGTTAAGCTTGGTGCTCTTTGCATGCTGAAGCTTAAAATACACCGTAAAATAATATTTAGGCTTCGCATTTAACATACATATGAAGTAGTATGTTAGAAAAATTTCATATGGTATTCTAAGCTGCTGATTTGTTTTGAGATGCTCAGTGCCAACTCTTTTAAACTGCCGATATATAAATACATAAACAGGGATGAACAGAAGTTTTCATATGGGATGGAATTTTTTAGGAAAGAGCCATATCTTAGAATCCAGAATGTTTTGCAGATAATCAGTGAAACACAGGCAGGTTTCTCATACAGCTGTGCTTGTCAGATTTCCACATGGACTTAGAGGCTTGGGCTTCTCCACCATGCGGCCTGACCTTGTCAAAGGAAGTGATTGGTCCTGGAAATCCTGTTTTGACTGATGCTTCCAACACCTTGGTTCCAGATTAAACATCCGGAAAAAGTCCTGAGAAATCTAGATCACAATGTATGTCAGAGCAGCTGGCCTCCATATCCCCATGTCTGTAAGCTTTGGATTTCCATTCTGCATTTTCAGAATGGGCTGAATCCAGGCAGAATCTTTGCAAATGTGGAAGTTCAAAAATGCTTCAGATTGTCAGGCTGCTGTGGAGATTTTAAACAGTCAGGTTTTTATCCAGTGACAAACTTCTGTTACTTGTCTGTCTGAGGCTGCCTGGTGCCCTGGCATGAGTTCTTTGAATATCCCAGTCTTCAGCCAAGTTCAGAGGTTGACTGTAAGTACAGCCTGAATTCAAAATATGTGCTGAGTTGGCTATGGGAGTGTTCATGCTGAGTCAGGTGTCTGCAGAGATTATTAATCAGTAGAATATTTGAGGTAGATAGAGTATACTCTCCCAGGAAAGACTATCATGTCATAAATATTTGAACTTATTTTTGAGACTACTATTGTTGAACAGTGTGGAATAAACAAGAAGAAAAATACATTACCACAACATTCATACTGGATATTATATATCCATATCCACAATATCGATATCTGGATATTGTATATCCAGATACATGGAAGTGCTGTCTCTATTGACGAGAGCAGTGATCTTTAATGTTCTTTAACCTGAGTTTGTTAAAACATTCTGAGTTCAAAGACTGTAGGAATTTGTTCTTTTGCATATCCTTTTTAACCTTATTGATGCTGAATACAAACTGGAAGAAAGAAAATTGACTGTCACTAAGAGTTGTGTGTGCATAAAATGCTCAGTTGGTTCTTTGATGGAAAGCAGTAGTGAAACAGCTTTTAAATTTATATCTTTTTATTTTTGAAAAATGTTCACTGCAATAATTTTATTCTTTTTTATATCTCCCAACATGTTTTGAATCCTCAGGCAGAACGTGCAACGCTGACAGAGGAACTTGCTGCCCTTCGGCAGAAAAAAGAGCAGCTAAAGGCAGAAATAGACAAATACAGAGAATGTGATCCAGACGTTGTTGAAGAAATGCGTAAGTCAATATTGTTTAAAGTGAACTTTTGTGTGGAAGATGTCTGCACTTTTTTAGCTTAAAAGCTGGTGTGCAGAGATAAGCCAATGAATAGCTGCTTTTTTTTTTTTTTTTTTTTTTTTAATCTGTAAGCAATACAATACAGGTACACTGACCATTTCTTTTTGTGTTCTGTCATACTATTTAGGGTGTTTTTTGTTTTTTTTTTTTTAAATTGGTATTTACTCTGCCAATAACTGAGCTGTTAACAAACAATCCTAAAATCGAAATAATTCTGATACTTATAATTAATGCTAGGACCGTTCTTTCTGGAACCATAATAATTCTGTAACTGAATCTTAATGTGTGAAGGACAAGTATTCACTGGCTCCTGCTTACCTTCAGCCCTATGCTGGCACAATAAGATACCACTCTATTTCCTTTGTCTTTTCCATTTAAAACAAGCATTTCATTAGAGACACTTAATTTGTATTTATTCTTAAGTATGTCTTTACACTATTGACTTAACGTTTGTACTCTGAAATTGTGGGGTTTGGTTGAAGTTTCTAATTCAAATAGAATACAAGGAATAATGGGTGACTGTAATACTTAATACAGAACTGAGCAGTGAAATGTACTTAATATTCTGATCCTTAACATGAAAAATGAAAAGCATGCATGAAATTTTATTGATTTTTCTCTACTTTCATGTTTTATTTATTAGGCTGTTAGGTTGCTACCCAAACACCACTGCATATTCAATTGCTCTAACGCCAAAATGCCATTACAGAGTGATGAGAAACCAGCCCAGGCATTTTTTGGGGAAGATACATGACTGAATCTTTTGCTTTCCTTATTCTTCCTCCTCTGTATTCTTAAAGTCTAGCTTTAGAAACGTGCTGAGAGAAAGCCAGGAACATAAACAGAATTGGCAGCACACCCTTGAATTGGACAGATAGTCTTTCTTCAGAGGGGCTGTGACATTTTTCACCAGCTGCATTATCTTTCCCCAAGGATGTAATGGTATGAAAGGGAATAAGCAAACTTGAGACCTGAGGTTACAGTACTGTAAATCCTTTGCTGTGTGCTCTCCTGAGGAGAAATAACAGACACGTTCCAGCTGTGGAAATGAGTAAGTTTAGACAGATACCAATATCAGAGGATTCGTAGTGCCAGGTATTGAAAGTGCTGAGATATCCTTACAGTAAGTGTTGCACTGAAGGTGTTGAAGAGCCTCTCTTTAGAAGCAGTTGCCATGAGCACATTCCTAAATACTAGGCACAACGGAACAAATCACAGCTTGAATGGCAGGACACAACTGCATTAGCTGGCAACATGAAGACTAATACCTGAAAAGAGAGGAAGAAATGTAATCGTTAATCACTCCAGGCACTTCCTTCTCTTCTTTGAAGTGTGTGTAAGGTCCACATGAGCTTCTGCAATGGAGGGATGAGCATTTAAGGGAGCTCATGATGTGAACCAGGTAGGGCTACCCAGGGGAATGTACAGTAGTGTTCTGAAAATAATTTGTCCCTGACCTTCAATTAAAAAGGTGATGCTTTGTTATATGTTTTATCAGTCATTGTTGCACTGTCTAAATTTGCTAGCAGTGTATAAATGACTAAGTGTTGGTTTGGGGGAATTAATGTCTTTGTCAAAGCTGAATGGAATTTCACAGGATTTAAATAATGTAATAATGGGTGGGGGTGAGACTTCTCTAGTTCTAGAGTGAGAGTAAGTGCAAAGGCAAAAAAAAAAAAGATGCAGGAAGATATACTTTTTAGTGTAAGAAAATGTAAAGAATTTCAGGCAATTGAAGGTATTCATCTAGACATAAAAGATACCACTGTTGTTTCCCCAAACAACCTTATAATCAAAGTTATTTGTTCAGAGATTTGTAAAACATTTTCAAATTGCACCAGTGATGTGTATTTTTCCACTAGGTATACAATTTCAGTAACTTAACCTTGTGATTATTTTCAGCGGGATAAATGAGTGGATTCCTAAATCTAAATTAATTTATTTTCATTTTAAGTCAGAAATCAGAAATGGCTGTTAGGTTACATAATGCACTTTTTTTTTTTTAAGAGTTCAATGTAATATGTTTTGTAATGGGCTGTTGTCATTTTATACGTTTGGGTTTTCTCTTTCCTTCCTTAAATGGCTTTAACCTCTAAATATTTTTTTTCTGATATTTAGTATAAAATTTCACACTTGGAACTTCCCATTCCATATCACAGAGCAGCCTTGATTTTTTTTGTGGTGTTTTAGGGGTGTATCAAATTGTCTTATGATTTCAGTGGCCTTCCAATTTGGTGAATGCTTTATTGTGCCTTCTTAATTGCTCTTTCTCTCAAAAAAAGTATTGCAGAAGCCAGCCTAGTGGTGTGTGTTAGGTTTACGTGCTACAGCAACAAGCCTCATAAAAACGCATGCCAGCACATGTACGTGCACAATAATTCCTAGGTCAAAATGAAATTTGGATGATCTGTAGTAAATATCTGAAGACAATGAAAGCTGAACATATGTCTTGCTTCCTCAGTCTTGGGATGAGAAAGTCATGCTTGACTGTGTAACTAAATACACTAGAATTCACCAGGGAGCAAACTAGAGAACTAAATAATAACTCTATTTTTTGCTGACTTTACCACTTGTCCTTTTAATATAAATAGCAAATGGTTTGTTATATGTTTTACCTTAATTTCCTCGGCTTTTGTATTGGAACGCTAATGCCTTCCCAAGTTTACAGTGTTTGAACACGTTTGTGTTTAAACAACTACAGTAAATGGCAGCAGAAACAAGGTTTAGGGGCTGGCCACTAGAGGAAGCTACATAATAGTCTGGTCTTGCAGATGCATTCGGGTAATTCCATTTCATTGCTGGAAGCTTGTGTTTGAACCTTGGAAATGTTGTTTAAGCCACCTAGTGTGATTTAGGATTGAGTTATATATCTTTCCTCAATATTACAGGCAGTAAAACTGACAACAGTCATCGGAAGTAATAACAGATATTCTAGGATTTTATTTTTCTGTGTTGAACTTGTAATCCTGCTTCAGTTGGCACAAGACTGAGCTGTTCTTTCTTAACCTAGAGGCAGATTTTTGTAGGCTAAGGATGTTCTCATGGGGAAGCAGACATGGAGAAATGTTTCCCTATTCCTCCAGCAGAAGGACTATATGGCAAACATCTATGTATACAGGTCGGATGTGTACAGATGTGATGCTGGTAGATTCCCTAAAGCTGGCAGAGAACGGAGGCATGGAGAATGTAAACTGTCAGTAGTTCATTATTTATCTAAATTTGCATAAGGCTGACAAAGAAAGCTCCATGTAACATCAAGATTAACCTGCTGCACAAGTTTAATTCTTTCTGCCCACCAGAGAGAAGTTAGGGAGCTTAAAAAAAAATAATAATCTGACAATTTTATAGAAAAGTTTGTCTGGCAGCTGAAGTATATAAATTACACTGATTTTGCTTTTAGTTTTCAACCAGTTTACAAGCAGAAACAGACAAACACTTTCGGTATTCACTGCACTATGAAAAACATTTATAGAATTTAAAAATTCTTCTACTTTGATGAAAGGAATGTTAATTTATACTATGTTAAAGCATAGTTGGGTCTAAACAAAACTTAGTTATTTTTTTCACAGTAGCTGTGCATTGCTTGCTTTGTGCTTTTGGGTAGGACAGTAACCTCAGAAACAGTTATGCACCGAGTGAAGTGAGTGTGTCCACTGGGGTATGAGTGCCATTATTTATGTCGCTGGCTTCTAGATGTTGCCTGTCAGCATTCATGTGTTTAGAATGCCCAGTTACTGATAATTTTAATGTCTTAGCTTTTAACTTCAAAAAAGTGTTTGGACAAACTGTATTCTTACAAAGCAGCAAACTACCAAGTACAGCACACGTAATGCATCATTTCTGATGTCAAATTTCTCTCTTTGTTTATTTTTATCTTGTAGCAAGGGGCATCAGTGGATTGAAATGGACTGCATTTGTAACCACAAATATCCACATAGTTATCCTCTTGAATCTCCGAAAGTGTAATCACAGAGGCACCACTATCAGTCCAGTTGAGGTCTAGATTATTTTCTAAAACTAATGCTTATGTGGCTGTGTAAAAATAAATGTTGGGAAAATAGCCAGAGTTTACTGAATACTATAGAAACATCATGCTTTAATTACTTAAAAGTGACTTTTTTTTTCATTGTTGATAGCAAACTTTGTAGATGCTTTGAAAGTTTCTAAATCTGATTTGTTTAGACATGGAAAAAATCAGATTTGTGGGGTGAGTGGTTTAGAGTTTGTTTGTTTTGGATTTTCATTGTTGATACACCCAGGTATTATTTTGTAATTGTTACATTCAGATTGTTTTGAAAACAAGTTATGCATACAGATGTATTTGACATAACAAAAAATTAATATCAAGTACTAGATTCTTTTAGGGGTTTCTTCTTGTTAAAGTCCGTGTTCCCAGAGGGATAACAGTACTGAAGAAAATGAAGAAAAGACTGTCCTGGCTAATGGAGAGGCTTTAAAATTATTTGCATCGGTTTTACTCAAAATTCTCCAAAACACCAGTTATTTACAAAGTGATTTAATGGGCAATTAAGTGGCAAAGTCTTTCTTTTGTTTAGAAAAGGTATCAGAAAGATTATTTAAACTAAAGAGGTTTACCAGTGCTTTCAGTTTATGAATTGTTACTTATATATCTATTTTTATAAATGCAATGATTCACGTAGAAAAGTGAATGTCTCCAAATAATTTTAATCACAGTCCAGATCCCACCAAGGTCAATAGGATCAAGTCTATAGAGAGAGTGTTTTTTCCATCACCTCTAGATCCAATATGTTCAGTTTTCAATTAAGAAGATGTTTTCTAGCTACTGACCCTGAAATATGCACCTGGCATCTGAGAGACAAGCTGTGCTTTTTATGGTTTATGCGTCAATACCATTAACAAAGAGCCTGCAATTAGAAATTAGTCATTCTGTTGAAGTTAGATTAGAGTCTCCACCCACACTTATGTTAGCCTTAGAGGGTTAAATTGAGCTTTATTTGGAGTGAACCATACACTTAAAAGCGTGTAGAAAAATAATAGATTTGAAAGCAGTCCCCCCCTCCCCCCCAATATATATAATTTTTTTATTGCTTAGTCTCAATTTTGGTAGAATTGCATATTCAATGCATTAATCTCCTGAAGATCTGGATGAGGATATTACAGGAAACAGACGATGCCTGCTTTTATACCTATCTGGCAGCTATCTGCTACCAATAAAAACAAACCCTAAAAGACCCCTTTCCCCCTCCTTTCTTTTTCTTTTTCTTCCTTCTCAGAGTACAAGAATGCATATATATATATGTACCAGTAACGTACGAACACATTTACTCCACTAACTGCATCAAGCTAAGATTTTTTTAAATACTTCCCCCACTCCCTATCCTGTTCAGTTGGAAGGCTGAAAAACTAAATTACCCATGACAGAGCAAAACTCTTTACCAAAACTAAAGATACCGTTATTCTTGATTTTCTTCTAAAAATGATAGAAGGACTTCTCTGTAATCATAATTATACACGGTACCAATAAAAATAGACTGCTAAGTAAAGTTAAAAAAGGAACAAGGTACTAATGAGTGGAATTGCAAATGTATATTTAATCATGAATGTTCAAAGCTCCTCGAGCACTCACCTCAAGCAAGAAGGCATTGCAAGTTTCCATGGTACTTCTGCTCCCTTATCTTCCCTTCAACTTTTCTTTATCTCTTGAAAATTAAGGGAGTCTGCAGTTCAGTTATTGAAAGTGTGGTTCCTTTGACAGAGCAACCAGTTGCACAGCAGAATCTGGTTGGGATTGCTGGAGGCTGTAAAGTGTTGCTTTAAGGACCTTCCCTGACAGAGGTAGATTAAAAAGTTCCCATCTTGGCCCTTCATTCCTGCATTGCAGTTGCCAGTGGTAACAGCAAGTCAGTCAGACTTGTCAGCTTGAGTTAGGAACTGATGGTGTATGCGCATACCCTTGTCCTGTGGTAGAGTCTCGCGAGGTCTTTGAAACCTCCCTTTTCCACTAACCAGTCAGCCTGATGAACGCTTATGCCTACTTCTTCAGAAGGCTTTCATACATGTGGTAATTTGTCAGGTGTTTCCCATTACTGTCATTCTCCTGGTAAATGTCCTGAAGAGCAATCCGGGATCCTCTGATCAGCTAGGAGCACATCAGGTAAAAACTTCTAAAGAGCATTTTCCTGAACTCTCAGTGAGTTGAACAGCGTAGAAAATTGGTTTGGGAAGGACTAAATGACAGAGGATCAGGAGTAGGTAAATGAGCAGCTACTGGCACTTAGAAGGAAAGGAGAATATAACAGCCAGGAAGAATTTGGGGCCAACCTGGTCTAGTGGGTGGCATCCCTGCCTATGGTAGGGGGGTTGGATTTAGATAACCCTTAAGGCCCCTTCCAACACAAACCATTCTGTGGTTCTATGAATTACGAGCATGGGACCACCAGGACAGACTGCCGAGGCTTAAGATGCATCTGCACGTATATTTCAAAGGTGCAAAGCTTGAAGTGACCTGTGGGGCTTTTCACTGAATCTGGGAAACTGAAGTGCAGAAGGGACATCTGGCTTTCAGCAAAAGGCCCTAATTCTCCATATTTCAGAGTAACTCTGGATACTCTGCATTTGACCTAAAGTTTGGACTCCAGCTGAGGTTACTCTGCCGTGAAAAAAATGTCCTAGATGTACAGACACAGGCATATTTGTTTTTATATCTCAAACTCATTCTAGCAAGATTATTATTCTTGCAGAGCTTGAACTTTTGCTGACTTGCTTTAAAATGGAGCTGCAGCTTAGCTGGCTAAGCTAAAATAAAACATCCAACCAACCCAAACAAACCCCAAACCAACAACAAACAAACAAAAACACAAAACAAAGCAAAATTTTAAATTGTTTGTGTTTTGTCAGTGGAGTTTTACTTACAGATTCAGAAAAGAGGCATTTGGAAGATCAAACCTTTAGCTAGCATTTGTAACACCCTGCTTAAATAAACTGGCTACTCTGGCAAGTTCCATGCTCTAGAAATTAAATTAGAAAGCTCACAAGGTTTATTTTTGTTCTTTCTGTTTGTTTTCTTTCTTTCGTTGTTTGTATGGGAATGGCAGAAAAAATACGTTGTGTGAGGGGCCGACAGGTGAAGTGTATGGGAATGATTTTAATGTCTGAGCCAGTAAATCTTTATGGCAAAATTTGTTAAGCTGCTTAAGTATGGTAGACACTTGATAAAATTTGTGATGTAGAAAATGGCTGCTTGTGACTACATTTATGATCTTAGTTGATTTAGAAATGGATTGGCAGCAATCCATTTGCCTGTGTTTTAAAGCTGTGAAAACAGCTTCAAATGGAAGTAATCTATAGATCATTCATACGAAACCAAAAAAGCTTTTGTGGAGAGATTATTTTGCTTGTCTCCCAGTGTTTGATGTTCAAGGTTAGTTTTATATGGTACCATTTAATCAGTCTGTTTTGATAAACTTTATGATGATATTCAAAGGAATTATAAATAAATATTTATACCTTTTCAAGTCTTCTATTGGCAAAATGGAGTCAGGAAAGGTATTTTTGACTTTTAACTTGGTGTATTCAGTGCAAAGGCAAATGTAGTCTTCCCTCGCCTTGTTTAAAGGGGAAAAAAAAGTGTTGCCAATCCCCCCTTAGAAAATCTTGCATGTGTTTATGTATGGTACAGTATGTTTCATTATGGAGTTATCTAGATTAGGACTGCATATCTGCAGTGTATGTTGCTCACGTAGGTACCTCATTCAGTGCTATTTAACTGCAGACATTTTGCAAGGCAGGTTGTATCAGTGTAAAATTAATTATACTATTGGTGGTGTATTTGAGAGTATTTGTTTCTTTTTCTTTTCCTCATTCGAGCATTTTGTGAACTAATTTAAGTGGAAAAAAACAGGAAAAAAATAGGAAAAATATGGAAAAGAGAAACAATTTGGGAATACATAGAAGAACACATTTTATCTTTGCTAGTCTAAGAGACCTTTGTAGTACAGGAGAAGTTTTGCTTTGCTGTTTTGCATGACGTTGTTATAAGAAAAGAAAGGCAACACAGTCCTGATGAAACTGCAGTAGTGTGAATCTCAGGCTACTTTGTTATTACACTCAAGGTTTACTCACTAGTAATGCAACATCAGAATCTGAGGTTCATTCAAAGAACTTCTAATAGGGTCTGTTGTGTCTGCTCAGTACTTATATTAATGATCTGGATAATAGAGCAGAAGATATGCTTTTGTTACATTAGCAGATGATGTGAGACCAGGACAGCCTGCGTGGACAGAGGACAACGTGAGCGTGACAAATTCCCAAGATAGTCAGAGAAACTCTGAATAAAATTCAGTAGTGGCCAAGTGCAAGGACATACGTGCATTCAAGGATATTGTGTTACACACAATCTGGAGTGATTGGCTAAGGGGTTGGGCTTGAAAAAGATGTCAGGATTACAGTAGTTTACAGGTTGAGTGTAAGATATTCATATTGTGAAGCAAAATCGCCTTACAATGATACAGGAACACAAGTGTAGCCAGCAACAAGATATATGAAATAATCTTTCAACTCATGTTGGCATTAGTGAGACTTCAGCTGGAACACTGTGTTCAGTTTTGGATATCTGGATTTTAAAATGTATGACTAATGGGAGAGAATTTAGTACAGCAAAAAGACTGGAGGTCTAGCAACCACATTATAGGGGAAAAGATTAAAAAAATAGGGCTTGAAAGAAGCTATATATTTCTGCTTCAGAAAAGGAAATGAATAGCCCGTTGCTCAGGTTCATGGAGAACTGAGCAATAAGTAATTAGCTTTAAATGGCAGGAAAAAGAAGGATGAAAAACTATTCTAATAGTAGCAATGATCAAGCACAGAACTAGGTTGCCTGAGGAGGTCATAAAAGCTCTAACACTGGAAGACTTCAAAACAGGCTACAAACAGCTCAGAAATGACATAGGTAAGGCTGGACACGTGTAAAGTCGTGTGTGCAAAGAGTAGAGGCCCTCCTGAGACACCTTGCAGACATTCCTCTACAACTCTTGTGGCACAGGAGGTGTGCGGCAGTGACAAAAAGCCAAGTGCTCTGGGATGGGTCTTTGTGTGAAACACAGTTCAGCAGCACAGCTCAATTAGTACGTGAAGAGAGAAAAAAGAGCCCTGAATCAGAGGGCTGGTGTGCTTGTTTCCCTTGTCTAAGAACAGTACTTCTGCTCTGTTAATTGGATAAAAATAGATGCATTTTACTTATGCAACTAGGATTTCAGCATGGGCTTTCAGGTAGTGTACTTGAAAGGTAAGTGGGCTTTTTCTGTGGGTATGTGAATACAGTAAACTTCAGCACGGGAACATCTATTTCGCACAGAGGAATCTTTTGGTAGCGATTCTGACAAATTCTGTTGGACATTTTTCAAAGAGACACTGTGTACTTACTGATGAAATTTGACAGTGTGACCTTTTCACATAGGACAGAGGGAGCTCTTGCTGATGAGCCTTGACACTTTTTTCCAACAAAGGTTGCAGACCCTTTAAAAGCATATTCTCATACATGTGGATCAGCATATTGGTAGCTTTACTATGCACTTGTGCGTCTCACTGTATAATTGAGCAGTGCTATCTTACGCATGTGCTCCGATTTATTTTCATTTTATATATATATATGTACATACAGCTGTTGAAACAGAAATGTTAATTCATGTGTTAAAATTCCTTGCTTTTCCATCATAGGTGGCTTTTTGTGTTGTGTTCCATGCTTTTATAAGTAATTATAGATCCATAGGTAGGAATCATTATAATCGACACTTGTTTTCCTGTAGTTCTGATTTTTTTTCCAGAGTCGAAATGTAAAAAAGAGATACTCCTCAATATTATTTAGTAATACGTCAGTATAAATAGTTCTATTGAATTTGTGATGTTGTTTAAATGAGAAGTTGTATCTTTTCATTGACTTGAATTCAGTTGTTATGAATTCTGAAGCCTTGTGATTTGTTGCTTAATATCATGGGGATAAGTGTTACGTGGCATGCTGAAGTATGGGGGAAGAATGATGTGTTATTTTGGATTCAAAGAAGCTGACAAAATTCTGATGTGCTCTCGTTCTTCTAAAGAACAGCGCTTTATTCTCCTTATAGGTGGAAACTCCTTTGGGAAGCACGGGGGAAGGTGAAAATTGCATATAGCATTAAACAAGGATCTCCACCTAACGCTTGGTTACAAAACGTTCTTCTAAAACCACCCTCGCTGTGTTTTGAGTTACCCTATTGACACTGTTGCGAGCTACTTCCTCTCAAGGATGCTTAACTTCAGGTGTTTAAAGAAGCCACTTGACCGCATCATTGTGTGATCAGAGGCTCTGGTGTTGGTTTGTGGATGGATGCGTCAGTACGAGTTGCTAGGTGATTAGCTTTTGTACTCGGTGGATGACAGGTGCGTAATTCTTTACTCAGGGGTGGCAAGGCACTGGAACAGGTTGCCCATAGTCATGGGGGTGTTTGAGGCCAGGCCGGATGGGGCTTTGGGCAGCCTGGTTTAGTGGGACATGACATGTCAACCCCATGGCAGGGGGTTGGCACTCCATCATCTTTAAGGTAACTTCCAACCCAAGCAATTCGATGTTTCTGTGAATTTCTACACTCACATTCTACCCTGGGCTTTAGAGATGGGATCTTTATTTGCATGATAAATTTTCTTTTATGGGAAAGGTTTTTGCAATTGTGCATCATGGGATGTTAAAAAATGCTTCTTCAAGGGGTAGAGAAACATAAATCTGTTCCAGTGTGATAACAAGGTAAACAATGTTTCTGGAAAGTGAGGGTGACCTGAGAGCATGAGAATGAGTAGCTGTAGACTGCGATGAATAATCAGTCATTGGAGATTCATGGTCATAGACTTCTCTTCTGGTTGTTGCAGTTCTTCATATTTAAATTTGGTGTGAGTGGATGCAGAGTTATTACTGGAATTCAAATCCCCATAATGCAACTTATTTGCCCTGACCAGTTTCATGAGAGAGACTGGCAATCTTTGGACTAATAATCCTCACTGGCCTGTGTGAGCAGTTGCAGCTGTTCTCTGCATTTCATACACAAGAATTGCCATTCACACTGTGAAATTGCTCCCTCAGCCACATGCAAAATACAACCTCAGACTTCAGCATGCATCTGCTTAACAGTCCCACAGGTTGATGGGTGGGGTTGATGGGTGGCTGTCTCCTTGAAAGGGTGTTAGCTCTCTGCAGTCAAGCATCTTCCAGGTGGGAAATCCACACAATTCTCTTGTGGCATTAGTTTGAGTAGGTCAAACTGACACCAACTTGTGCTAGTTTTATAAATATAGATAGCTTTTGTTTTTCTGTAGACATTGAGGTTCCTGGCTGGTCCTGGAAATTTTGTTTACGCATAAAAGCATTGCTTTCAATAAGCTTTAACGTTATCTTGAACATGTCAGAGTAGAAGCGAGGAAGAAGAGAAAAGAAAACTATAGCTCTTTCTTCTCTTCCAGGTCTATAGGTGGTTGTGAGCTAGATGGGGCTGTGTTGAGAGCTTTTTCTCTATAGCTTTTGGAGCTTGAATATGTTACCTTTACAGTCTGATTTTTGAATACTCTTCAGTGACCGCTTCCATAGCGTTACTTTAGTGATAGATGCAAGACGTAAAAGAGCTTTTGGGAAGAACCTGAAAGTAGGTTTGGAAATATTTATAATGTGGTTGTTATTGCAGTTGTGTTTCAGCCACGGAAGTATCCCGTCTGATAGAAGGAGTAACCTAGTCTCCTGGAGCATATTGTGTAGACAAGGCATGTAGTGGATTTCCCCGCCTGTGGGAATATTTGGGGTTTTTTAAAAACCTCAAGTGGTCATTTCACTTTGGAACACAAGTAGGACCTTCAATTCCCACCACCATCCCCTCCAGGGAAAAAGCGGGTGAATCTGGGGGCAGGAGCAGGGGCAAGAGGAAAGAGGAGGCTGTGGTTCCGCAGTATGCAGAGAGCGGCTTCCAGAGCTGAATCAAAACCAGCATGGCCTGACCACGCTGCTTCTGAGCCAGCACATGCTGCCAGCTGAGATTTGTTTAGACATTGCTGCACTAATGTTTTGTGCCGCTGGACGTCACTCCAGGTTGGGTGCTGTCCTTTTGCCTCAGGAGGCTTTTTGCTGCACCTCCTGCCACTGTTCCACGTGTACTTTCTTTGGGGCACTCTTCTGGTCTGCTCCTTTATCCCTGTGGTCACCATCTGATTGTCACTCGCCTGCATTAAAGAGTGTGTTTCCAGCCCTCCTCCTCTCTCTTTAAACATTCAGGCCTCCCTTTCTCTATCGTTGCTTTCCTTTAAGGGGATTCAGAGGCTTGTCCCTGTGGTAAGGAAACTGCTTAGGAAAATGGTTCATTTCCCAGAATGTGGGCCTACTGAATTCCCTGCAGGTTTCCAGAGACACGTGGGGTTGAGGAAAGAAGAGAATTCTAGAAGGACTGGTTAGTACTAACACTTTGACCCATAGCCTTTCACTATTTTAGGCATATTTCCAGGTGTCTTGCTAACATAACAGTCTAGTGTTGCAAGAATCATAGAGTCATTGAATCATTTAGGTTAAAAAGCCATGCCGGCTGTGCTCCGCCTTGGTCCTGCACTGCTGTATGTGCAGTAGTTGCTTTTGTTCAGTTCAGGAGAGAGAATCTAAGAGAGAGTCTATTTACCTGCTTAGAAAATGCCGAGAGTGCCTGAAACTGGTCAGCCCAGGACACAGGTGTGTGCCTCAGCCAAGCGAACACCTTGTGTCCTGCAGGCAAGTCGATTGATGAGTTGTCCAGGAACCTAAGTAAATACATACTTCACCCCGCTGTGTGGGAGGCCGATGGCTGTACGATCCCGTGGAGCCAGAGAATAGGCAGTCCGAAGCAGCACGGCTTTGACTTGCATCAGCATGTGAGGTAGGTGGGGGGGATGTCTGTTCTGCTCCTCCTCTGTTCCCTCACTCTTCGTGCACACACGTACAGATGATGCAACCACTGAAAGTCCTAACAGGCAGCTACAGGAGGTTTCCATAAAGCAGTCCAGGTGCAGATTGCTTCGTGCCTCTCAGTTCTTGTGATGGAGTCTGGGCCTCTGGAATATGCTGGCGGTAATGCAGATGCAGCTGGTGTCTTCGGGTGACGCAGGTCCGTGACTGCCAGTAGCTGTTCCTCCTCTCTCTTTCAGGCAGACGAGGTTCTGCAGTGGAATCACAGGCAGGAATTGAACCACGTCCCAAGGCATTTTAGTCTTGACTTCAAAAAGCTAAATGCTCACCCAGCCCATAGCTATGGTGAATGGTATGATTTCTGGAGATGGATGAGATGTGTTTTCCTCCACCCCAAATTGAAAATACAAATGTAAAGGGAAAGTGAAGGAATCAGTGGTTAAGCAGACTGCAGCTCCATCCTGCAGCAGTGGCAGCACCAGTCTCGCTTGAGGACAAGAGGCGGTGCAAGCTGTCTTGTTTGTATCAGCGTGGTCAGGCTGGACATGAGGAACACGTGGCTGCCTTGCAGCTTGCCAAAATAGCTGGCGTTGCTGCTGATACAATACGGCTCTTGGCTTAAGCAACTTCAGGCATGGCAGAATAAGCCCACATCTGCCTTTGTGTGATGTTTTTGCATGCCAGCTAGTGTAAATGGGAAATCACAAGCAACGAGAATTGCCCCAGCCTCTAGCGGATGCATTTTCTGGAGATGTCTTATGCTTGAGGAAACAAGTGGCTCTTTTTTCCCCAGCCCTGAGCTCGCTGTCAGTAATGTGGGGGATGTGTGTTGCCAGCTTCCAGAGGACTGGGGCAGCCTTTTCTTTGATATTCAGCCAGATTGTTTGAATGTCACCTTCCTCATCCTGAACTTCTGCCTCCACTTGTCATCTTTCCACACTTGCAGCGTGACACTTTGCTGTCAGTCTGTGATCAGCCCCAGGTGGTGCATAGCAAGAATGATGTGGTTAAAATCTTTCACCATTTTGTTTGTATACTTTCACTCTCTGCTTTCTTTTGTTGTTGCTTTTGTTATTTCCTGCTATTTTAGTCATTGAAGGTGCTGCCCACTGTGGGCTTCCCTGCATAGCTTCCTGCCCTTGCTACCATGGTGTTATTGCTAGCCACAGCTCTGTTACAGGCAGCCACCCCCATTCTAGCCACACTGTTGCCCAACCTGCATCTGCTGGTCACCTCAGCCTTTTTTGTCAGAGGTAAAAGTCACATTTTAAACACAATTGTATCTGTGTATTTTAACGTGCACAAGCAGTGTTTGAAGGGTGGCGAAGCACCATGCTGCTGCTATTTTTTCAAACCCGCTGTACCAGTACAGCCGCTGTGCTTTATGCACAGGGTCATGTGCTGAAAGCTGCAGGAGCTTAGAGCTGCTGTGTGATGCAGAAGCACAGGAATCGACTGCTTAGCTGCTTCCAGCAAAGCGGAGCTTTCTGCTGAGCCCTAGCAGGTACCGTGGAGGTGGTCGCCCCATTCCGACCTTAGATGCTGTTACCTTGCAGCTCTGGATCCAGGGAGTTTGATACCATCCTAGTTTTTGCCACTCAAACTTTAACTTGGAGTCAAATACAACTTTACGGTTGTGCTCTAGCATTTAAAAAAAAAAAAAAAAAAAGCTGAGTTAAGTATCATTGCTAACGCCTTTAGAGTCTTGACCAGCAAAAGCCCTTACTCTGCAAACTTGCTCTGTGTACCATCAGGTAAGGTACAGTTCAGAATGTCCTTGGCTGCCAGTGTGATGTCAGTGTTGCCATTCATGGAACTGAAAAAGTGGAGGTGGCAACAAGAAGTCAGCAAAGAAAATAAGGAGTATATCTGTTCAGCAAGGAATAACTTGAATTTCTGATGTATGCAAATGATCGAAAATGCCATCTTCCCACCCACCCCCTTTTCTGCCCATCTTTCTTACTTTTTCTTTATGGTATGTCCAAGCTTTCTAATTATATACCATCCTCAGAAGCTGCGGTTATTGAAACTGTATTTTACTGTCATTTAAACATTTTCCACATCGCTTACTGAGGTATACCGAAGGGTAGAATAATGAGTGCTTACTTTCTTGCGTGCTAACAGATGATTTTTCAAGATAATTTAACTTTGCCTGAAGTATAATCTTTATAACAATGGATACCTGATCATATATTCACTTCTCAGTACCCCTGGAGACAAATTTAATGCTGACCATTCAAATGAATATTATCATGCAAGTACTGACAAGACTGACTGGGAATAACTGAGTTATGTGTAGGCGTGAGAACCATAATGATTGTGATAAATTCCCACGTTACAAACCAACCTGTTGATTTGATTCAGTACTTATTTTTAATGGGAGCAAGCTGATCTAAGAGGATTTTTTTCTTAATACAGTTTTGCCTCATGGAAGCTATATAAAAGCCATTTGTAGTAATGGCAATTTACTATTAGGTATTTAAATCTGGAATTGTGGTAAGCGAGGGAAGCCAAGGCTAATGACCAGGAGCATTATTTTACCTTAATTTCATCGAGGGGTTCTCAAAGCTCAGGGGACTTTCCAAAGCTATGTGATATGTTTGCAGATTCCTGTGACAGACCGTTACCCTTGTCAGTTTCCTTATCTGTATAGAGTTGTACATACCTATCTGACAGATAGTTTACATGCAGAGAGGATTATAAAATATTTTCAGTCTCATTTGCCTCTAGTTCCTTCAGGCCATGTATCTAGTTCCAATCTGGATACAGACAATTAAGTCCCCAGGCAAACCAAACTAGGATTATTTTATTTTAAAACACTTAAAAAACTCACAATTGTTCATATAGCGTCTTTTATGCTCCTTTGCTTCTGATTTTCTTTAATTTAGCTTCATGCTCGATGGAACCTTAAAACTGTAAAACAGAAAAAGGGGTTGGAAGCAACAGAATAATTTCCTTATATTCTGTGGTTCCCTAGAAATGGCATCAATAAAAATGTAATCTCCTTATCTTGAAACTTCACCCTGATTTATGCTTTTTTTGCTTTTTTTTTTCTCTTTTGTTTTCTTCTATTTCAGGCCAAACAAACAAAATAGCCAAGGAGGCAGCCAACAGATGGACTGGTGTGTATGCATTTATCTTACCTAGCACAGCTTCATGCTAGAGCAATTTGAGTAAAAGACCTACTTGATGTTAAGAATTTTCAATTTTATTAGGACTTGATGCAAGATAGCTCTCACTTTTAAAAAACATAGAGAAATATATTTTGTGTATAAATCATGATTCAAAAAAGAATAAATTTTCTAAGTTTAATTACTGGATATGCTTAATGTTATTTAAGAGATCTGTTCTTCTGGTGCTGTCTTGCACACCATGTTAAAATTCACAGCTCATTTTTTTTGGTTGAGTTAAAAATCTCTTAAGATGAGGAAAACTTTAATAGAATTAGACCAGAAATGGCAGTGTTTAGTTCGGCAATGTCATAATTCAAGGTATCCAAAAAGTTTAATTCTTCTTCTCTGAATTCTTGTCTGTTTCTGAAGAGTAGAATGCTTTGTGGAACCTTATTGCTTCTACCATATGATGGATGCTAATATAAAGCAGGGATTTCTTAACCTAATTCATCAGCTTTGATGTGCCGGAGAAATGCTGCACAGTTCTGTAGAAATTTACTGCGGTAACATTTGTATGGTAGTTTAACTCAATTTTCTGCTGTTGCTTAGCTTAGCTATGTTGCTTCATATTTCCATTTTGCAGAGCAAGCAATATGTACATCTGTACTTTTGATTATTTGGAATATAGTTTGTAATTTTTTTGTTTAGAATTCATCTACTACTGCTGGACTGCTCGCTATTATCTGTTATGCCAAGTGCAGCAGTCTATAGTAGTCATAGTCTTCTGACTATTACTATTTTCTATCTTCATTTTCATTGGGTTGTTTACTGCTTATGAAGAAACAAAGTTATGTATTTTGAAAATAACTTCTGGGGGTACAGTTGTCAGGGCTTTCTATTGTTGATGACAGGCTGTTGTTACCAAGATGTTTAGAGAAGTGAGGGAACTATGCCTCAGCCTGCTGAAGGTACTTTGCTGTTTAATTGCAGAATTAGGTTAGATGTTGTGTGTGTGTATATATATTTATCATATATATATATATTGTTAAGAGACCATTTTAAAACCAAATGTCTGATGCTTAAAGGAAAAAAAAGAGCATTTCCATGTTGTGCAAACACAGAGAATACTTACTATGTTAAATGAATACTGCATTTTATGCTTCTTAGCAAACAGTTTCAAGCACAGGCAGGACTAGGAAGGACCTTATTCATATACTTGAACCTTATTCATATACTTGAACCTTTTTCATATATGTAGAGCTGGTGCAAATGGATTTGGTGTATGCAAGACCACAAGTCACACTTTCTTAAACATTCAAAACTGTATGTTTTCCGTCCTGTTTACAGATAACATCTTTGCAATAAAGTCCTGGGCCAAGCGTAAATTTGGATTTGAAGAGAGCAGAATTGATAAAAGTTTTGGAATTCCAGAAGATTTTGATTACATCGATTAGTTGTTTGGCAGTCAATGGCTGACACAGTTGTACATAGTTTGTTAAATATTACTCAGCTGGCATTTAAATGTGTGCTTGAATCCTTGCCAAAATGACTTTAATTTTGCAGTTTAATTTGCAGTTTTTGTTAAAGTTAATAAAATTCTAAAAATGTTTGTTGCATTTCATTTTTCTGCTCTTGTTCTCTGGGAAATAAATCACTTGGTTACTCATGTGAGACAGACTTAGAATGGAGAGAGGTTATTGGGGATCATTATGACAAAGTCCTGAGACTGTTTTTTTCTGCTTGCTGGAGAGCTATAAGTACTCAGAGCTAGAAGATTGAGAGATTTATGTTTAAACAGGATGAAATGGAATGGTAAACACTGGGCAATGTGGAATAGAGTGAATTTTTCCTCATCTAGAAAATGAAATACAAGAGAGGCATAACCCATCAATGGCAAGCACCGAGACAGTAGCAATGTGAATTGAAAGGATGAGGTTTGATTTCAAGTTGTTCTTTATTGTGTTGCTAGAGCTGTTTGGGAGTTTAACGACAAACTTCGTTTGTTGCTGGAAAAGACTAGTTCATCAGAGTTAAGTCTTCTCCTGTAAATGTGCTGGATTAGACAACAGTCACGCTGAGAAAGCTTCTCTGGTCAAGATCTTTACCGAGTAGAAGAGGAAGGTAAGAGAATCAGTGCATCCGTTCACACCACAGTGCAACAAGATTTTGGATGTTAAACTGGGATGTAAGAGACCAATTCAATTTGCT
Source organism: Oxyura jamaicensis (assembly GCF_011077185.1). Taxonomy (NCBI): domain Eukaryota; kingdom Metazoa; phylum Chordata; class Aves; order Anseriformes; family Anatidae; genus Oxyura; species Oxyura jamaicensis. The sequence goes on along the minus strand of NC_048896.1, from coordinate 51,522,761 downwards.
GTTCAAAACTGAGCACAGTAGGGCTATTTGGGTTTACCTGCTTTTTTCAATTTTAAACTAAAAAAGCGGACCACCAAAATAATACCAAGTTTCAGATTGTCTCGTTTTTGTGTGGTGAACTTTCACAAGTCCTTCAGTTCATATTCGCTTCTGGTTTCTAGCTCTCATCGGTGCATGGCTACAAAAAGAAGGTTTGAGAGTACAGACTGGGCTCATACCTCCTGAAGCTATGGATTGTGAGACCACATTTCTGCTGTGCAACTCCAGAGGATATAAGCTACACCTTTCAGAAGGCAGGTATGCCTGCTGCAAGGTAGATGCATGTACCACTAGAAAGCGTCTGCCTTTTATGTAACCACTGATGAGAGTATTGCTGAAAAGGTGACATTTAGCAAGAAAGATGCTCAGAAGCTTGTCTCCTGTGAGTTAAAGAGCTTCCATTTCCATGAATGTTTAAATCCAAAGATTTCAGGTGTGTCCCTGGCTATTGTCATCCCACTTCTATAAAGTTATTGGGAAGACACCGAGTGGAAAATTTTTCTCATATAGAGGTAGCGTGGTAAGGTATCTGTTGCCTAAGGAAAATGTGTGTGATGCCTGGCACATAGCAAAATGTCACTGTGCTTACAACACTGTTGTAGTGGAGACATTTCCTTCTCTGCATTTGGAAGGATTTTATTACAAATGTATCAATGTGTGCACACCTGCCTTTGAGAGCATGGATCTGCCACACACAAGGTGGTGATGACCCAAAAAGCTTACTTGTGTTAGGGAATGCTGAGCACATGAACTCTTTGATGGTGCTTACCTTATAGAATCGCTCCTACGTGGATGAGCTTCTGTTCACCAAGGAGTCTCAAGTAACTTACGGTCTGGAGCTGCTGGTGCATGTTCCTATGTTCTAGGTTCCTATGGTATCTGGAACAGCTGGCTTACATTGCAGGAAAAAAGGTTTCTTAAGGAGTTACACTGTTTTGGCTGCTTTCCAAATTCAAGAAGGAAATGAAGATGACTAGCTATGTAAGTTTAGCTGCAATATTGTGGCTTCCTGTCTGTAGGGTGAAAGCACTGCGGACTGCAATAAAGCCATTGAATATAATAAATATAATGGATAACAAATAAATGCAATTTATTTGCTAGACTTGCTTAGAGATGCTGCAGACAGCCAGCACGAACAGTACTTCTAAAACATGAAATGCAGCTCTTGTGCTTTGGATACAAAACTTTAGTAGAAGCGCAAGGAATTTTTAGAAATATATTTTTGTAGACCTTTTGTTTTGTTTTGCAGGTACAGAACAGAATGCAGAAGTGCAGTCATTCTCCCGTCTTCTACTTCTGATGCTGGTTAGTAAGCATGTAGGTGAGAATGTATCTCTTCCTGTAAGAATACCATTTTGGAACAACCAAGACAGAAACAACCAAGACAGAAATTTCTCAGCTAAAAAGAGGCAGTGAAGAAGACTTACGTTATCAGAAACTGATGGTTGTTCCCCTAGTAGAAATGACTTACTTTATGTTACCTTTCTCATGATTCTACATTTTTCATGCAGGTGACTTTCAGTGGGAAAAGGAAATGGACTTCCCTTCTGAGAGAGATAGTTTTTATGACTTGAATATTCCAAGACACTTTGCTGCATCACTTTTAGAAGCTTTTCTTTGTAAAATGATATGCTACAGGCTTCCAAATCCCATAGTATGGAACCATTACATTATGTGGAGATAGGCATGTTCGCTTGGATTTTTAGAGAAACAGAATTGTTTTCTGATGAGTTAAAAGTTACCAACAGTTAAAATGATTATCCTTCTGAGATGCTTTTTGCTATTAGCCTATTACAAAAATGTAAACAATCAATCTAATCTTGTGCCCTGGTTTGTTTCTTCTGAGTTTTCCCTGAATCTGGGATATTTCTAAAGAGTCTAACATGAAAGTGGTGGTTTTCAAATGCTCAATTCTGCTGTCACTCTTGTGGTTATGTCACTGCTATATTATGTATATGTCTTCCTCTTTTTTTTTTCCTGCCTTGTAGGTTTTTTGCCCATGTAAGGTAGATATTTTCAACTGTTACAGCTAAGTCAGAAGGTCAGGCCCTTACTAAAATTCAGGCTTTTAACTGAAACGGCTACTAATGCAAAGTGTACAAATCAAAGGCAGTTGTTTCCAGCAGTCCAGAGTTCTTGCCAGAGGACTATCAGGTTCAGCTTTTTCAAAGTATTATCATGATATGTTTATTGATACAGTCATAGGCTGAAGTGATGGGTAAACCTACTGTTTGGGACTGGTGTTGATTACACACAGTGAGGCAAACCTAGACCCAGGAAAAAATATTTGCTTGCACCTGCTCTACCTGCAAATCTCACCTGTATAAAGAAAGCTTGCTGATTTATACCTGCCCTGAAAAAAAATGTTCTTCTTCAGCTTTCTTTTAACTAGCCATGTGCATGTTCTATACACCACCACGCATGAACCCTAGAGCTCCTCTTGTGGTGCTTGCACAGCGTGAAAATGTCAGCAGTCAAAAGGGTCTGGGCTCTGATGTAATTCAGCGGCTAAATCTTTCATTAATGCGCCCTCTGAAATGTCATTACTTTTGCTTTCTTAAGCTTGGAGTCCTGTAACCTATGTGTTCTAGACGGGAAAATCCAGGCTGTGAGGCAAATGGCATGGTGATGCTGTGACTAAGCAGCAAAGCTGGAAGTGAAACTTTCCCAAAGAGCAATGGGAAAAGAAACCCGACCTGTCATGGTGACTGAGGTGCTGGATGCAAGAGCTCCTTCAAGCAGAGTCCTCCTGTCACCCGAAATGTTCCCAGCAGCCAGATGATCTGGCTGGTGCTTGTCTTCTCCTTGTTTCTTGCAGAGGTGAAGTCTGTATGGTTACATCTGCTGTCACTTCTCTTTCTTTTCCCTACAGCGTTCTTAAACTTTGCACTGGATTTTGGCCAAATGCAGTTGGAGGGGCTGCAGTGCGAGCTTGCAGTTTATCTGTTCTGCTTGGCTGGCCGCCTGGTAAATACAGGCTTTCCCTTTCCCACCCGCTAGTTCAGGGACTCGTGAAGGGATGGAGCACGCTGGAGGCTGGAGGAGGAAGGAGAAATGTCGGCAATTGCTGTAAAAGACCTAGAAATCTTTGGTGCCTGGTGGTGACTGAGTTCATGGTGAGGGTCTGGCAGTGCAGCCAGGGATGAGGTTGGACATGGTACATGCATCATTTTGGGGGAAGGAATGGGCATCTGACTTCATGGGCAGCCAGACTTCATTACTTCTGCTGCTTACGGAGCTGTGGTTATTGGGCTGGGCTTCTGTGGCGCTGTAAGTTTGCAGGAGGCTTTATTGAGATAGCAACGGGATGACTTGCCTGCTCTAGAAAATCGGTGTGCCCCAGAAGTGTGCATGTCTGGTGGCCTGAAGAGCCGGGTCCTAAGCTAGCTAGCGCTCAGTGTCATGCAGGTAGCTGGATTCTTCAGTTTGCAGTTAGCTGCTAATAAGTTACAATATTTGTGTAAGCATTCATCTGCTCCAGGAATTTACCTTTGCAGCAGCAGCAGCCTTACTCTTCAGCGTCCTTTTTCCACGTTCCTTTTGCTTTTACTCTTCCATCCCTCCACTGTCATTTCCCTTTCAAATGTGCTTACAGAAACGACGTAGGCTGGACGAGCAACGTGCTGCAGTCTGTACATGCAGATGGCTGCCTTACTCCTCTCGCTAACATGCACGTCAGCACACACCTTCCCCTGCACAGCCACACAGGAGAGCAGGCAGCTGCAAGTTAGACTTGCCTCTTGAAGCTGTATTTGCAGAAAGCTGTCTCAAGAAGAGTAGAGGGCAGAAACATCTGTGAGCACCGCCACAAGTACTTCTGAACCTTTCAGGGTCACTTCAGAAGCATTACAATGCCTCACAAATACTAAAAAAAATTTCACCCAGTGGATAGTTCAGCTATCAGTCATTACTTCTTCACCCAACCTAGTCAAGAATATTTTCCTTTTGGAAAAAAAATCATTCCCGGTCAAATGTTTGCAACCAACAGCTTTCAACCCAAATCTGCAGGGCAATTTCCCGTCTCCATTTTTTTTGCTGACAACCCAAGTAATTCTGAGAAAAGAAGAACCTTTCCACATGAGAGACTTCATTTTTTAAAAAAAATCCAGCCTTTAGTTTCTAAAAATCTTACTGGTATATTAGTAACCAGCTCTAAAGCAAATCATCTAAACAGTGAGGGGCACCTTTGTCAGGTTGGGCGGTGAAAGTGCACTGTGATGGTGAGGAAGTGCAAAAGGGATGCTGTTAAAAACAGTGGCCCCTAAAGAAAGCCAACAGAGGAAGGAGGTGTGATAGAAGTGAAAATGGCCTGAGCTACCACCTGCACGCTGAACCAGGGTCCTGCAGGGATTCATCTGCGACGGGGCCCTCACAACTGCGTTTAGGCTGAACGTCTGTGGGGCTCTGAAGACAAGATTTTATGCTGACATGCAGAAAGTGTTATTTCTTTTCTAGAGCCTACAGTGGGGAATTTTTTTCTCTCCTTCTGTCCATTTAAGAAAAACAAAGGGGGGGGGGCAGGAAAGAAGGCAATTGCATCATGTTTTCTCAAATTACCATTACTAGCCATGCAAAATAACGCCTCTGGCTGATTCTAGCAATCTGGAAGATTTTTGAAGGAGGATAAGTCAGATTTCCATATCTTGTTTTCAATTTTATAGAAAATGTAATTTGCTCTTGAGTCAGATTTTTTTTTTGCCTGCTGTACTTGATAAAAACATAATCCCAGTGGCAAAAATGCTTTTATTTTTTTATTTTTTGCATGGACATCAATTAATCATCATAATAAACTATATTCCTCAGGCTTTTTTTCCTCCTAAAAATGTTCTAGGGAATATACATTTCAATGTTCTTAAAAAGCCAGTCAATTCCTGAGATTAGTAAATAAAACAACAAAAGTCAAGGATCTGTAGCAGACCTGTTTGCTATTCCATGGTCATTAATATTGTATGTGTGAGAAGGATACATAAGAAACAATACAGAAAAAAGTGATACCAGGAACTACAAATAAACAATTTAATCTGGTGAAAGGCAAGTTCCTTCAGTTAAAGGTGTTATAGCAATACTGGTTTACTGTTCTGTCCTTGGGTTGGAAGAGGTAAAAATGAAGAGTTAAGCAATTCAAAATCAAAGTTTCAAATCAAAATGTTTTATAAAAATTTGGTTATTGCAGCTTTGAGGCTGTCTATTTCTGTTTATTTTTTAAGAGAAAGTATAAGAGCCCTTATCATTGAATGCCTAAATGATAAGAAGATTGTCTAAACTTTGGGAAAAAAACATGGATAGGCCGTAAGTCCTCATTCTTCTGAGAAAGCATGATATAAAATTGGATCTGAAATACAGATTCACATATAGGTCTGACATATGGACCAGCTTCTCGTCCCACAGCCTTCAAAGCTCTAGGAGAAGCAATAAAAGTAGAAAGCAAATACAAAACAGAGCTGAAGACTAAAATGAGGGGGCAAAAAAAGCTCTGCTGACTTCTACCCGAAGTTAGCATTTTAACATTATGTGTAGGAGAGAGACCCTAGAAATGCCTCTTCTTATCTCTAACTGGTGCTTGAATCCCAGATCAGTGTAAAACAGACTTTTGACTCACAAGAGGATATGAGTGTTATCACTCGCAGCCTCACATGGCTACTCCCAGGACAGGAAACCTGGGGACAAATGTATATAAGTTGCTTTTATTTGCTCACATTCCCGTGTAACAGGAGTGAAAACTTTAGGTGCCAGTGGCTTCACCCTTGTGATGCCCATTGCTGTGGGCCTGCATGCAGCAGGCCTCACGGGCGCCCTTGGGGCGGTCAGCACCTCTCGGCCTCCCTCGTCCCTGTGGCAGTGAGAGGAAGTGAAACAGGAAAATGTGACCGTAGAAATATATTCTTAGCTAGCTTCGGCCTGCCAAGCATGTCCTTTTGTTCAGCCACAGTGAATTTTCATAGTAAAAGTGAATGTAACAAGAGAAAATGGCAGGCTAACTGAGCTGTGGCAGAGCGGTGCTCGGCTTGCTCACAGGCCTGCTGTGCAGCCAGGCCGCCTGGCAGCAGCTGTGGCCTGGGAGAAACCTCCTTTCGAGTTGTCCACCTGTGGTTTCGGAGGGCATGCAGACACGGCGATAGGATGCTGCTACAGGTCCATTTGGTGTTGCTGCTCCATGCCACTTTGAAATGGATTATTGTAGTTCTTTGGGCTGTCTCACCAAGTCATCAGTCTGGTTAGGGAAGGAGATGCTACTGGTTTGTTCTTTAAAATGAGGTTTCTATGATAAATGCCTTCTTGTTATTCTTAAAATCAGTTTCCATGGCAATGCTGTTACTGGAAAAATCTTTTTGTCGATGAAAAGGATGAAAATAATTTCCTTTAGCAATCCTATGCTTAGCCAAGTAAAACTCTTTTCATTTGAAACTTACCTACATCTGGGGGACCAGGACTCTTCCTTCCATCCCCTTCCACCATCTGTGTCCTGGGCTTCACCACCATTCCCATAATGTCCCTCTTCCCCTCCATTCTACTCTCCAAACTGAAGTCATGCTTTTTGCTTCAGGGGCAAAAAGAAAACCCATGCAGGTGCTGCATGACTCCTTGATGTGTCTCTGCTCTCCTCCATCTGACCTCTTGGCTAAAGCTGCTACACTTGTGCCTCATTTTGACCTTAAAAACACAATTTTGCAGAAGGTCTGGGATGTTCCAACATGTTCCCTCCCGGCCCCTTGGAAGGCTGTTGGGTGTGCTCATCATTCACATTGGGGTCTAGCTCGGGCTGTGCACCTTGCTGGTGGACCTGCCTGTCTTCAGGTCTGCTGAAATCTCTGGCAGCATAGAAACCTTTCTAAATTAGTCTTGGGCCACTTCCCCAGAGTGCTGGATGAATTAAAATCACTAAGAGTGATTTTCACCTCAGCTTTCTGTTGTCAATGGCTGCAAGAGAGTGAATCGCCCTTTTACTGCAGGAGCAATTGAGCCTGGTTCTGGGTACAGGAGGACTACACAGTCTAGAAGAAAGCCATTTTGCTTACTACTTGCTTGCAGAGCCCAAATACCTTTGATAGGATAAAGAATCTTAAGGAATATGGGCAGGAAAGCAGATTTCTGAATAAGTATTCTTGGAATTGACAGAAATCTCATCCTTCTGCATTTTAAGAATCATCTTCTTCAGCTTTCAGTGCTTTTGAAGGACAGATGTATTACCTTCAACTACTTAAAATAGATACTGAAACAAACCAAGTTTCAAGTTTAGTTCATTTTGCTTTGTTTGTTTGTTTTAGGACAGTAACATTTACCATTAGGTTTAGATGTTCTCCTTTTCCTTGAGCAAGTCACATCAAGCATCCTCTGTTTTCTTTGCACATGTTGGTCATGCTTAATAAAGTCTCTTCTGATTTTTTTTCCAGATAGCCCTGATGTGCTTATACCTGTATGAAGCAAGGAAAGATAATCTAACTCTTCTGCTGAGGATGTACAAGATGGCATAAAACCTAGACGTAACCTTAGATTAAATGTTAAGAGTATGTGTGTGCCAACTTTCTACCTCTGGCTTCTGGGACTATGGATCGTGGAATACATGGTTCCCTTATTTTCACTGCTGGTTACTTTCACATGCACACACAAAAAGACCTGTTAGAAATATCATCTTCTCCCCTTGTTATTATACATCACATTAGAATATAAATGTATAAATAATTTTAGAACATGTTCTCCTCTGACTCTCTTGACTTTTCAGTGTCATATATTTTGTGTTGGTGAGATCATTACTTAAAGGCATGTAATTGTTTTTGATCATGTACAATTATATGACCATAGATAAATCCACATAGTGAGGTGCCAATTCACAATCTCACTGAGCAATGATCTACTTCTTTATATGCTCAGTTAAGAGAAAATAAAATATTGTGCCATCAGACAATATAATTCCTTTAAAGAGTGCTTCTAGCCTGAGTGGTAACGTGCTTTTACATCCATATGATTTACTGTCCTTTTCTGTCTAGTCCTCTAGTTCATGCTCCTCATGCACGGTAATTACCAAGTCACAAATATATTTTCTGGCTGAGACTTTCATCATTTTCTCCTGGAAAAAGAGCAGTTACAGCCCTCCTCTTTGTATTTCAGAGAATTATAATAGTGATAAATCGCTGCTCAAGTGTTCTGTACTAGCAGTGTCTAGCACATCTGTAAGAGAATATTATTAGCACCAACTCCACTTAATGATTCAATGTATTTAACCTGATTGCAAACAAACAAAAAAGAAAAGGTTGATAATATTTTTCTTTTTATTATACTGATGAGTGCACACTTGTGCAGGACAGTAAGCCAAACAAACCTGCTAACCTGTTCCTGGAGCTGGAGCGTTTGGAGACTGAGAACAGGACTATCAGTGGCTCCCACGTGTGCACTCTTTCTCCTGTGAAGAATTTGTTCAAAATCAGCAGGCAGCTTCTGTGAGAGGAGCTCGCGGGTGCAATTCAGACTGGGAAATCAAGGCGGGCATGAGGTGTGTTGGCCCTGCTCCATGGGGGCAGGAAGGGGAGGCGTGGGGAGATGCCGGCTATGCACTGTTTGGCCTCCTCCTCGGGTCAAATGAAGGGCCTTGAGGCATTCAAGGAGTAGCACAGGAGGATGCTTGAGGGGAGCCAAGCTTACCCCACTGGATGTTGTGCTGATTTTTATTTCTTCCAGGATTTTGATGAAGGTGCTGAACTGAGCCACTGCAGTGGCAGCCAAGGAACAGGCAGATGGAAGCTCACCACCCCGCAGAACTCGGCACGCAGCTTTAAGCACACCATATTTCTGGTGGGTTTTTCTTTTTCCCTCAAGCTCGCTGCTCGATTGTAACAATGCATCTCAGAGCTGGAACAAACCCAAGCAAGGGGGTCCCTGATGCCCCCCAGAGCTGGTCTTCGGCTGACCTCCTCCAAAACAAACTTGCTGAAAAAACGCTTTAGCCTTAGGGATATGCTGTAAATTTCCTTCGTTAAAAATGAGCTGGCGCTTCGGTGACTTGCAGGAACTGTATCCCTAGCTGGGGTGAAACAGGGTTTGTGTTGTTGCCTGCGCTTTTATAGCTGGGAGTAAGCTCGTGGCTTGTAAACAGTACCTAGCACATGGGAGAAGAAAAGCGGCATTAAACCCAGCTCTGGTAAAGAGAAAATCGAATGGAAAAATATGCATTTTTAATATGCCACTGGGTAAGTGTATAAGAGCAGAACAACATTCGTTGTAACCTGATCTCCCTCAGGAATGAGGGAAAAGCTGACTGCTTGCTCCAGTGAGCCAAAAAATAAGAAAACATGTAAGTGCAAGTGTGCATAAGGAATAATGCTTCAGAAAGCCAAATGCAAAGCTGCAATGTTGAATGTTAAAAAGTGAACAATTTTGCACTGAAATTCAACCTATTATTATTTGTATGATGGGCTTCAGTATCCTAAAGAAAGCCCCAGTCCTTCTGCATTTACACAACTGACAGATGGCTGTTTTGGCAGGTTCTAAAGGAAATTTTATACGTTAGAGACCTTCTAATTTCTTGTTGGAACCTAAACAGATTTTGGGTATAAACACGTAATTTATTAGAGTAACCACCACGTATTTCCTATGATGGATGCATTGTTTTCAGAGGTTTTCTTGTTTGGAAAAGCAGCCCCGCATGGCCATTGGGCATGCTGCAGAGCACATTTCCAGCACGGTGTGTGGAGGGCGCTGCAACCGGTGGGAGCTGGGCTGTTTGCTGGCCTGCAGCACCTCCTGCCCAGCTGCTGCTGCTGGACAATTCCTGTACAGAACTGCAAGGACACACAGGTATTTGGAAGGATGCTGTCTAAGTGACAGTGGCATTTTTTCAGAATAAAATGACAGCACTTAAGACTGCAGGGAATTGCAGATGTTCTTTGAAAAACCACCACCAAGTCTAAAATTGCTCTCTGGGAAGTAAGATCTTCAAAGTGTCCAGATTGTCTGATTTTTCTAGAGCACTTCTCTATGTAACATCTGAAAGGTGATTAAGAAGTCTTAATTACATAGACTGCTGTAAGAGAAAAAAGCTGCTCTTTTGGTGTTCGTTTGGGTGGCTTGGACCTCCCTGCAGCCTCACCATGCTGCAAGAGTTCTGGCGAAGACTCCTGAGGAAAGAAAATGATATCAAACCAGTGGGGCTGGCTGCAGGGGCTCTGCCTGGTGTGTGCGAATGGAGCTGGTCTCAAGCCTGTGGAATGAAAAATCCCTGGTGCTTCACGAACCTGGGTCTTTACGGTGTTTTTCAGAGATTCCTAAATTCCCCCCTCAGTTTCAAGTGGAAGTGAAACCCAGCCTGCTGCCTAAGCTGGGGGGTTGCAGCTTTGCAGAGCGGCACCTTTTCATCACAGCAGTTGCTCAGTCACGTAACTGCAGCTTGCAGCTTTGCAGTTTCTCCTCTGTTACACCATGAAGAAGTGAACACGTTTGGCTCCTTAACAGGAGCGTGTCTGGGACCCATGAACATGGCAGCCTGGCTTGTGGGGCCAACTTGGGCACATCCTTCTCACACTTAGATGGAAGCCTGGTGGTGCTGTTCTCCAGTGTCATGTCTGGGATAGCAGCACCTCAGGATTTCAGGCAAGAGCTTCAGAATAGTTTTTCTATATCTAAGCAGTCTTTTTTAACAGTAGACTTTCCAATTTGGATGTGTTTTGAAATAATTCTTGGTTTTGTGCTGATTCTTTCCATGTGATCAGCATATCTTCCTCCCTCAAATGCACCTACATGGCACTGCTGGCACCCTGGACAGCCAGACTTTTTCCCTATATCCTGCAGCATTAACTGCTTCCAGTTGCTTTATGCCTCTATCAGGGTTTAACACTTTGGACTAACGCTTCCCATGCCCCTTATTTTTCCCCAGCTGGTTTATTTTATTAATTTTTGGTCGCAGTGAAAAATAGCCCAGCTGGGCTGACATTAAGTAGAAACGCATTTTGCCCGTATTAAAACCATCTGAAGCTGAAAATTAAACCACATGGCAACTCCGCCGTGGTTCACGCTGTCTCCTTTTCCGCTCCGTCGAGCGTTTCGCCTGCAGCTGAGCCCTGAGGAAGGACGGTGATCCGGGATGGGGAAGCAAAGGCAGCCTGCTGGCGGTGCTGGTCCTTGTGAGGGCACTCTGCTTTGAGTGACAGGACTCAGCATGCAGCGGGGAGGCAGTTACTTATTTCCAAACCCACGTGCATGGACTTGGTGCCACCACAGGCTGAGGACTGGCTACTGTTTGTTTTTGGAGGAATGTTTTCCTCCTGGCTCAAGCTATGGTCGGCACGGTTACACGGATGGCAAACCCTCTTCGCAAGGCGTGTGCATGGCACCCACACAAACCCAGCGTCCCGGGGCTGAGGAGTCACCAAAGCCGGACAAATCCTCAGGTTTCAGCAGCTCCCCTGGCAGGGCTGCTGCATCGCGGGCAGTTTCTCTCATGCACACTCTGGGGGTTGTCGTCTGTTATCCTTTACAACATGGAAATGCACGTAGCAATGCCTTGGAAATCATTACAGACCCAGAGAATAAATATGTATGTGTGCTGATCTCAAGGGCAGGAACAGTTCAGAATTAAGGACACTTTGCACAGACCCGTAGCTGCATAAACTCAGCGTGCAGTCCACATTTTCTGTTCACTGCCGTTTCCTTCCACGGTACCGCAGGGCTCAGAGCCGGGCGTGCAATGCTTGCTACATGTTGCCATCTCTTCAAAACGTGTCCCGAGCTCGTGGGCTTCGGCAGCCCAGCGTCATTGAAGCTTTCAAAGCTTCGCTTTAGTTTTAAATGCCTCTTTAAGCACAGACAATGCTCCGACAGGCTTTCTGAAACTAAATGAAGCTTATAAAGCTTTGAACGCTATTGTAACGCGGCGGGTCCCGCAGGAGACTGCAAATCCTGCTGTGTGCAAGGATCCACCACGCTTTCAAGTGCAGGCACTGTATGTGCTAAAAAATGTAGGCAGCGCGGGGCAAGGAGAGGACAGAGCCCGTCAGCATATTTTTTGAATTACCTAGCATGTGGTGGATACTGCAACAGTAACACTGCTTTTTTTAAAAAAAATAAAAAGAAAGTTAGCTATCCTTGCTGCTTTTTTTTTTTCTTTCTTTTTTTTGGGGGGGGGATACTCAGGGGAGTTTGGGCGTTGCTTATTTGAGATCAAAGGAAAAGTTAAACTTTTTTTTTTTTTTTTTTTGGTCTCAATCATTGAATGGCTCTACTATGGAAATAGCTCAGTGTTGTCCTGTATTGATTGAGTCCTCTGTGTGATTGTACAGATGTGTTTTGCTGGGCAGCTTCCTATGAAAAATGCACAAGGGGGGGAAATGACAAGAGTAGGGTCCCCTGGCCGTGTTTCATGAGGCTGGGGAGGCAGGGGGAGCCAGCAGCAACTCTGTTCAGTAACAGGACCACGATGTTGGTCAACTGTGGCACGAAGTGGGCTGCCAGGAGCCGCAAGCTGACGGTGGACGGGCTGCCAGCCCAGCTAGCGCCCAGGGGACGTGAGCGGTGGCTCGCCAGCGAGCCCTGGTAGCGGCTGCCGGTCTTTGACTGCAGAAACCCCACCGGTGCCAGGCTTTTGGGTCGAGGCCGTGGGATGACAGAGGCTGCTGGCGCCCCTGGGGCCGGGACGGAGGCTGCCGGTTCCCCCCAACCGCGGGGGGCCAAGATGGCGACGCCGCCTCACGCCATCCCGGCACACGGCCGGGGAGGGGGCGCGGCCTCTGCGGCGCTGGGCGAGCCCTGCCCGGCGCGGCGCCGCCCCCCGCCCCCGCCCAGCCGCAGCACGGCGCGGCGCGGCTCGGCATGGCGGGGCTGCGCTACCCGCAGCACGGCGGGCACTGCCGCGCGGCCGCGGCCATGAACCTCCTGCTGGGCGTCTTCCACGTCCTGCTGCCCTGCTTCCGACCCGGGGAGGCGCAGGGGCAAGGTGAGCTCCGGGGACGGCCCCGGGGGGGGGGGGCGCCGCCGTTGTTGCCGCCGCCGCCGCTGCTGCTGCGGGGGGGAGAGCGGGGCCGCCGCCCCCGTCCCCCGGGCGCTGCCGCGGTGGCAGCCCGGGGACACAAAGGCGGGCGGTCGCGGCTGGCCCCGCGCCCCCCCGCGGCCCCTCGTGCCCCCCGGCGGTGGGTACATGTGCGGTTTCTCTCTCTGCCCGCAGCCATCGAGCCCATCCCCGGCGTGGTGGAGCTGTGGCAGGCCGAGGAGGGCGAGCTCCTGCTGCCCGCGCAGGTGAGGGGGGCCGGGGGGGCGCTTATGGGGTGGGGAGGGCGCTTATAGGGCCGGGGGGCGCTTATGGGGTCGGGGTGTGGGGCCGGGGGTGGGGGCCGGCCGGGGCCGTGCTGTCAGGCGGCGTCCATGTTCCCGGGGGCTGCTTCCCCTGCACGCCTTCTGCCCCTGCACCCGGGGGGCAGCTTTATTAGCTTTATTTTCTCCGCTCCCCCCCTCCCCCCCCCTTTTTTTTGTTTTTTCCCTTTATTTTTTAAAGGCCGAGCATGCCTGCCTGACTGCGCCTTTGCGTGGCAAACGCCAAATGCGCACGCAGTAAATATGCATATATTTATATTTCGCAGCACCGCTCAGGTGAAGCCATTTTTATTTATTTTTTTTCCCATCAAATGACACATCACTTATGGTGTCACTCCCCCCGTCGTGGTGCGTTTTGGTTTTGTTTAGCTCCTTTTGTCGAGCGGTGGCGAAAATTGCAGAATTCTGCATGGGGAGAGGAGCTGGAACAGTAAAAATACGCGGCGGAGCCTGTGCAGGAGGAGGAGTGCTGGCAGCCGTGGCCTGGAGTTTATGGCATTTGAGGCAGTCATTTAACTCGCGGTGACGGACTCTGCCATATGTCGAGCTGTGCCTTCCTAGACTTCAAGGCACCAGGCTCATAACTGGGGAGAATCAGTCCGTAGGGACGCCGTCTTGTGCGAGAGGGAAAGCAGAGCAGTTCCTTTCTCCCAGGCCATTACACCCTTCTGACCACCGATATCCACCGATGTGGGGGAAAAACAGCACAAGTGTTATTTCTCACCGCAGCTAGCTGCCGATTGACGCTGCTTCCTGGGGCCCAGCTCTCTCTATTCTGGTATAATGGAAGCATTTTCTGTGGTACATTTCATATTCCCCCTCCCCCCCCCATTTTTATCTGTTATGCTATTCTGAATTTGCCTGCTGCTATTCAGAAGTGTAGATACGGTAACAGCTGGGGGAAGGTGCAGAGTCTCCGTGGCCAGAGGTGCTCAGGGAAGTCTGCCTCTTGCTTGTTAGCCTTTACCTTGAAGACATTAAGATGCATTAGATGTAGGACCACGTAATGCAGTTGTTTATAGTTGCTCCTCGTAGCAGAGGGGCGATTACGTAATGTTTACTTCCCAAGAAGATTAGGTCCTCTTGGAAAACACTTTGTTCTCGAGCATCCTCAAAAAATGAGCTCCGGTGTGGCTGCAGCAAAACCAGTCGTGAATGGCCCTGGAGCTTGTCGTCCTGTAGTGTATGGTCCTGCTGAACCCTTGCAGCAGAAAGGATGAGGCTGTTCTTTCGTTTCTGTAGATGCAGCATTGGGTATGCAGGAAAGAAAACAGACCTAATTTCAGTTGCAACAGAGTGAGAAGAAATCGCTATAGGCTCACTGAAGTAAAACATTGACATTAAGAGACAGATGAACCAGTGTCTGTGAGCACTGGTGGTGCAAAGAGTGCTTTACATAGCTTTCTCTTTGGAGCTCGGAGATGCAAGCAGCATCTGCCTAGTAGGACACTGCTCAAGCAGAAACAGGAGGGTTCTGCAGTCAGGTTCTAAAACCAAAGTGTGGTTCCAGGCCCAGCCCTGGTGCTCAAATTTCTGTTTCCCTGTGGGCTTTGGCTTTACTTAGCTCTTTTCAGGCTTGTGGCTGGATGACCCATTTGAAGCTGCCTTTTCCAGTTAGTAGGAAGAGGAAAGGAGACCTCTCTGTGTGCCTGAGGATGGTGATGGGCCATCTCCTTAGTGATGCACTCCTTTAATGAGGAGCAATGCCACTGGCCTGCTATTGCTATTTGTAGCTTTCCTCTGAGCTCCAGAGGGACCAAGCGTTGCCCTGTTGCGGTCACCTTTGGTACGTACCTATTTCGCTACATCTGAGCTAGTGAAAACAATTCAGCGTTGTCGCCCTGCTGCCTTCTGGGTCAGTGAGGAGCTTGGCAGGGGTGTTAGCATTAGCTCTTGAGATTCAGAAAACCTCTTCACCTGTTAACGTTTGACTTGCCTTCCTTTGTTGGAGGGATGGTTAAGCTCACAAGAGATTTACTGCGTGTTGGTGGCCACGCTCCATAAAAAGAAAAGGATCTGACTTTAGCTGTAAGGACGTTGTCCACGTTCTCTTCCTTGCAAGAGCAGGCTTTCCCAGGTAGACACCCAGGCGGTTGCTGCCAGCGTCGCTGGACCGGAACAGTGGCGATGCGATGGTAAGGATCTAGTAGGATGAATAGCTTCCTGGCTCTTAAGTGGGTAAGGAATGTTGTTTGATAGGGAATACTCAGGAGTAGCTTCCTCCATGTGTTTAAAGATGGGTCCAGGGGAACGCGTTGGGCACGGGAGGCATCCTGGTTCCTTAATCGAATCCTTCCTCTTCTCTTGAGGAGAGAGGGAAGGAAGGACGGACAGACAGGAAGGAATGCAGCACAACAGCAAGGACTTCTCATGCAGAAAAGAAGAATCCCAGGAAGGAGCCATGTGTGCTACTCTCTCAGTGTACCTCCACCCTGCCCGCATGTCGCGAGCTCTGAACGGGGGTAGAGATGAGCTTGTCCTGTCTGTCCAGTCCTTTTGCCTGGCTTTGGCAGGCTACCAGCACTGTCTGAATGATGCTTTTCCCTTTCTGTAGTGGCTTTGCACTATTATCTTATTTTCCATGCATCATCAACTGTCTGTGACATAGCAATTTTGAGCATTTCTTGCTGCATGCAGCATTTCAGAATGGGAATTAGATCGGCCAGTCGCCCAGTCAGCTGCCAAGTTGCCTATGCCTGCTTTTGTTTTCAAGATCACAAGCAGAATAAAGAAATCATGTTACAAGGAAGGGGGAGGTGTTTTAATCTTTGTAGTTGTTCCACAAGGCCTCTCGTAGCATCACTCTTGTCTGCGTGTGCTCTGCGAATGCGCCCGCTGGAGCAGAGCCGCCGGCGGCCTACACGCCTCCACCCTTGTCACTCTACCTTCTGTTTCCTCTTGCTTCCCTCTCATTGTTTGCAGGCCCCCTCCCAACTTCCCTCCTGTGTGTAGCTTCACGCCTTTTTTTTCTTCCCCTCTCCTTGGGAGCATTTTTCTTGCTTTCGGCTCCCTCTGAAAATGCCCTGACTGCAGGGGGTGGTGGCTCACCTGCGCCCATGGCCAAGGCTGAAGGGTGGCCGGGCGTCGTGGGCTGTGAGGGGGTGCGTGGGCCGCTGAACTCGGGGAGGACAGCGTGCTTCCATCAGTCTTCCTACAACTTTAGTATTTCTTCTTGGATCCCCTTTTTGCTTGGAAATGGGCTCAGTTTTCCAGCCAGTGTCAGCATTCCCTTTGGGCCGAGTTCCTCTTTCTTCGTAAAGGTAGTGTGGCCGCGGAGCTCCTGCGTTCTCCTCCTCCTCCTCCTTTTCCTCAGCCTCCTTTTTATAGCATCGTGACACAAGACATCTCCAGGGTGACTGGATTTTTGTTCTGCTTCCTGATACTTGTCATTGATGCTGAAGAATATGAAGTCTTGCCTGCCTTGACGGTTGGGAGATGAATGGAAAGCCAGTGGGATTTTGACATGGAGGATATCAACTGGGAGAGCCTTGATTAAAGCAGTTGTGTTTTTTATTCAAAATACTATTTTGTGGTTCTGGTTGTATGTAACTTGTTAATACTTAACTGGAGAAGAGCTCAGGAGAAGAGCTCTTTGGGTAGGACTTGACATTCAAGCCCTTCACCATTAAAGGCTGAAAAAGCTCCAAATATAAACAGTCAAACTTAGTGCAAAACTGCAGTGTAGTTAGGTGTGGTTTTTTGTTGTTCTTTTTCCTCTGAAGAGAAGAAAAAAGAACTCAAGGAGAAGCTCGAGAAGGTAAGGGGATCTGGCCTTCTGTATCCACAGCCACAAAAAAAATGAAAGGAGAGACACAAATGCCATCTGCTATTTACGATGGACACCACTTAAAAGAGTGTGATTATCTCAGTCAGAGACTGCTGTGGTAATTACCCTGAGAATCTAAAGGCAGGGCCAAGCCAATTAGGTATATATGGAGGAGGACATTCAGTGCTTTCCTTTTAGCCCCTTCAATTTAAAGTAAAATGATGAAGGCTAAATTTGAGGTCTTACAATTGAAAATGACAGCAAGGCATCAAAGGTAATATGTACCAACCTTTTTTTTTCCTGGTGTCTGTTTGTGTCTATCTGATGTAATAGGTTTTCTCCCTTCCATGCATGTTGTGTGTAGGACATGAGCAAGATGTTTCATTAGAGGAACGCCTTGAGTGCATTTGAATTTCTTTGCAGGCATGTAGGAAGTTAGAGCAGCTGCTTATTTCAGATTATTGTGATAATGTTTCAGGTATTGAATTTTGGAGAAAAAGGAAGATGCCACAATGTTGGCTCTATTATAGTCAGTTACAGGCAAGGGGCAAATACAGAGCTGTGTGGGCTTTCTCCAGAAAGATTCTGCCTAGGTCTGAAAGATACATTTTCTTTCTTTTCCTTTTGGCCCATGTAGTAGAGACTTGTCTTCAGTTCCTGTTCTTCGGTGCTGCTCAGGGGCTAATAAGGTTAATTAGTCTGCCAGTTGCGAAAGCTGATGAAGACCTTGATCTTGCATATGTATCTGAGATATGTGGCACTGCAGTATGTCATTAGGAGAGGCATATCCTATCAGCCATGCACAAATTGAATATACGGAGTCACCTACTTCAAAGCAGGGCTTGTCTGAAGGCGCACACATTGTGTGAAAGCCTGAGACAGACTTAGGGTGGGATTATGTTCTTCTTTGGGCTGTTAAAAGGCTCTTCCAGCCTCCCAGTTGAGCTTCTGGATGGTGCTGATATGATTTAAGACTGGCTGGCCATGCAGATTATGCAGAAACTGTCAGACCAGGCTCTCATGCCTTGTGTGACATGAGGGAGGCTCTTTCAGGGCACAAGATAAGCACCTGCCTGTATTCAGGATGGGGTTTGGAGAAAGGGATTTTTTTGTTTTTCCTTTCCTGTCAGGGATAGGCTGCTGTGGCCTGTGTTTTGGCCTCAGGAGCTGTTTCATTCTAGCCCCTTGTAGTACATGTATGGCAAAATTGTAGCTGGTTAAAGCTTGCTGGCTTTGCTTTCTTTTTCTTTTTTAATTCCTCAGTCTGCATGTAGCATGACATACGCGTGACATAAACAGAGGAGGGAAGAAGGTAGGAGAATGCTGGAAATGGAGCTCTGCATGTGTGCTCCCAAGTCAAGCGTGGTTTTATTTATATATATGTATTATCTTGCACAATTGAATTTTCATGCTGTGGCTGTACCAGAGATCGGGAACGTTTTTCTTCGTCATTGCTTCACAAAACGCGAAGAAGAGAGAGAAGTAGTCAATGCTAAGATAATGAGTGTTGAGAGTGAACACTGTGTAATGACAGTCCCAGGGTTCTAATGCCCGGCAGATGTTAAACCATTTGAAGGAAGAGTTAAGCCATTTAAAATGAGGATAGATTGCCAGCCTGTGGTGGCAGAAAAGCTGTTCCTGGGAAAGGTGGATGAGGAGTCCTCTGATTTTTGTGTGTTATGGTACCAAGGTCCTGGAAATGTGGCACGAGCTTGAAGAAACTGGAAAATGGGTGGTGCTTTTGTGTCGTGCCTTTCAGGTAGGGTCTAGCTAACCTTTGCCTGTTTGGTCTTCGGAGGAAGTTGCCCGGCCTCCATGAACACTGGCCACAGGACCTCCAGGTGGGTCTGTGCTGCAGAACCATGCATTGGATCTGGACAATGAAGATATTTTTTTTTTCCCCCCATTGTGTAGCGAAAACATGCTGGTGAAAGCTAGTGTCTTGTGGTCTGTGAGTGTTGCAGTTCAATGGAAAATGTGTGGGAGGAGTGGTGGAAGGTGCTCTCTCTTAATTTGCAAGCTTTTTTTTAAATTATATTTTTCCTACCTTTTCATTGCTACAGTCTTTATGTGGTGGTTTGTGGAACCATCACTTGCTTCTGCAGTGGCTGGGAAAGCTTACCAGCTGTGCTTGGCAGGAGAACCGTGACCTCGTCTCAAAAATGTTAATCTCCCTGAAGTCGTGCCTCATTTCATCAGAGCGTTTTGGGCTGTTGTAACACGCTCCTCCTTGAATTATACCTACAGCTCTCCTGGAAATTTCAGCCGGTCCAGAACACAGCTACCTGCTTGTTTTAAATGGATTTCCTGCAGGGAGCTCATTGAACCAACGCTTGAGTTCATTTTTGTAGACAGTTCAAAGTGTTTAGTGGTCAGCTGCAAGCTGCCATGGTTTGTTTCCTGCAAGTTTTGAAAATTACCTTTGTCCAACAATTGAGCTGAGCTGCTGTGCTGTAAGCTTAAGCTCTGCACGGTTTTTGTACGTTTTGCTGGTTGTTGGTAAGATCTGGGTTTGGGATCTTGCTGCCTTAGTTGGAACTTGCTGCCTTGCCTTTGCTTTTGGCGTTACCGTGTGACCTGAATTTCAGGGTTTTACACATCATGCTTGCTCAGATACTGGTGAATGACATTTACTTACACAGGGCACGTAATTTGAAGGTGGAAATAATCAGCCTTCCCGTAGCTTGAGGGCAGTTTATGTTTTCAGATTGAAATTGTGTGTATGAACAGAATCTTAGCTGCATTTGTATAAATGGAAAATAAGTCTGTTAAATCAACATTTGAAAAAGTAACGGAATAGCCGTGATAAGACAATTTATTTGGCAAAATGAGCTGTAACCACAAATGGGATGGCCAACGTCCACCTTACTTGGACCACAAAGGAATTGCTGGAGAATTTTTAGATTTTTTGATTTTTTTTCCAGATGAGTTAGAATGGAGTCCAACTTCAGAGGGGTTAGAAATGGTGCGTATGTCCGGTGCATGCTGTTGCAGTTCTGAGATCCTTATGTGGTATTTTCTTTCTTTGTTAGGCTGATTCTGAGGAGGATGTGGAAGAACATCCACAAGAGCCGAGGTAAGCACAACTTAAATGAAAATGAGTATTGAAGCTTTTTTTTTTTTTTTTTACTTTAGGAAATACTGAAGTGTAATTGGGGAGATTACTAAAATTATGTTTTTCTGCTGCATATTAAATACATTTTCAGTATGTGTGACTTACTAGTTTCTCAACAAATGTTAATATTAATTTGTTAGCAGAGCCAGAAAACAGTGTACAGCATATGCAAGACCTAAGTGCCCTCTTGCATCTGTTTCTCTTTATTCCATCTCTAAGCTGCGTTTACTTTTCATTGCTCTTACACAGAAAAAATACTGTGTTCATCAGTTCTGCTTTATAGTATATTTTGTAAGTCGTTTCTTAAACAAGAGGACGATTTTCGGTTCCAAAACTTGCAAACGTAAGTAGTCTTGGAGTGTTAATGTGTACTGTGGGGATAAGGAAGATTTAAAGCCAAAGACTTATTAATGTGTTGCTGTGGAACAATAAATAGCCTGCTGTATTTTTTTTATTTTTTTTAAATCAGATAAGTAATAAAGCTGTTAAACGTAGCCTTCAACTCTGCTCTTTCCTTTAATACCAGGCCTCCTCTGTTTTGGAGGGTTGGGTAAATAGTGCTGCAGATTTTATATTTTGAACACACATTTTGTTTCCTCTAAGTGTCCAGATTAAAATGCTTGGACATCTACCAGTGAAACACTTCCTTCCTTTGGTATGTGTTAATGTGGGTACAGCTTTCCATGCCATGCCAGTCACGAAGATCACAAGACTTAAAATAAACACGTGTAACACCACCGTGTTCTGACGGCTGTAGTTAGCCTGAAATGCTTTTCTCATTTATCTCCTGTCTTTGCCCTTAGCTAGGGTTTGAGAGTGAGTAGATCTGATAAAAACGCAAGCAGTGCTGGGAATTGGCAGCAGGTGTAAGCATGGGAGTTAAAAGGGGGTGGTTTTGATCCGCTGGTCCTGCGCTGCAATACTTCTTCACAGAGCTTTTTTCTCCTTCTCACTGCCCCATCAGGAACACCATCTTCTGGACCCAGCATCAGCTTAGGGCTCTTGTGCCTCATCTACGTGGAAATGACAAAGGTGGTGTAGAAACAGGATGGCAGCGTTATTGCTGCCTCTAACAGGTGTCACTGACAGTTTGTGCTTACCTACATCCTCTGATTCATATCTGCACAGAGAACAAAATTCTTTTTCTTCTCTTCTTTGAGAAGAGGATTGGGAGGGGGTAAACTGTTGAAAGCTGGCGTCTTCCCTGCACAAATACAGAACCTTCTGTCTTTCAGCTGGGGATTACTGTGGTTTTGGTGCAAAATTTTCACTGCATGCCGAAGCATGCTCTCTTTCTTGAGACATAGTCAGAAGACATCGGTCTCAAATGCTGTGCTTAAGGTGGTTACTGAAACTTTTATTAGTAGCAAGAGATGCCTTTTAGGGGAAAACAACCCCTACACCTGCCTCTCTCTTTCAGGAGGTATATGGAGTGACTGGCTAATACGGCAATAATAAAAATAAAGTTGAGAGATAGAGTTCTTGATCCTCAGATAGGAATTAGGAAAAAGTGGTTTGATTTCTTTTTGTTACTCAGGTGCTTAAAGATTTTCTAGTAATCACTCATTTCCATTAGTGACCTTGTTTTCTGAAAGTAAAGCTTCTAAGGCTCACTGTTACATGGATGGAAACATCCTCCTATTGTCAGACACTTAGATGCTTCAGGAAACTTGCCTAAACACATGCTGATTTCTGTGCGTCTTTTAAACTCTAGTAGTTTGCTGTAGTATGTAAACACTGATCTGTGTGTATCAAAGGAATGTTAGAGTGTAGGCTGTATGTAGCAAGGATCTTTTAGAAGGGTAAGAGCTTATTTCCAGATGAGCTTTCATTCCTGTGTTTTATGTTACTGCGTGCTAAAATGATGGGGATTTCCTCTTCCTATAGCAGCAGAACCTGAGAGGTTGCACTATCTCCATCTTGTTGTCTGCCAGCATGCCCTAGGGAAATCAGCCGAAGATACTGAGGCTTGATGTGGAGCCCCTTGAGCACCAGAAACAAAGCACCTTAGAGCAGTGGTGTGAACAAATGTTAACGGAGACAGAGAAATCAAAATTTTCCCCAGAGCCAAAGAAAGCAGAGAGAGTTCAGCGTCTTGGGGCATAAAGGAGAAAGTCTCTTCCCAAAACATTGTTTTATTCAATTTTTAATTCTAAGTTAATGGGCTCTCTTGGGAGCTTGTTAACCTACTTAAAAAATACTAAAGCATTACGAGTCAGTTAACTGGCTTCCTGTGTATTGCATGTGCATCGCAGGATCTTCCATTTGGGGTGGTGGACTTCTGTTTTTGTGGTGAGGGCTCTGGAGGGATGGATGTTGTCTCATCATTTCTGTGAGCTGGTTCAGAGGTGAATGGGAAGTGGTTGATACGGAGATCCATAGGTTTCCTGTTCCTTGAGTGAAAAAAGGGTAATTTGCAATTCCTTAATTTCCAGTCTACAATCCAGTCTGCCTTTCTGATTGCTTGTCTGCTGCCACAGGTTGCTTTCCTCTGCTTTCCGTCTCTCTGGATCAGACTCTAAAATAAGAAGTGATGGACAGTAGATACTTGCTGGATGTACTGCTGCAGGCCACAATCTTTAACATGTTTAGTCATGCTTATTTGGACTATACTTAAAAAGCTTCTTCACGTTTCCTTAAAAATTGTTCCGTGCATTTGCACATGCTCAGTGAAAAGACGCTCTCCAGAAGAACAGCTTTGGTTCAGGGTGTTAGAAGAAAGTCAATGACAGGTGTTGACTGAGAAGTCTTCTCTTTTTTCTTTCATGCTGGTGAATATTCACTTGCCACAGCTGGAAGTTAATAAATTTTTGAAGATTTAAGCTTATTACTTTACTGTGCTTTTGCTAAAGCAGCAGAATAAGTCAAAAGGCACAGTTAAAGGTACAGTACTGTTCAGTGCTGTATACAATGGTTTTGAATTGTTTAGCTTTTTGCTTTAAAGAACTACATTGGACTATCAAAAGCACAAAGGAGTTTTGGTACATGACATTCTTAATCTGTGGTTTTGAGGACTTTAAGGGGGGAGCTCTGAGAATCCAGTTTCCAAGCTGATGTGTTAAATAACACTGGTACCAGGTTGCACTCAGTAAAACACATGGAGTAAATATTTGTGTATTTACTCCCTGGTTGTGTTCTCTTAATGTGGCATATATTAATAGCCTGTGAGAAAGGAGAGAGAGACAGTAAGAGTATGGCATATAATTAGTGAGTGAGAGGACATTCTGCAGCCGTTACCTGAAGCATGTTTTGCTTTCAGTAGATAGGTATCAACTAATAGGAGAATTACAAGTGTGATCCAGTGAGTTAAGTTGTGCATTGCTGTTTGACTTTGATCTCCAAGAATTTGACCAGTGGACTGTACTCACTGGTGATACATGTCTCAGGTGGGTTCCTGCTGCTGGGATGCTCCAGCCACTGGAGTCACAGCTGGCACCTGGCACTTTGACCTCCCCTGATTGTGCAGTGGGATTGCACTTCATCCCACATTTTTTGCTGTCTGTGGAACCAGTGCCTCAGACATGGAGGAAAAATGGGAAGGTAAAGATAGGACACGCTGCCTTTTCCTGGTGTTGATCGGTGAAATGTTTAACATTGCTGAGGAGGAATAAAGTTGGTGACCTGGAAAGGTTTGAACTAACATTTGGGAAGTCCAGGGTTTACTGTGAAACAGCAATGCAGACATGGTGCACAAACTGCAAAATTACTCAGGTGGTCAACACTCCTGCAGATACTTCAGAGATGGAGTGATAATGTTCTCTCCAGGAATTAGTCTGCTTCACCTGCATGTTTGTATGTGGCAATTTCTCACTGGCCACAACTTCATCCCTTCTGCAGTCGAGAGGCACAGATGAGTCTGGCACCGAGGGCTGTCTGTTAAGTCGCTTTGGAAAGCCAAAAACTTCTGTGAGTGACTCATCCTTCAAAAAAGCCTGTGATCTTAGTGCTATAATATGACAGTCTGGTTCTTGGAAAGTAATGGCATGGGACTGGTATTAAGCTAGTGAGCTTTGGTGGTGGCGAACTCTGGAAAAGAAAGATTGAAAAAGAGCTTAGGATCAACCCAATTTCTTCTCTACTTTTTCTTACTGAAGGGGAAAAAAAGAAAAGATTTCGAATCAAAACAAATGTCCAGGTGTAAATAAAACATTTTGTGTGGCATTTGCTTTTGAAACATTTTTTTATTAAAATGAGTATTCATTGAGAAGTTTTTTCAAAAGGAAAAGCTGAAAAGTCATTTGGGAATGTCAACGTATGATGTTAAACTGTTCAAAAGGGGAACCATCCTAAAGCAGTGTTTTCAACCTAAGCTTGTACCGAGTACCACTAGTCATTTAGATTGACATTAAATTTACCCCTTCCCCCACCCAAAGTATTTGAAAAATTAGTTGAAGACTTTTCCTAGTATACATGCTTGGGCCTAACTTGTAATACTGAGAATTGCTTTTATTAAATTTTAAATTATTTTGAACTTTTTAGAAAGAATCAGGCATCTGTGCAAGTGTGTATACATACATATACATGTCTATTTGTGTACAAGTCTGTATATATTTATATGTATAAAGATATATTTCTTCTTGGGAAAAGGCTTTTTAGTTGATTTGGCATAAAATAACACACTTGTACAGTATGCAGTGTTCTCACTGAATTGCACCAAAAGTACTTTGATATTGGCTAACTTTTGTATCCAATTGATACATCACTCAGGTTGTATCTTACAGCTTCACCAAATCACCAAGGGTCTGTTGTTAAGTTTTATTGGATGCATAAAGAAACGAACATAGTCAGGGAGTGGGGATGAGATGTGTGCTGCACCTGCCTCTCATGTTTGGGTTCCCTGCAGGGACTGAAGAGGATCACTTGAAGCTAGAATAAAAAAGGCTTGCTGGAGAAGATTGTTGAAAGGTTGACAAAGTTAAGGGATCTCTTGTAGATAAAGAAACAAATTGTTTTGGAAGGATCTATTAGCATTATTCCTATTCTGTTAGACTTCTGCCAGGGCGAC
Source organism: Oxyura jamaicensis (assembly GCF_011077185.1). Lineage (NCBI taxonomy): Eukaryota > Metazoa > Chordata > Aves > Anseriformes > Anatidae > Oxyura > Oxyura jamaicensis. The sequence continues at coordinate 51,497,543 of NC_048896.1, read as the reverse complement.
ATACTGAACTGTTGTTTCTTTAATCTTTTTATCTCTGATTTATGTGTTGTAATTCATTCACTGATGAACTTTGCCTTGATGAACTTTGCATTATGTGCTGTTAGGGACAGCTGTGCTCCTTATGTGCATTGCTTCTTCCAAAATACCGGTCCTTTTGCAATTGTGTTGCTTGTCTGCTGACACAGGGAGTAAAAGACCTGTTTTTATTCCCCCCACTTTATTGCATGCCAGTGCTGTGTGCTAGCAAATGAGTCAGCTACCCGTTTATTTATTTACTTCAGAGTTGCTTTCAACCATTTCTGCAATGAGAACAGCAGCCGGGCCAGCTGCACTGTTTCAGACCAGGCTGAGGAGCTGATGCTATGGCTGCTTTGGAGCTGGAGCTAGTGGCAGATGAGGCACTCCTGCTGCATCTTGCAAAGATCGGTTAAACTAATGGGTCCTGTTTGACCCTCACTGGAGTATTTTAAAGGTGATGCATCACTAGATTCAATTTGTCTTTGATACACTGCCGCAATACACTGCCATACATCTCAAACATACACTGTCTGAATTTAAAACAAGAACAGCTGGTGGGGGATGAATTTGAGCCTGCTGTTGTGAGCCCTCCTGGCCTGAAAGATGCCCATCATCAGGACAGTGACAGCTTGACCTATGTACATTAGGTTGTACACTGACCTAGAGGGGACTTCCCCATCCATGAGTGGCAATGTGACTTTGAGAAATGAAGGCAGTCTTGGTCTAGCAGTTGAGGATTAACACTTGTGCTTTCATATGGCTCGTGCTGCTTTGAAAATCTCTACCCCATGTTTCTGCTCTGACAGTGATGGTCTCCTCCCAGCTGGGGCTGCGAGGTTTTTGTTTGCACAGGGATCAGTATTTGTGAAAAAGCTGCATTTGTGCTGCTGGAGGAAACTTTCTCACCTGACCCATTGGAAACAGAGAAATGAACTGGGTTTCACATTGTGGTGACCCATCTCTTTCTTTCTCTTGTTCTGTTAATTTCTTCCTCGTTTTCTCTTCCCGCTTTCTGTCTCTTCCACAGATCTTTTGCATATCTTACTATGACAGCATTTCTTGCTTCTCTTAGTTCCTGTCTGGGCCATGCCTGAAACAGTTGTAGTCTCAAGCCTGCACAGCAAGGGTAAGAGACTGTCTTGCCCTCGCTGTTGTCCCTGTACTTTCCCCTACCTTGTGCAGCTCTACATGCCTTCTACATCTCAGAAGATGACTCTGGATTCAAAGCGCTTCTTTGTCTTAGTTTTTGCAAGGTTAACATCAGCCTGGGATCGTTCTCTGCTTTCCTTCGCAGCCATGGCAGAAGGGTGCGTATGGTGTGGGGTCTGCTGGGGGCTGTTCTTTCTGCAGCAGTGTCAGCTGCAGACGTGCACAATGCTCCTTCCTTGGGCTCTTCCTCTGGCTGTGCTGGACCTTTGACCCAGAGCTGTGTGTGGAGGCTGCGCTCCCCCAGGGGATAGCATCACCACTGTGCTCCTCGCAAGGAGAGCAGTTTTTTTGGCAAGCTCATTCTTCATCTGGGCTCTGGACCTGACCTCATGGCTTCCTTCTGCAGTCTCCTCTGCCCTGTCTTCCCCTTTCTTCCTGCTGCCTGGACGGGTGGTTTTAATTTTTTGTAGGCTTTTGCTAAGCTATGCATAGCCTGTGCGTTGGGACAAGAGTGTGCCCCAGATGCGCTATCTTTGCGAGCACTCTGCAAGTCAGCCTGGTACCCAGACGTCCTTCTTGTCCAGCTTAACCTGCCTGCTTTTGGAGAAGGGGACGTAAGGGCACCGTGTGTTTAGAGAGGGGGAAAAAACAGTGAAAGCAAACAGCTGCTGTGGCATGCAATCGTAATCTGGGTGTCACCTTCGCCCATGCATGCTACTTCTGTAATACACATAGTTCAGAGTAGGATCTCTCTTCTTATCCTTCTGCTTTTACATTTTAATACGCTAATAATGAACTTCACAAGTGTTAATCTCAAGGTAATCCTGATTTGTGGCAAGTGGGCTGCAAAAGATTTAGCTTTATATCTATAAATTTATTATTACTAAATAAGTTTTGCTTCCCTAATAGCTGTTGTTCAGTTCTCCCTAACAGGGCTTAATTCGGAGTAATTGTAATCTTAGCATTATGCAGTTAAAAGATGGACATCTGGAATAATAGACCATTGTCAGCAATCTGAAAATTGACACCCTATAAGCATTTGGAGTCTTAGTTTTCCTGCTGTTACAGATTTGGCAAATCATTACGGAGTAGAAAAAATAAAGCAGCTTGTTGGCTTTTGGGAATTTGCACACTGTCCACTCGTGAATCAAATAGTGCCATCACGTTGGCTTGATTTCAGTAAGTTGAATGTGGGGTTACCTGAAATGTCTCTGAAGCAGTGTGGTAAAGTGTTAACAGGCAGTGCTGTTACCTTCCTCCCATCTTCCTAGAGAATCAGAGGTGATACAGCCCAGCTTGTAACACTGACATATTTCAATTTGAATAGGAAATGTGCCCTGGGAAAGCACAGTTCCCACCCTGGCTGTGGGTCCAGGTGGTGACTTGGAAGCAATCGGATGAAGGAGCCTTTTCGGTCATTTTGGTGTTTGCCACACTAATGTAGGTAGAAATATGGACAGGAAATCAAAATACATACCTCATCGCTACCGCTTTCAGTTCAGTCTTGGTTATAAATATAGGCCTGAGTTCTGAACCATTTCAGTTGTATTGTCTTAACATTAGGTTTGATCCACTGTCTTTGGCAGCTGCTTAGGTCAGAGACTTCTTCTGTTGTGGGGACTGTTGAGGAACGGCCAGCTCCCCCCTTCCTGATGGGACAAAGCAGTCCTGTCCGTGTCAGGGGCAGGACAGGTCTATCAGATACGGTATTTGCATGTGGTGGTGGTATGTGTTGGTGCTTGTGCAGAACTCCGAGTACTCACTGCAAATACTTGCTTTGTGTATGTACAAGAGCATGCTTTCATCAGGTAAGCCAAGGAGAAGCGTGTGGGCAGCGTCATTAATTTAGGCGCCTGTCTTGTCCTGTGAGGGGCTCGCCATTTGGATATGTCCAGGCTGCTGCCCGAGGTACGGAAGCTGGAGAGCAAAGCCAGGCTGTGACAATGGTCATCGCTTCTCTCTCTCCTCCTGTCCCCAGAGCCATGTATTTTTTATTTATATTGTACTGCATTTTTTTTAGTCCTGGTAAGTTTTAGAAGGTGCAATGGAAATGCAATTAGACAAGGCCAAATCATTTTTTTTATATACTCTACTGACCTTGTTTTCTGTAGAACACATGGGCTTTATATAAGCTTTAAACACAATAATTTCTCGATCAGAACCTATTGCCTTGAAGTTTTGTGCTGAGAATTCAAAATAGAACTGTGTTCTCCGAGAGGATAGCGAGAGTCCTTTTTTTTTTTTTTTTTTTTCAAACCTTTTGACTTCTGATAGCTCCCTCTCTAGTACAAGGTATCTGCTGCAGCACCCAGTGAACCAGTAGTTAGCAGTCTCCTATCTAACCCACCCATATACCTGAAATCCACAGACATCAGAATTAAGAAATTTGAAGTACAAAATAATGGGTTTTGTTACCGCCTGATAAAAGCTGACTTTCACTGTAAAACTTTGTGAAGACAGATGAAGAAGCTGTAAAGGCTTGGACGTAGAAAGGAGAAAGTGAAAATAATGCAAAACATTCAGTGCTGTTGAAAGCTCCGGGTGTCTTTCCCCTGGTTCATGATTTTCTTGTGTTTTGGTTAGAGGTTGAACTTTGCGAGGAAGAAAAAGCTATGTTAAATACTTGTTCACAACAGCATTGCTGCTTCAGGAAGCACAAGAAATGCAGAAAACAGCCCTACTTTGTAAGCCTAGCTTGTTTAGAAACTGTTCTTTCAGATGATGGGATGGTGGCAGATGACGACACTTGCAGTCTTGTAGCTGAGCCTTCTTTATGCATGATCTCAGTTCATTTGCATTCCTAAAATTTGAAGCTGATCTGGACTTTGGAGAGGCTTGTACGTCGATGGAATGATAACTTTGCCAACTTCACTCTAATTTCACGCTACTTGGGAAGACTTTCCAAAACCCAAATGGTATATGTAAAGAAAAAAAATTGACCATAGGGTAAAATTGATCTGACATGCATTCTTGGTATTTCTTCTGTATATGTAAAGCATTATTTACTTTATATATATATACATATATATATATATTTATATATTGCTGTTCATTGTTTTAATATTTCTCTCTGGCACCTGGTTATTTTCTTTGAGAGACTGAAGGGTAATCCCTTTGTCGCGTATCTCAGCAGTGATGAAAATAATTACCTTTGAATTAAAATGGATAGGTAGTCTCTGCTTTACAAAGTGGATAAAACAAAATAATAAGTGAGCAGTACATACTCTGCTTATCTGAGTCTCTGCTGCTATCTGCCTTGTTGGTAGCACATGTATATTTATCGTCTGAGTGGGACTTTCCCAGCTTTTTTAAAGTCATGCATGAGTGCTGATATGTAATCTAGTGGAAAGTTAAGTCTTACTTTACTGCCCTTTATTCCTCTTTATGTGCTCTGAATGCTGTCATGTTTTCACACTGCAGGTCCGTCCCCGATTTACTGGGGGTCTTCTCCCTCTTGCAAGAGGGTTTGAAGTGGAGTTGTTTTTAATAAAGAGCCTTAGACTTCCAGTAGCTTTAGGGACCAGGTTTGAGCCACTTGGAACATCTGCTGTCAACTCCCGCAGGATTCTTTCAGAGCTGACAGTGTTTGGCAAGCAGAGGATCCAAATGTTAGTGCCTGATGTCTTTAATGTTTGTTGGTGCGTTGAGGTCTTGACCTTCCTTGTGAAGCTGCTTCAATTGTTTTTGCAACTTCTGCTTCTCAGAATTAAGCCATAAATCTGCCACCTGGCATATTCCTTCCGCCGGCGCCTCCTGCCCCCGTGAGCACTTCTGAAGAGTTCCTCCACAGGCAGTACATGGGTTTGGTGGGATCGGGCAACTCCTTGCAGTCATAGAGCTGTAGGTGTTTGCCTCGTACTAGCGAGAATGAAAACAGGTTTGGCAGTCATGTATCAAAGCAAAATTGAGGCCGTATGCACGCAAGTGTATGGGCTTGAATGCCGTCCCTAGGCATTTGGGACGTGGGTCCATGTTTGCCTGAGCAGTGTGTTGCTTTGCCGTCGGGAATACCCCTGGAACAAAGAGCAGCTGTGGAGACTTCCTTGACTCCGAGCCAGTGGTCTCAGTGTGATGTGTTTAGCACTGGAGAGAGAGAAAAAACAGATGTGCTCTTGTTTTTGTATTATTTGTGAGGAGGATCCTCTGCATGATGTCCAAGGTCTCGAGGTTCCTCAGTATGACACTGCTCTAACTCCATAGCCGTCGTGCTCTTGGATGAAAGGTGCAGTTTCCCCAGCCAACTGACAATGTGCTTGTGCACGCTTTTTAGGGCTCGGACCTTCTGTCTGTTCTGTCTCCAGCTCGCTGTACTCAGAGCAACAAAGTGCACCACGTCCTTGGTGACTTCCTTGTAGTAGCTGTTAATCCCTCATCTGTTTCAGACAGGGCATCCTACGGACAGGTGGGGTCTGCATGCATATCTCGCTCGGCTTGGAAGCTGTCCTCGCATTCGCTGTGATGTTACCGGCTGTCGTTGCACGATGGGGCTGACGCCTGAGAGAGCTGCGGGATAAAAGGGAAAACTGGACGGGTTCTGTTAGGCAATTATTTGACGTGATACAACAGTTTTATTCAAGGGTAAACTGCTGTAATTCATTTTAAAAATGGTTGTTTTGTTTGGTAGAAGATAAAAGCAACAATTCTAAAGTTTAAAGTAATTACACTTGCCTGAATGTTGCTGCTGAGGCAATGATTAGACTGTGAAGATGTACTTTGGAGTTGTTGGACGTTAGATGTTGTTCTGAAGGGCTGGCTTGTCTTCTTCGGGTTTAACACGGAAATTGCCATGTGAAGCTGTTTGCTCTCTCCTTGAAAAGTAGAACAGTCCACAAAGACTATGTATTACAAACATCTGAAATGTAAAAAGTTTGTGTTTTTACCCCGTGTGAAACTAGGGCCCTGCTGAAGCTATGGGTCAGTGACTGCTGGCTCCCGCGGGAGCTGTGCTGGGACACTTGGTGCAGCTGGGTGTCAGCCCCGCTGGGCCTGAAGCAGCAGTGGCTGGAGCAGGGCCTTAGCAGCTCGGCTCCTGCACTGCCACAAATCCCCAGTGTTTTGGAGCAGCAGTGCTATCAGTGTTAATGAGTACTGCTCAGCATCGTGAATGACCCAGGAGGTGCGAAGCCCAGGGGTGCAGCAGCCCTGTCCCTCTCCAGGGTTTGTCTGGAGGGGCCCATGGGGCTGCGAGGAGATGACAGCAAAGTAGTGGCTGATGGGGGGGGCGGGGGATCTGCTGTGTTACAGAGGCCCCAGGACACAGTGGTATTGCTGCCACTGATTATAGTGTGGCGTCCAATATGCTTACAGTGCCATTGTGGCATTGCCCATCTGCTGCTTGAGAGCAGGTCAGTGTAGAGGGCATTACAGTGACCAGGTTGCACCAGTCTGGATTTTATTTAAAAAAAAAAAATAATTTAAAAGCAATGCGAGAACTGTAAGGAGCCAGCCAGGCAAGGTTCTCCCACTGCATGGCCTGGAGCTGACACTGAGGAAGAGGCAGGACCCGTCCGCACCACGGGTACATGATTTCACTGGTGGTGAAATGCCCGCCTTGGGCACTGACTGGGGACAGAGCTTGCGGTGTTGGAAGGCTGGTCTCCTCTGGCTCCTTCTGTAGTGTGGGGGGGAGAGGTTTAATTCAGCTTTTTTGAGGTGCCTGTGGAGAAGCCTGTTTTCCCCATGCTTGCAGAGGGAGGTGGGAGGGACAGGTTTCCCAATTTCAGAGCCCGAGGTGAGGGAGCGTTCCCATCCTGGTGGAGCTTTCCTGCCTGCCGCTGTCCTGTGTGGTTTCCCATTGCAGGACAGGACAAGAAGCCAGGTGAGGTTACAGCAATTTTTCCAAGCCCTCAGCATTTCTGACTGGCCTAGCGAGCCTGTCCTGCGCACTTGGCTCCTTCTTTCTGCAGAAGCTCCTCATCGTGCAGCCTCCAGCCGAGGCTCGGAGCAGCATGCTCACTCAAGCAGACCCGTATGGAAACGGGAGGCTGCCGTCCACGCATGGCTGCACAGCCCAGGAAGGGCTGGGCCACAAGCAGATCACACGTGGTGCTGGTGAGATGTCCTGCTTAGTGCACCTCCGGAAGCTGCTCAGATGTGATGGTGAGCCTGCCTGGGCTGGAGTTCGGCAGCGGGAGAAGGACCGGGGGTTGATCGCCAGAAAGACGGGAGTGAAGAGCGTTGTGACAGAAAAAATGATGGTGAAGGCTGTGTAGGGGAAAAGACTCTGCAAAAACAGAACAACAAAAATAACAAAAACACCAAGAAAAGAAAAAAGAAAACTATTGAAAAAATGTCTAGTGAATGAAAATACTGGTAGGAAGGGGAAAGATGAAAGTTAGCTTATCTAAAGTGATAGACAAAACTGATAAGGCACAACAACAGCAGATAGCAATCTAACGATTAAAGGAAAGGTAGACAACAGCAAAGGGGAAGTGAATGAAAAAAAAGGGAGTGACTGATTCATAACTGTTTGTACCTTGTGTAACCACCATCGTTCACATATATTGTGTGAGTCCATGCAAAACTGAATTGAACCTCCCCTCTCTGGCAGTCAGAAGTGTGCAACTTCCCTGCTGTGTGCACCCTCCGTGTAGGTTACTACAAGAGGTACAAGTTGGACCTCATGAGCGACATCATAGGTCACCTCTTACGTTGTGTCTGCAGATGTTTTTTTTACATTGTCTCACTGACTGAAGTTGTGGCGTGGTATTTTACAATTAAGGTCTCTGCAATAAACATAGCACCAATAAATGGTAAAGACATAAACACAGAGATAATGAATGCTTTAACCCTATACGCATAAATGCGTAATTCCTATTTTTTTTAATGGGTTTGGAACAATGAAAAGCATTGCGCTGCCCTTAGGAAATGAGTAGTCATGTAATACTGTAGACCATGTTTTTCAGCTCCTTTTCATTTTGTGGCTTTAACAAGCCCTTTCTGGTTTTGTGCCTGCTTGCCTGCTAGTGCTGTGTGCCATGTGCATCGCTGTTTTGTGTCTAAATCTTGATTCCTGGCAACTGGAGGAGGGTGGGGAGTTGAAGGGCCTGTACTTGACCGACTCCTTGACCCGTGCTTTACGTGCTTTGTGGCTATTAACTGCCTTTCTTCAATAGCTATTGTCCCATTTCTGTCTTGGTGTGCTCTCTTTTATCCAAGTCCTTTGCTGCAAGCCTGCTGCCTGCAACCCATGAGGTGCCTGCTGCCTGCTTAGGTATTTCTTTGGCCTGTTGGTGACCTACTTTCTGGAGCATTTAAACTCTTCTTTTGAAAAGGAGGCATTTCTGCCCTTTGTCAGTGGTCCCAGTGTTGCTGGGATAATGTGCCTGATCCTGCAGATGCTTGTAGCCATTTTAAAACAAACACCACCACCCCCCCCACACCATCCCCACGCTTTCAGTCTTGCACAGACTTTTTTTCTTCCTCCCCCTTCTTGTACATGGTGAATGCTTTCTGGTCACTGAAGCGGTGGGCTGCATTTTGATGATGAGTTATGAACAAAACTGAACTTTTTTTAGCGTAAAGTATCACTGCTGAGTGACAGGAAGAAGCCTGTTAGAGGTTGAATGCATTTGCTTTCGTTCACTTCTCAATGTGGTCATAATAACGGGTCAAATGCTATGGCCCCTCAGACTTCTTGGCCCGCTGCTGCTGTCCCCGTCTGCATCGAGTCCTGCTAGATCAGGCGTGGGTTCCCAGCTGGGACGGGGATGTTCACATCCCTGTTACCTTGCAGAGAAAGGAGCACAGCCAAGCATGTTAAATACATCTTCATGCCGCAGGGAAATCCATGGTCTGTCAGTAGCAGCTTTTCCTGGCGCAGGAAGCTTGGGAAGCTCCATATTAAATAGATTAATTTGTGGAGCATGCAGCAGCGAAGCACATCCTTTCTTTCAGCTGAAGCAAATTTCTGGTTTTTGAGGATCGTTAAGACGCGAAGAATAGCTTTGCTGATTCTTTGTCCTTAGGGACAAAAAAGCGCTGTGCTTTATGAGGCCTGCTCCTTTTCCCTTTCTTCCTGCTGACCATAAGGAGTTAAAAGCAATGGCTTGACATTTGAACTCTGTGAACTCTGATTAGCTTCTTGGCTTTGAAATAAAGGAGGAAATACTAGAATCTGGGGGGGGGGGGGGGGGGGGGGTGGGCTTAAAATAGTACGTGATTGCAATATATATTTTTTGAATTGAAAAAACATACCAAAAGCTGACTTCCTGCTGTTTTTTTCCCAGCTGATTTTTCTCCTCTTCCCTCCTCTATCAGCTTTCGTACTGCAGGAAGCAAATGTTAGCTTAAAGGCTCAGGGTGCCCGTTGCTGGACATCAGAGCTCCAGAAACATAGCTGAGATTTTGGGTGGTAGATGTTTCATTATGAAATATACCCTGTTTCACAGGTTTATTATAGTTCTGCTTTCCTTCTTAGTAGAGTGTTGCAGCATTTTATACATCAGAATAAGCTGGCTCAGAGTACGTGCTGTGCATTGACTTCAACGCATCCCAGATGTTTTGTAAGGACCTGATAATTTCTGCAATAAGCATTGTAATTACTAATCCTAGTAATGATCTTTTTGGGGCTCATTTGGATTTTCTGTTATATATTTTTCATGTTGTATGTTTTTAATTTTTTTAACGACATAATCTAATAAAGTATAAATATTTCTTAGTACTTAGGAGTGAGTGGGTCACAAATTCACTGTTGAGAGTGCTTCCTTTTGTTAATAGCACTAAATCACGCAACTGTCTTTCCATTTTATATGCCGCGAGCGCTGAGTGACAAGAGACAGACCAGCAAGCTGGGTATTTCAAAAGGTTGCATCTAGGGGAATTCTGCAGGCTGTCTGTGTGGTGCCCTGCCACTGCAGTGGTTTATTTGCTTTAGGTCAAAATGTGGAAATGATCTGATGCTGCGGAGGATTCCCCCTTTTTCTGCCCGCAGAAGGGGGTGTATGTACTTGGAAGTGTAATTGGAGTCTTATAGGGGGAGCTGGAAAGCAGAAGCTTTTAATTTGATGGTAGGTATAGATGACTGGAACATTGAAGCATACGGATGGAGATGAAATTGCATAGTGCAGTCAGTTAATAAAATATGAATGAACATTAAAAGTAGTCTGCAATATTTTTTTCCCTATTGAAATTTTAAAAGGTACTTCATGAGAAGAAAATCAGTGTTGCTGGAGAAAATACATATCAAGTATGATAAATAATATCATGCAGTGCTTCTGTCAGATGCTGTAGAATCCAGTAGGTTGCTGCACCAGAACAAAAAGCTTTGTCAAGTGACATCAGAAGAAGGAGAGAGAAGCAAAGATAAAACGCGTCCCAGCTGGGAGGAGTGAAGCACAAGAACAGAATCATGCTCTGGGAGATGGAGAGGTGGTGATTTTGGGATGAAGCTACTTTTTTCATGTTGCGGTCTAGTTACTGGCTCATGCTTATCTTTTACTTTTCTCCCCAGTGAGGTTTCACAGTGGCCCCTGGGGTGGGGGAGCAGCATTTTCAGCTGCTGCTGGAGCCTGCTGTGAGTGGAGCATTGTGTAATCGCAATTTCACTTTGCAGCACCGTGCTTAAAGTACCTTTAAGAATAGCGTAGTCTTGTTCTTTTAATTTATTTCTCTTTTAAATTGTATTTCCACAGTCAGCTTGTGAAAATACTATTCAGTGAAACAAAAAATTAGATGTTCCTAGAGAACTAGTGTATGCTGTTTAAATTCTGGATAGCTTGCACATGCCTGAGGAAGTTTTGCATGAGGTTTCCTCTACTGGAAGAGAAAATTAAGATTTTAATAAGTCAGGCAATCAGTAGCAGCTATAACTTCTCCCTTATGAAACTGAAATTAGCATAGCGCTGAGAGAGCTGGGCTTGGTGTGTTACTCTAGCAAAAGCTTGGTGAAAGGGTTTTGAAAGAGGTGCCTGTATTTGTTTTCTACAGGGACTGTCCAGCGTCCTAGGAGTTTGTAAACATTTTCTGCCTAATCCATCTAAATGGTGTAGTATTTGTTTTTTCACAGCAGTAGCATTTGAAGCTATCTGGTAAAATTCTTTGTAGATACCTTGCAGTTTTCCATACTGAGCCCATGATCGTGCATCTTCATATGCTGGTTTAAACAAGGAATAGCATTGGATGTTCGGAGGGAAGATACCGTGCTTAAAGTTTATGCTTTTTGTTTAAAGATTTGGGCTGTAATTCACAAAAGATAGGAGATGTGCAGTCCAGGCTGATGTTTTCCACTTCGGTGTCAAAGCTGGATTTTGCAGCTTTATATGGTATCTCAGCCTGCTGACTTTTCCATGGCTTCTTTTCAGGGGCAGGTGGTATCAGTTGCATTGTCCAGACCAAAGGCAATAAATCAAACCCAGATTTTTTTTAAAAATACTTTTATTTCTTAAATCTTATGTCTCAGCTTGCTTGTATTTGCTTAGTTTCCCTTTTTAGTTAATGTTCTTTTTCTGCTTCATGGGGAGAAAAAAAGGGGAGGGGATTTTCAGTGCTTACCAGATGCGGTGTAAAAATTTCTTACAGGCCTTAAGATCTACCCTGCAAATCTGACCTGTTAAAGGCTTGTGCTTGTTCATTATAAGAAGAAACTAACAGGCTCGAATTAATGAAGAAACAGTGAGAGATGGCTACTGCAGGACGATTATCACTCTTAAATATTAAGCAGGTCAAGCTTATCAGATACCACAGAGCTCTTTCATGCATTTTGCTGAACTATTCTAACTTGAAATGGTTTCTGTCAAGATGGAAATTTTTGGCTGCAGCTGTAAATAGAAAAAGGAAATGGTTGGGTGCAATGATATTTAACAAGAATGTAACTTCCTATTACTCTGAGCTTTGCAGCCCCATTGTGTTTCCTGTCAATAACCTCCCCCATTCTCTTAAGACCAGAGAGAGATGTGCTGCTACATGGGACAAATACTGCAGCACCCTTACACGTGAAAGTGAAACGCTCTAAGTGGTGTTGCTGCTGAATTGACAGAAAATGGCCCTTTGCTGTTGCACCTAGGGAGATTTTTGAGTGAGATTATGTGCTTGATAAAATGAATGTTTATTTTACTCAGTAAAATTGGAATTGCAGTTGATGCATTCAAAGGCTGGACTGGGATCTCTGGACTGGGATCCTTCTGTACTGTTCATGGTCCCTCCTTAATTTTCATTTTTGAATTTCAGCATCTTTTCTTCCCTTGTAGACACTCTCTGCAGGAAGAGAAGATGAGTTCATTGTTATTTTAAAGTGAACTAATTAAGGCAGGTGTGATAGAATCAGTACTTTCGTTTTCTTGATTCTCTGTCTTCATTAGAGGCCTAATTACGTTTGTACAGGATGATGCTTAAAAGCAGTACTTGCCACTAAAAGCTGCCATGGTTTCAGTGTTGCCAGGGCAGAATTCAATATTTAGCCTACTTGGTGCGCAGAAGTGTGCGGGAAGAAATAAGCTGCCCTTAGGTACAAGGTAAGTGAGTATGTGGTTGACCTTTTGCCTTTTTTGAGAATTTTTTGTTCTGCCTCCTTCACAGGGGTGTGCTGTGAAGTTCGTTTGCTTCCAGTGAAATGCTTTGAAAACTGGGTAGGGAGCAGACATTAAAATTTCACGGTATTTCCAGTGCAAGACTTGCAGCTAGAGTGGCTCGGCTTTTAGCCTGAGAAGGTGCTGCGCTGGCATTGTACAGGCCTTCTCTTTTTGCTAGGTACTTGTGTGTACTCTTTCTCTCTTGGTTGTCTTTTCAGATGTCTGAAAGAGACTGTGAGCAACACATCTTGGCTTTAAAATGTTTCTTTTTCAGTTTAGAGGCTATAGGTAGGAGCTTGGATAATCCGTGATTTTTCAGAGAGACAGGGTCTTGTAGCTCCTGCTGAAACAGTTTTGGGTTGCGAGTGGTCAGCCTTCTTCAGAAAGACGTTTTTGAGACCTCTAAAGTAGACCAGGGTGCTTCCAGGTTTGTCATCTTTAATACTTCTTCATTAAGTCAGATGGTCACAAGTTAGCATCTTAGAAATGGTTTGTGATCTTAGTGTCAGGTTCTGAAGAACAAACCAGGGCTGTGCAGGCAGCTTTAAGATGTTGGAGGATTTGGCAACTGCAGGTTAAGCAAATTACTTGGGGGGAGAGGGAGAGCAAATTTGGCTGAAAAGCTCTGAGGTTTTTTTTTGGGG
>NC_048896.1:51413411-51484125 GCF_011077185.1 Oxyura jamaicensis | reverse complement strand
AAAAAAAAAACAACAACACATGAACCGCTTTGTGCCTTTGGGATTTGTGTTTTTATTTCACATACTCATGGGCTAGAAGCATTCTTCAAACGGAACTGAAATACAGCATTTTCTCATAACCCCTGAATTCCAGGACCTGGTAATTCAGGATAAAACGTCAAGAATGCCCAGGCTTCTAAGGGAGCTGAAGTTTTTGTTTCGTTAGGCAAGTGACTTTTTTTTTTCTGTTCTTTTGTTAAGAACTTAAGAAAATATGGAAAAAAGGTAAAGTAAAGGCTTTATTTCAGAGCAGTTACCATTCTCTTAGGTAGTTAGAGATCGCTTTCTGAAGTATTGCAAAATGAACAAGCAATTATTTCACTGTGAGAAGAAAAAAGGAGCATGAAGGTAGGTCTTCTGCCTGCCTGGATACTCGGGCTTTGCTGGCGGTGGTGGAGATGCTTCAGAGGAAAGTGTTGGATGTGCACTTTGGACGAGTGGGCCCAGTCTGCTCATCCAAAACAAATAACTTCAGATAGCTCTTGGCCTGGCTGATACAAGACATCTTTTTTTGTGTGTGTGTCCGCACGTAGTCTCAGGTTCAATTTAGGCCCCACTGGTGCCTGGATACCTGATCTGCATGCTTGATTTGCTGACTGCATGCCGGAGTGACCCGCTTTGTGCAGGAACCTGTGCGGTGGTCTCAGTGAGCTGAGCTGGGGGCTTTTAGGATTTTGTGCCCTTAGTTTGTAAAAGCAACTGGGAAGCCAGGCTTAATGAAGCAGCTCTGAGGCATTGCTAATACTCTCTGCAGCACCACTTTGCCTTTTCCAGAATCTCTGCTCTTATTTAGTTGTTGAAGCAGCTGTCCAAGATGCATAAAAGATACAGACTCCCTCTGGACCATCTCTAGAGAGCTTGGTTGTTGCTTGAAATCTGGGTGGCTGAAGGATTTTGAAAGAAGACGTTTCAGAAAACAATTTCAAATGAACTGAAGTCATTGTAAACTCATTTCTTAATTTAGTACAGATTTCATTTATTTCTGAAGTTGAGGATTGATTTATGGGATAGAATAATCCCATTCTGTTGTTAAACACACTTTATTGTGCTGCTGCTGCTAAAATACAAACCACGTAGACATCTGGAGAAGAAAGCCTTTTCTTTTCACCAAGATATTCATTACAAGATTTCATGTCTAACTGCTCATCTTCTCTGTTAAAATTCTTCACGGGTCTTACTCTGATTTTTATCATGGCGTGCATTTTGGACACTTTTCAAGGAGTCTGTTTGGGTGTGAGGACAGGGAGAAAAAACAGATTTATCTATGTCCTTACATTCGTATCCTGTTGAGAAATTAGACTTTGTAAGCGCTTTACCATCAGATCCTATGAACTTGATCTTTGTGAATTTGATGCAGTTGTGGTTTTGTAATAAGTGAAGATAAAGCAGTGCTGGCTTGGCTAACTGTTCTGCGAAGAGCTTATATAAACAGTATTGCAGAACTTCACAGGAAGGGGACACCGGGCGGCGAGGTGAGCGAAGGTTGCCCAGAAGGACCACGAATGGTAGTGGGAACTGGAGGATGGAGGAGAGGAGGCCGAGGAGGCTGCACGCAGGGGCTGCTTGGAAGTAGTGAGGAGCAGCTGGTGTCTCACACGTTTCTCTACACTTACCTGCTTCTTTATCTCAGTACCTTTTAAAATAAACCAGATTGCAACTTTTGGCTCGATGCTGTTTTGCCAACTTTTTTTTTTTTTTTTTTTTTTAAAAAAAAGTTGTTTGACCTGTCTGCCCCCCTTAAGTCATGACTCATGGCTGTAAATCATGGGGTTTGTTTTTGGAGAGAAGTTGTCTTGTCTATCCCACCGATTTATTTTGGTTTAGCTCCCCTTTCCTATTTTTAGCCAAGATAGGCAAGATAGTAGGCCTGCACGCGGTGTTTTTTGATGGGTGATGCCATTTTGGCCCTTCCTGTCTTCCACGCTCTGAAGTTGGTCCCTGACGTATGTGGGGTAGCTCAGAGAACAACAAGACCACCATCCTTCTTCCACAGACAGCACAGTGCTCTTGTAAAGTATATATAAATGAATCCTGACGACAAATTGCCTGTCCCCAAGCATTCAGAAGCTGTGAGTCAGTCCTCCCCCTCTTCCCTAAACAATGCAGCACTAAGAATAGCAGAGGCTATTTCGCCTTCTAGGTTCTCAGTGCTTAAAACTCCCATGCTTGTTCTTTTATCTGCTAGGCATTATTTTTATTTAAAAAAAATAAATAACCCATGATTTTTGGGGTGCTGAGAAGAGCACTGGAGGTCCCGCATGGTGGTGAGGACATGGGGAACCAGGCAGGAGCAGCACTGCTCCAGGTGCCGCAGCCACAGAGGACCTTTCTGTGAGCCTGATAGGGTTGTAGCAGGGTAGATGTGTTTTCTGATGGTTATTTCTGCCATTAGGAAAGATTTTAATTTTGCTAGTTGCAAAACAAAAACAACAAAAAAAAAAACAAACATTGTTTAGGAATGTTCCAGTTCCTGTGTTTTTTTTTTTTTTTTTTTGTTTTGTTTTGTTTTGTTTTGTTTTTTTTGACATTTGTCTTGATGGTAAATGTAGAAGAGAAAAGAGGGGCTAGGTGACCTGACAAACAAAAGCTTTGCAGAAGACTTTGGTTCAGCTGCTGCCGGGATCTGTTTCTCTATCTGTTAATTCTCTGTTAACAATTTTATTCATTTGTCAAGACGGTCTCTTTCCATCAGCTGTAGTCAGCACTATTGAAAGTATTTGGGTTCACTTGTTTCCGTATGTGTCAATCTCTTCTTAGTCTCTTTGTTTATCAGGTGTAGTCTGGAGGAATGAATCCAAAATCAGTCAGTGAATGAGATTTTTGAATTTCATTTCTTTGTTTCAGTTTACATACAAAAATTGTGCGTTCCTATAGTGTACGTATATGCTTTTGTATCTCAAAGCCTCATTCTGTGGATTCATTAGTATTCATACATTGAACATAGGAAGTGCCAAAACGCCAAACATAAAAAGTTGGATTTTATTTTTATCAATGAAAAAACAGCATAATTCTACCTAAGCAGAGTCACTTAAAAGGACCTCTTGCATGTTAAAAGTCCAGTCCCTTTTGCCTGCTGCTCCCAAAAAAAAACACAAAGGAAAAACAGGAATAATATGCCCTCCCTCCTTTGTTTTTTCTCCATATGCTGTCAACAAAGGGCACAAAAAGGAAGGATGGGGAAAGTTCACCAAGTAACGGTTTCGATTATTCCATCTGCAGATGTTGCTATATGAATCATCAGATAATATGGATCCTAAGGTAGTCTGAAGTAATCAAAGAAAAAAGGGTAAAAGGAAGATTTGGAGGAGCTGATGGAAGAAAATGAGACATTGGGGTAAAGTTCTCTGTGATTCTGCTTAGCTGCTGCTTATTCTGCAGAGTACTGGATTATATATACATATATATAGTCAGAAAGATTGACTCAGTTTTTTGAAGTTTTCTAAAAAGGAACAACTTATTCACAGTAGTTTGGGGCTTTTGTTTGCATTTTTTGGGGGGTCAGCACTCTTCTGGTTTTGGCCTGTGCAATGTGAGTAATACTGCTGTAAGGAAAGAGGTGAGCCTCTCGGCGGAAGGAGAGGGTGGACCCCAGGAGATTGCCTGCCTCTTTCCATTTGCCCTGGGTGCTCTGGTTCCTTGCCCATCTCTCCATCCCTTCAGCTCTTCCTCTTCTTTCCTTTGGAGATCGATGGTTCAGGATGTCGGCATTTTCAATATGTATGGTGAGGTTGGACTAGCAAGAGAAGGAGGGAGGATATTGAATTATAAGTGGTGATGGAGGAAACTAAACTTCCTCTTTGATAACTTCTTTGATACAAAGGTGCCTTGGAACTGCTCAGGTGCCAAGGCAGTTGTCAGAAATTCCCTTTCCCTCTTTCATTTTCATCCTGTTTCTCTCCAGTTCTGTTCACATATGCTTAAAAACATC
Source organism: Oxyura jamaicensis (assembly GCF_011077185.1). Lineage (NCBI taxonomy): Eukaryota > Metazoa > Chordata > Aves > Anseriformes > Anatidae > Oxyura > Oxyura jamaicensis. The sequence goes on along the minus strand of NC_048896.1, from coordinate 51,480,158 downwards.
CCCTGAAATTTTAGAATTGGCCTGTTCTATCAAAATGTATCGTGGAAGTTGGTGTTCAGGTGGTGAGCCTGAAAAAAACTGAGAGATGCCCCAAAGTGGAGTGTGGAGCTGAGCTGTGCTAGAGAGCCTGCTCAGCGTGATGCTGGATGCTTGGAGATGGCAATGGAGGAGATAGAAACCAAGCTTTCTCCTCTGCAAAGAGGAGACTGTTTCTCCACGTTTGTTGTTTCAAGACTTATTCTTAGGCTGATGTTTGTGGGTCTTTCCCAGGGCTGTAACATTCTCGTGAAATGTCCCGTGTACTTTTTTGGGCATGTAGTCTGCAGCCAAAAGAGAGCTTTTTTGGCATAACTCGAGGTGAATCCATTTGTGAGTTGAGGTTCTTTAAATGTTCTATTTTAAAAGTGACTTCAACTTTTAAGCATCTTAATAAATTGTCTTTGAAACTAAACTTCTGTGTGAGCTCCCCTGCAGAGGTCTGGATGCATTGCATTGCGTTGCAAAGGCAGGGATGCAGAAGGGTGTTGTGCCATTCTCTGATGTTGATGGACCTGTCCCTTTCTCTTCACAGTGGTGGGCTTTAAAATGCATACTGGTGGCTTGGATGTAGAGGGCAGAATGGTCCTCTGCCCATTCCTCCTATTCCAACCTGTTGTTTTCTCCCTTGGGGAGGAAAATAATAATAATAATAAAAAATCCAGAATTGGGAAATGGTAGACTTCTCTTTCTGCGCGTCCTGCTGTCAAATAAACTCGGCTCTCGAGTTACGTTCTGGCACTGCTTCCAGCTGCTGATAAGCGCTGCAGACGCCCTGGAGCTGGCCACTGGGCAGGGTTATGAGCACAGCGCCGCAGGAATGTGGCTGTTCTGCTTTCGGGGCCAGGCTGGGGCTTGGAGCACTTCAGCAGCTCTCGTGGGGTGCAGAGCAGAAGCTGGGTGTCTTGCAACCGGGGTCTCATCCCCGGGGCTGCTGGGGAGCAGTGTGTGGAGATGCTCGGTAGCTCCGTGTAGGGGTGGTTCTCTTCTGCAAGAAGGGTGCTCGTTTGCTTGGAGCTGAGCTGTTCCTTGCAGGGCGACTGTGTTAGGGGTGAGGCTGGGTCCAGGACTGCTCCCAGCTTTTGTGGAAGGAATTACCTCCATGGTGATGTGCAGAAGCCAGCTCAGAGCCTGCAGAGTTTGTTAGCTGGACCTCCCAGGTCCAGGCTGCCTTCTCCAGAATGGATGGGGTGCCAGTGCTGGGATCCCTGCTGCTGCTCTCATGGGGCTTTTCCTGTTTTGTGGCTAGAGGGTTGGCTGTGGTTGTTGGCTGAGCAGCAGCCTAGCACATTTTGAAGAACCACTGCTATGTCATGTCCTTGTTCTCCCCAACTCGGTGAAATGCAGTCTACTGCATCCCCAAAGCATTGGGTGCCTGTTGCAGAGTTGGGGTCAAGAGGAGAAAAGCTGTGGCTGCCTGAATTCCTCAGAAGACAGGTTAGTAAATCTTAGAGAGCTGCTGCTGCTTACGCAAATTGGCACAGAGGAGTACTCAGCTTCTTGTCCTTCTTAGCGGAGGTTTTTCAGGTGGGAAAAGATACCTCAGTAGTACCTGCAGGGTGCTAAAAACATAAGAAACGTGATGAGGGGGTTCAAGGTGATACTATATACATACATTGTATGGCTTAACTTTTATTTTGATATATATATATGCATATAAATATTTAAGTACCCTTAAGAAACATGCCTTCCCTCAAACATCTGGGGCTTTTATTTTAGTGGCAATTTTGATCTATTTATGTTTACAACAGTGCTTAGACTTTCCTTCTCGGTATGTCCCTGAGGATGACTTTTGGAGGCCTGGAAGGTGATAGGTGCTGTGGGAGCTGGACAGGAGCTGGCTGGGGGTGGTTGGAAGGAGCCTCAGACATTCACTTGGACTTCATAGTTCTGCATCATTTGCTCTTACATTATTTTCCAGCAATTCCCCAGAAGCACTACCTGGTTGTATCACATTTCTCCTGCTAAAATGGCAAGGGAGATGACTCCCTCCTCTGAGAAATGTTTTCATAAAAGTTGTGGGTTTTCATAGTAATAAATCTAACTTTGCCTGATTGGTAATAAATTACGATGGCTGTATTGGCTTGGAATATAACAACAGAATTATGCAGGTGCTTTACTATATAAAAGGTGTAATGTTACAGAACTGCATTTTTAAATTGGGAACCACTTAACTGCACTGCCGCATGTTACGCAAAGCAACTGGATAACAAATGAGACCACAGTCCTTCCCTCCCGTCTCAGACTCGCTCTTGCTAGGATGCTTATTAGCATCATCCAGCAGTGATGAGCCTGGTTCAGGCTATGGAACTTGCAGACCGCTTCTGGGGAAGTTTTTAACAGCATGGTACACTGGGTACGTAGCTGTAATGAGCAAGTGCTGGGCTTGTTTTTCGCCACTACGGCTGTTTAGGCTTGTGGAGAACATGTTTTAATTGAGAAAGTGGTGAAGATGCGCTGGGATTTCTGTCTATGTTAAGGGCATCTCGTCTCATGTTGAAATAAGCTAAAAATGTGCTAGAACTGATGGGAACTTCATTGTAAATGTTCCTAGGGCAGAGGAAAGATGATGATGTGTATGTTTCCACACTCTTTCTTATTCTCTTCTACTTAGAAGGAAGGAGTTGGCTTTTGTATTAAAGCCAGCTAGGCGAGCGCTTCCTTTGATGTCAGTTTTTCACAAGCTGCTATTTGCTTTTCTACCTGTGCATCTCTCAGCTCTGCTTGTACAAGTGCTTGTCTGAATGCCAGGTAGACTTGACTGGGGATCTGCTTCATGCTGACATAATTTTCATTCCTTAGGACTCTTCTTAGGTGACTTCTCCATGGCTCCCTACACAGCCTCATAAACAGGTGTATCAGTATGACTGAGGGGCTATGCTCAAGGAAGGGAGGTTGTTCACGACAGCATTGCATCTAGAGTGAAATGAAACTCTTATCAAGCTATGCTTTCATTAGCATGAGCTTTCCAACGTGTGCTATTGTACAGAAACATTCTTAAAAGGTCATTCTCAAGGCAGAGAGAGGAATGTATGAAAAGGTTTGGAAATAGCATCCTTAGGAATACAAGGAACTACAGCCTGTAATGTTGTCTTTCCCTGCTGTGTATAGTATCACATGCACTAAATACTAATTGTCATATTTTCCCCTTTTTTCAGCTTCTCAGCAAAGATGCCTCCAAATGGGAAGGCCTTACATTTTCACCCTTCAGTCCTGCATTTTGGAATGCAGTAAGTGTCTTGCGTTATCGTTACCTCAATTAATAATTAAGTGGGGAGGAACAGCTCTGCTGGGCTACGTTTGGGTGAAGATCATTAGCTGAGATCATTCCATCCTCTGAAAAAAAAGAAAAATAGTAAGTAACTGGCACGGAGTTGGAATTGTTTTGTACCTTGAGGCACTTGGTAAATGAAAATTAATGCAGTTTTAGAAAGGAAGAAAAAGGAACAGGGAACTGTAATGCGTTCTGGGTAGACACTGAACAGAAGGGCCTTCTCAGGTGATTCTGCATGTGTGTCAAATCAGTTCCTCATGCTGGTTGTTCCTTTCTTGAAAAGTTCTCTTTCTAGAGGGGGAAGAGCTTGTTGCTTCCTTTAGCTTTCAAAAGTAAAAACCAGAAAACCCAAGGCAAAATGGTGGATTATTTGAGATTTTAATTCTCTTCTAAGAAAAACAAAACAAAACACTTTAAAATGATGATCTGTCTTCCGTCAATAACCAAAACAGAAACACAGTACCCTTGTGAGTTAAAGGAATGTTTCAGAAGGTGTATATATAAGCTGCTGGTTTTAAGATGTATTAGCTAACTCACAAGCCTTAAGAGATCATTATTTTAGCTGACAAAACAAAACAAGACTTCGGTTATTTGAACTTCTTTATTGAAAGCTTTGTGTTTAGTAAGGGTTGCATTAAAAAAAAAAACAACAAAAAAAACTATGAGTGACCCAAGTAAGCTTTGGCTAGGCGCACCTCTTGCATTGCAGTGTTATTTGTCTTTGTATGTTAAAGGGCAAAATTTGTTTGGTATTTTTCCAGAGAATAATCATATCTGTGAAACTTTCATATCGACATGTTCTGGTGTGATTTGTTTGGATGCTTTTTGTACATTGCCTATTCTTATAAAGTGAACAATTTCTTTCTCTTTTTTCCCCCTTTTAGATTACTGGGGTTACCCAGAGCTAAAATGCTGCATGCCTACAACCCTAGTAGAGATAGAGAAGTTGTGGTGAATTCAGTGTTTACAGCTACTAGACAGTTTCATGTGTCTCCTGTTCATAGCCGGGTGAGTGTTGATGTACTTTTGGAAACTATGTAATGGCCAAGTGCCAAGCCTTCATGCTTTCTTTGGCCTAAACTTTTCATTCTGTGTTTTCTCTTTGTGCTTTTCCTTAGGACCTCCAACTTCTTTCTGTTTTTGCTAGCACTTTTTGCTCGTTTTTACTTAGATTGGTAATGGAGAAGACATCCAAAACCTACAGTAGGAAATGTGTTTTACAGTAACTCGGAAAGAAAAGAATTTTTCAGTGTTAAATTGGCTGTTTAAATCTCATTCTGTTATATGCAGCATTATGCAGTCATCCACAGGCATGTGGGTGTTTACAGCCTTGAATTTTCAGTCTTTTCAATGGTCTCGCATACTCAACCAAAAAAAAAAAAATACAGTAAAATGTTTTATGCATTTTTGTATTGCAATTATGAGCATAATTGCCATAGGATCTAAGACCATTATTTTAACTCAGATTTTTTTTTATGGTGTATAACAATATGACACATGTTAAGAATGAGTCACTGGGATCTGAGTTTGATGAAGCCCAGATTTTACCCTCTGCTGATGTGCAAAGCATTTTATTATGCTTTTGTCTGGTGTTGTATTTTTTTTTTCTTTTTCCCCACCATGCCTGAATGGATATTACTGTGCAGACAAACTTTATTGCTCTCTTGGTTAGACAGGCCTATTTGGTTAGAATTGTTTTGCCCAAGTTCTGCTTTGACTCATTTAGCTATTTGTCACAGAGGTGATTGACTTGATTTGTGGTAAGTACCTACGTGCGGGGAAGGGTTTTAAAGGATGTGGAGGCTGTTAGTGCTGCACGATGAACTTGTGCAAAAAACATTGCTGAGGTCTGAGCTAGCTGAGAAATTCCAGCCATAATACAGCAAGTTGCTGAGTGCTCTCAATTCTTCTATGCTGCAAGAGATGAGAGAGAGTTATGGACAGGTGAAACTTTGTAGGGCTGAGTTTCTGCTAGTGGGATCTGCGGATGCAGAAGAACATGTGGAAATGTCTGTGGGTGAATGGTGGGTGTTGTGATTAACTGCACTGAGCAAGCAACCTTCTTTGTGGTCTCTGTAGGTGATTCCAGCGATGGGAAAAATTTCATTCAGAGTGCTTTTTCTGCCAACAGAAGAAGGAAATATTGAAAGCTCATTATTTATAAATACCTCATCTCATGGAGTACTTTCATATCAGGTAACTTTGCTTATTTTTGGTGTGAGTTTTGGATTTGTGTTTTTAAAAAAAGTGCTATTCATGCATTTCGAACTTAATGTTCATTGAATTCCTGATACAAGTCAAGTGGAGTAACATTCTACAATTCATCCCTATTACCAGATCTTGCTGATCTCGTGATCCCTTGTACTTGTATACCATTAACATAACTACTGTTAGCGGGACTACTTGTGGTAGTTAAAATCAGTGTGTTTGTTTGTACGCAGCAGTTCATGGTCCTGTCAGTACTGGTTGGCTCCATATAATATTATCTGGAATGCACTGTGCTGGAATTTTTTTGTCATGAAAAACATATGTAGAAAATATTTGAGATGGTCATCAACTACCCTGCAGCATTTTATGTGAATACATTGGGGATGCAGCACACGTGAGAGCTTTAGGTCCTTATAACATGAAAGTGGAAGTTACAGGCTTTGCGTTGAAGCTTATTGTCTGATTATCTAGAGAATTCAAGCGAGTCTTAAGTTACTTGATTTTTATAAGGGATGTTACATGTTTCAAGTTCTTCACTTTCATTAAGTTGTGGAAGAAAAATCTAAATCTGAATTTAGTGACTTAAAAACAATGCCAGCTTTAATCAATCATCCAGCTCCTTCATTCTCATACTTTGATGCTGTGCTGGAAAAAAGACCTCCTTGAAATGGAGCATAGATAAGTTCACTGAAATACAGGTTTTGGAATACAAATATTGCAGTTGTCTAGCACATACTAGGGGTGATGCCAAATTTTGTGGGAACTTTTCATCAAAGATAGGGGAACACAGCATTATAGAGTGTTTGACCTTTTCTTTTTTGCATCTTATCCCCTCTTTGCATTCACTCCTGACCCCTTGTTTTTTGTTACCCAGTCAGCTCAACCAGGGCCCTTTGTGAACAAGTTGCAGGGAAGCAGTTGTCAGTGTCACCAGAAAATCGGTTTGTCTTCTGTTGGACTGCTGCTAAAATTGGTAGCATACTCTTATTCACGGACAGTTTCACCAGGCATCTATAACAGAGCAAGTGACTGTCCATAATTTCAGCCTGCATTAGGTTTAAGAGCTTCAAAATTGGGCATAACTGTAGTGGCTGATGCACAGCTACAGTGCTCTTGAGAGCCCAAAAGCTTTGAAATATGTTTGTTTCTAATGTGTTTATGTGAGAATTATGTATTGAAGATCCTTCCAAATGGAGGAATACCACTGTTACAGTAAAATGTACTTTGTAAATGTTTCCATTTAAAAAACAATTAAAAATTCCCCATATTCCCTTTGATTGGATATTTTCTATCTAGTGCCTGAGGGTCTGCAGTGAACACTGTTATTCTATTAATTTAAAACATGTTTTTTCTTCTGTTTTAAAGATTTATTTTCAGACAAGTAAGTGAAAAACCCCAATGGGTTTTTCTTGAGAGGAAAGAATAAAATCATCAGAGGTTATCTTGCATCTCATTGTCTTTAAACTAATCTTGGTAGAGTGGAATATAAAAGCAGTAAAAAAAAAAATAAACTTGCAAATCTTGAGTGCTCTGAAAATTTCAGGCTTTAAAAACCAAAGCGATCAAAAATATTTTACTTAATTTTGAAGTCAAAGCCATTGATTTCAGTATGTCTTCTGGCTAGAAACATAGTCTTCCAGAAATTACCGCTGACCGTAACACTGTATGTGGTTTTAGCCCCCTCTGCTTTACTTAGTAGCCTATTGACAACAAGGACTACATGTGTGTAAGTATTGCAGTTAGTTTTGAAAAATAGTACTGCTTTACTCCATCATTTGCGAGGAAAATTTGAAAGATAATACCTCCTGTTTACTTTTATTAAAAAAAAGTCTGATAACTAGCTTAGCTATCATAGTTAAAATAGGAATTATTGCCAGATTCCAGATATCTCATACATCCAGATACTTGTATTGTAATTGCCTGAAGAATAGTAAGAGTTTAAATGCTTTCTTTTTGAGACAACCTGATACTCTGCTGATGGGTGGTTTTCTTTTGTAATAGTGAATGAGTGAAGATGCCTAATGTGCCACTTGTGTGTATATTTACTTTGCACAATGGAAAATGTTTTAATATATATATATTATCTTTAAAAGAATGTAATTTTAAAAACCAGTCTGTTCTTTGGGATTCTTATTAGTAAAATAATTTTCTATATTACTGTGATAACTGAAATACTGTATGTTGATGTAATGACTTTTTTTTTTTTAACAAAAGGTTTTTGGAGTGGGAACTCTGACATCTACTCCAGAAGAACCTAGAATGCAGCTAGCAAATGCCTATTTACTGCTTCCGCATATTCAAAACATCCAGGCAACACAAACGCTGGTACAGTATGCATTTCAGACAGTAGTGAAACACTAATCTACTTAAACATAAAATATTTTTGTCCTCAGGTTGTTGGGATACAAGGAATGTTAACAGAAAATCCAAGTACCAGTGACTGTGGGAGAGGGGTTATGAGATACAGGGCTACTGTGATGAGCTGGTGTTCTGGCTCTATTGAGACAAAAGCCTTTGGCCTTAAAGCTACTTCCACTTGTTCTTGAGTATTGCTTCTGTGCTGTGCTGTCCTCTCAGATGTGCCAACAAAACTGTGTGCCGTTGCTCTGAAACAGAGTGGAGAATTTATATGTCTCGAAAATAAATAAATCCACTTATAGGGTCGGGGAGGGGAGTCGCTTTAGAGGGGCTGTGTGTTTTTTTGTTTTTCCCCCCATTTTATTTCAGACCTGTTCCTCATGCCAGTTCAGAGCTGTGATACACACAGTTTGTCACAGAATTAGAACGCGTGGCGTGCTGCATGGATGAGAAGTGCTGAGAGTCAAGCTGGTGTATCCCCTTCTACCTCTGTTAATGCTGAAGACATCAGCTTTGTTTACCTCAGCTTGACTAAAGTAGGGAACTGTGAAGAATACAGCAAGATGGATTTACGAGGCATAGCTATTTAAATTGGAAGAGAAGGTTTATCAGTTTCTTAGGTTTAGGTGCAGTTGCAGGTATTTTCATAGTCATCCAGTGTAGTACTGCTCAAGTGAATAACTGGAAAAATGGTCTTTCAGATTCCCTTCATATTTTTTATGGATAAGAACTTCTGTGTGATACGTGTTTTTAGTTTTTGTTAAACATATTTTAGAATATTATAGCACATAACAGAATTTCATCTTGTATCTAAATATAACCTGCACTGATTGCCTTCATGATGCCTTCTTCCGTTTCTTCTACCTGAAATTCTCACCTTAAATCTCATTTTTAAGTCTGCTCTCTGTACGTTAGGTCAGTCTTACCTCTCCCCAAGGATAATGCACAATTTCCTTGTCTCTCATTCTTTTCCCCTGCACCAGTCTTTCCTGTATACATGCAAGTATGTATTCTTGTGGGTGTGTGTAGGCAGACAATTGTGAAGGAACCAAAAATCTTTAGGTTTAGTAATTTGTGGTGGAGGGAGGGAAGGTGCTATTCATGACATGTTATTCTGCATCTTCTCAACTAGCTTGATGGATTGTCGTCAGATACTACGTGAGGTTTGAAAGGAGACTGCTGTTCATTCAGTTCTACCTGAATGCCTGAGTTAGACAAGTTGTGGGGAGTGTTTGACGTCCTGTGCAGAGTGTTTGACGTATATGGTGAGGAACATTTTCCTCTGCTTTATTTCTCTAAAGTACAAGAGGTGGTTTGGCAGTGGAGGACGGTACCACCTGGCACCCTTCTCGTCTCAGTACACGGGATGCGAAAGGGTGTTGACTCAATTCTCCTAGCTCTGGGTGTAATTTATCTTTGCCTGGCTGTAACTGGGGAATTATTCTTCAGTTCACTGTGTTACCAATATGGACACAAGTGCTGCAGTCTCCTCAGCTGTTGAAGGTGGTAGTTGAGATCTAAGGACTGAAGTGGAGATTGTGGCTCGAGTTTGGGTCCTTTCTCACTGCTTTAAAGATAGCTGTCTGCTCCATAAGTGTCTCTTTCAGTTTACCCCACTAATGGTCTGATCTGGTTCCCAAAAAAGTTGGTATGATTCCTTCTTCTCTGGTTTATATTATAGGCTTAGAAGCTATGTGAGGAAGAGGTCCATGACGTTTGAGTGACTACGCATACACAAACTTAAGGACACATAAATACTAAACAATGGAGTTTTTTAGTGAAAAATACATGCAAAACAAATCAGCCATACCTACCTAATTGTGCATTTACTGAAGTTTGTTTTTAATGGAAGTGAATTACTAGTGTACGTTTAGGGTAGCATAAGCCTCGCTTGGATATGCTAAAGATATCCTTGCCTCTAAAGTCTACTGATACTGCTCGGAAACCTGTGAGAATGGTCAGTGAAGGCTCCATGGCTTGTCTTTTCCCCCCCCATCTACTAGCTCTTCTTTTAAAGATGGTTGTGTTTAAGCTGCTTTCTAACACTGAAGGTGGCATCCATCATTGTCAAGGCTGGAAAGGTAACATCTTCATGTAATCCAGTGGTGATGAGTAGAAGGGCTTCTCACAACTGCTGGATGCATTGTCACCATAACTCAAACACCTGTTCTTACTCCTCTGCAGTCAAAACCTACATCTGACTTCCAGTCTGAACATTTATGTGTTGCCAGTTTCTATTTGTTTATGATGCACATTCAGTTTAGATAACTACTCATGCTTCTGACGCTTAAACCCAGAATGATTTGTATGTGGCGTCACATCTTTCAGCTTTCTTTTAGCTAAGCTGAGCAATCCAAGCTCTCTAGTATCCTTTCCTGTGATGGGCTGGCTATTTCTTAACCAAGCTGGCAATGACTTTCTGCAGCTTTTCCAGTTAGTAACAACTTGTTGTGAAGGTGAGCGGTCAGAACTGTGCATAGGGATGTGGATTAAGTTTTGCTGCTTTTGGGGGAAAATGAGCTTCCGTGCTGCACTGAGTTTGTGGGTTTAAATTGTTCCTAAGTCAGTGAAGGCACCCAGGCTTTTCTGTCATTCCCCAATATTTTTAACCAGAAGCTCTTGTGATTAATGAGGATGAAAAAGAAAAACAAAGTTACTGTTTCTTCTGTTGAATTTCACCTTCTTTCTGGTGCTTTTTTCCAAGTTTCAGCTTGTGGAGGGTTCATAATCAGCATGCTCTGGCTATGGTCCTGGATCCTGGTATTTCTGGCTCAGGAGCTGGGAGGAAGCGAGCTGTATCCAACACTGAATTCATAGTGTGTCCACATGGCCGTTCAGCAGCAACTAGTTACCGCTAAGCCGTGGCAGATGGCAGAGCACATGTAGGTCATCTTTGTTTACCCAGCTTCTGGATACAGCCTCTGCTCCAGTTGCCTGTTACGGGGCGTTGTTTAATATTTGCGTGGCACTTAGCAGGCAGCTACATCAGTGCCTCGTTGTGTTCAAAACGCTGTACAAACAGGCTGGAAATGTCAATGGAGGAGTGAGCTGCAGGGAGGGATGTCTTATCACAGGAGACACAGGCATCACTTTCCTGGCTTCCCAAGACTCCTTAAGTTATGTTTTGTGCAGGTGAACAGAAGATGACAGAAGCAAATTTGTGCAGTGTGTTAGGGTGTGGAGAGGGACTGTGGTAGGATAGTAGAGTTTTCTTGGTGTGCCATCCTGATAACTGCCTGCAGAAAACTGATGAAACTCTGCTGAATCATTGTTACAAGAACAGCTTATTAACAGTGCTTCACTTACAGCAGTGGAGTGGCTCTTCAAGACCAGGGACTGTCCTGGAAGGAAACTTTAATGTATCAACATTCAGAAAGAAGGGGAAGCTCGTTCTGTGTTTGTTCGTTTCAAATTATAATACGGTCAGACTCCAGGAAGTGGTTTGAACTCTACAAGTCCTGATATTAATGCAGTAATATCTCTGAAGATCTTGTGTAGAGCCATGTCTGACTGACAGGGTACCTGGGGCAGAATGAGGAATCCTGCCCCTAAAAGCAGCCTCAGTTCTGCAGTTGTGTGGTGGTCGTTGAGGTGACCTGTGCCAGCGGGCCTGTTGAGGCTCTGTCTCTTGTGATGGGTGAATTATTTCCTGAATAATTGCCAACTGTTCTGTCCCCCAACGAGAATCCTAGACCTTCTCCAGCAGAATGGCACTCCTGGCACATCAAATGGTTGAATTTATTAATTTACTTTTCTTGAAAGAGGCATCTGTCCCTCTCTGGTTTTTAATTGAAGAGTGTACCAAAATTGGCCAGAATTTCATCTGAGTGGCTTCCATTAGAGTTGTCCATAGAGTTCCTGTATGCAAATCTAATACAAAACAGAGGCACCATCTTAACTTTCTGGTGACTGAAGGAGTGGCAGTGGTTGTGTTTGTTATGCATTGCTTTTTCTAACTTTTCCTGTTGTAATTTGCCTCTCCTTTTAAATTTGCCTTTGGTGTGAATATGCACTGTAAAATTCATCACTCTGCGATTCCTGTGCAGCGTCGCTTGCAGTGTAAATGAAATGCTTCCACTCCTGAGAACAGTGAACATGGTCATGGGCTTGTTGTCTGGGAAGCTCAGCTTGGCATCTTCTTCCCAGATTCTTTATTTGCCTTTATGGCTAATGCAGTCATGCTACCAGTGTTTTGAGACACTAAAAACAACAGTTGTGCGTCTATTGTCTGGCTCAGATACATGAAAACCCTTTTCCTTTTCTGAAGGTAACCTTTACAAAGAGAAATAAAGAATTGCAATAGAAAACAGGTCAACACTGAATACACCCCAATAATGTTTTTCCCACTGTGTGTTATATTAGCAGCTTCAGTCTTTAAGGTAATAGCAGGTTCTTCTGTAGGCCTATTCCAGGTCAAGAAGAGAAGTTCAAATAAAACTTTGGAAAAACATGATTTAGCTGAATTTTTTATGGGGGTAGGGGTCTGTCATGGCATTGAGTAAGTGTTAACACCCTCATTGTTTATTGTCATGGAAATTAGTGTTTTTTCTAAAACCACTGAGAAGGGAATTTTAAGTAACGAGGTTTGTGTGATCAAAAAAGTGATCCGAAAAGTTGCTGTTCATGTCTGACTGCCTTGTTAAAACAGCAGTTGCGGCTGTGAGACGTTGGTAAGAGGTGCATGTTTTGGAGCCAAATGGTTTTAAGTGCTCTCAAAACTGATGAGGACAACAGACTTTGCAGGAAGAAAAGAGCTGATTGGAGTTTGTACACCTTCAGCGAGCTGTGCTGGAGGCATGTGCCTGTGTTTTGGTGCTGCTAATCGAACCTTTGCAGAGGTTGGATCGCCCCCTTGTGTGAAGCCTAAGTCATTTCGGTATGAAATCCACTTGAACTAAGACTGCAGATTTTGCGTTGGCTTCCTTTGGGCTGTGCTTTTCTGAAACCATACCCCATCATATAAACAAATGCAATATATCTTTCTGTTCAGATGCACCCTGCTCCCTTCTGTCTGCCCCATGGAGATACGAAGTAGGCTGTTGGGTACTTTAAAACCTTTTATTCAGTTCTGCCTCTCAGCATCAAATTATTTAAATTATTTAAAAGAAGTTGCATTGACACCTTGAGGAAATTGAACCTGCAGACACCCTGTTCAGAATTAGTTGGGTATCAAAAGACAATCTGAGTGGGGTTCCACATCAGTCTCAAAGTCATTAGGTAATTTTGCTGTAATTATAAGAGTTGTCACTCTAGTTGTAACTTAATGTTTTTTTATATAATTATTATCAAGAATTTACATATACTGGTTAAGCAGTATGTGCAGTTAAGTTGGCAGTTCAGATTCCCAAATAGCTTTCATGAACTGTGCTTGGCTTTGTTGGTGCTGTTGCCCCATCAGATTTATGAGTGCTTTACGAGCTGGCACAATCACTGCCTTTTCCCTTTCCAATCAATAAAAAGGTGAAGTAAGCATTTTCTGTCTGTCCATTTTGGCACGAAACCTATGTGTAAGACCATATCCAGGAGGCATTACATTCTTGGCTTAGCAGCTGTATTTCAGTATACAACCGACAGAGAAAATAAGAAAAGAAGCTTTTGTATTAGACAAAAAGGCTGTGTTGGGTACAGTTTATTGTCTAATGGAAGTTTATAAGGTTTTCTGGTGTTGATGCTGTATAAATATTTAGCAATTGTGTATAATAATAGTTTGATAAGTAGGTAATAATGGAGTTCATTTCTTGAGAAATGAAGTTTGCTGCCCTACTATACAGAATATATATATATATATATTTACAATTTTCTTACATTGCTGTGTCATGCATGTATGGAGACCATCTTACTATCTTTATAAACTGTAGTGTGTGAATCAGATTAATATGGTAACATCTTTTGAAGCAATCTGCTTGACATTTTCTTCACTTTTCTGTCTTACAGGCAGAAACTATGAATGCCAGTCTCTTACGTGTTCACCTTGAATGCAGTTTACCTAATGATGCATATCAGCAAATTAAGGTATGTTTTATTATCATGTGATGTCTACTTAAGTTGTCTTATTTTAATTCCTGTTTGGAGGGATGCTTTCCAGAGTTTTACAGGCTTTAGCAACAATGCAGTTTCAGATGTCTCAGTTTTAAAAAGAGTTGTGATTTTTAACTGTGATTCTATAAAACTGTACCTTGTGGTATAAATGAAATGTTACACACACCACACTATTACCATTAGGAGAAGGTGAAATGGTAAAAGAAAATACCCTTCCCTTCCTCCAAAATTCCTAACTAGCTATGCATTGTAATACATGTTATATTATTTAAATAAAGTATTAGAACAATATATTAGTAATAGTTTAGATTCTTGGAATTTTCTTTCTCCAGAAATTTTTTTTTACAAATTTTTGGTTCATACTGGCAAAAGAGCAATGAAATGAGAGTCTGAAGTCTGGACTGCCTGAGTTGTGTTTCCAAGAGACTTTGAAACAACGCTTTGATGTTCAGCAGAGCTGAGGAGGGGCGAATCCTTCTGCAGAAAAGCCCCCTCCAAAGTGCTGAACAAGCACGTAAGGCACTAGATTTCCCACTCCTGGGCAGTGCCAGCAGAATATCATATTCCCCTTTGTCTTCAAAAGAGTTTACACAGTAAATAAGTAATGGTTCGCAGTGATGCTGGCACTTGATCAGGTATTTTGTTGGATCACATCTATAGGTTGGAGCAGTCAGTGGTCTGCAGCACCTTTCTTTCATCAAGCATGACTAGGTCAAAACTCCATAGCTATTTTTCTGTACGTTACAGATCATAGTGATCCTGTACTGTTTTATTTCATGTTTGACTCTTGCATTGCATGGTAAACAAGGCTAGGCTTGAGATGCACCTGGAAGTTTAAGATCACATGTAGGATAGCTGCCCGCTCTCTGATACAAGCTTCCCAAAGGTACATCACCCCTATGCTTGAGTCTCTACAGCAGCATCCTCTGTGCTTCTGGTAGCTATTGCAAATACTGAGGGTTTATTTGATGTACTACGAGGGAACTGACATCCACAGATGCTTCCCCTCCTGTTACACGTCATTGTGCCACTTCAGGGTATCTGAAGGTGTTTGCTGCCCCTTCACTAGAGCACTTCTTGTGTCGGGTGTGGAAGTCTTCTCTTCTACCTCCAAAGTAGTCCTTGTGGTAAAGCAGCAGAATCTGAGTTTAGTGACCTTTCATCGTGTGATGCAGGACAAATTTGTTACTCATTGTTGATTGTCTAGTTTTGTTTTGCTTGTTGCATTTAATTTTTTGCAAAATGGTGTCTGTGTCTTTGTAGTTGCTAAGACTCAGCTGTCTTAGCAGCAGCCACTACTTAGAAAGGAAATAAGATCCTATTTGTATTTATCTGAAGTATTCTAGCCAGACGACAGTGTTTTCTATTAAGAATTGTACATGTATGTTTGTTTTTTTAAAATTACTTCAGTGAGAAATGGAGACAAAAAACACAGGATTTGGAAAAATTAACTATAAACAGACCAGTGAACATGAACTGTCTTCCTACCATTAAGACACATGCATCAGTCTGTTTATGGCACATTTTATTGAAGGCAGAGGATTTAACAAAGGAAACTGTTTTGCAGTCCCTGAGGTGAGACTGACTAAGACAGTTTATAAATTTGCATTCTTTCAAGGTTCAGTGTCCTTTTTAGTTGTTCTTCGTCTTTGTTTTTGCTGTGCTGTCTGTATCTGCACTGTCTTTGGTTTCTGCTGAGAATTTTAGCAGAGGTCCTAATTACTCCTGTTTATCAGCACTTGTGTGCTGAAGACCTTGTCTGTTAGATAATGCCTTTGATTAACTTCTCAAGATAACTTGCTGTAATGACTTTTTCCATTTCATCCCCCACCACACACACACTGTATATCCCTTTGTTTCGCTCCAGAGTTGCTGTTTTATGTCCGATGACCCAATGCTGCTAGAAATGAGCTTAACGGTAAGAATGGAAAATGCCCAACAAGATTTTGTGGAGCACAGACAATACTTACTGGAGAATCTTTTTGTAGTTTATGTAGCAATGGAAAAAACAAAGACCTCAGGTAAGTCCTAAATACCACTGTTAATTGTAATAGAAATTGGTTTTATACATACGTTATAATTTGATGTGCTAAATTGAATAATTTCAGCAACACTCTAAAGTTTTTGCAAGTAAGGAAAAACAGTCAGTTAAATACACCTTGTCAGCCACTTGCTTAGGGCAGAGCTGCACTAAGTGCAGTCCTCTTTATAAAGGTAACAATTGCTAACTACATCTGCTTCATTGCTATTTTCCCGATGTTAACACATCTGCTTAAATAATATGAAAAGATATCCCAGTCCTTTGATTTCTACAACTCTGTGCCTAGTTTCCTAGGAATTAAATTAGTCATAATAGGACTGTGAAGGCAGAGTGGTTTGTACAGTACTCAGAATATTGTGGATAGTGGGGTAGTGAGGTAGTACAGATGTGTGCATCATTGGTTCTTCTAAGCTAAAATGCCACAGGCAAAACAATCAACTCCTTGTAGTTTCTTTATGCTACGTTTATTGGGTGAACAAATCTTCTAAATCCAAGAGGTTTTAAATTATTTATAGAGCTTTGTGGTCTGTTTGGTTAGGTTTTTTAGGCATTCCTGCCAGTCCAACTTTTTGAAGAAGGAAGGACTTCCTAAGAGTCTGAATTAAAATAGTAATTTTTAATGCTAATAAAAAGAGTGTGATTGTCTTATCTTTTGAGAAGTTCAGGTAAAGGTCTGGTCACAAAACACTATGTGCCGTTCCCCTGTGCCTGTCCTGTGATGTGATATTTGCACAATTGAAACTGAAATACCCACTGTAACCTATTTTCCCCGCCCATGGGATGCCGATACTTGAAGTTGAATTGTGGATGTACATTTATTCTGGTGCTGGCAGAGTTGTTCACATCTGTCATTTCAAGGGTGTTTACTGTTGACACTTTTGATGGGTGAAGTGCTGGAGGTATGGTTTTAAGGCTGTTCTCTACTACATGTAATGCAGGTATGAATGCTCATTGGATTAGAGGTTGATCATATAATCCCTTCGGACTTGCTGTCAGTGGGAAGTTCCACTTTTTGCTCCATAAGTACCAGTTCAGTACCATACTAAAACAGCAGCATTTGCTTGCTTGCCTTCCATTTGTGTAATTAAATGAGAGACACGGTCTTGAGGGGAAGGTGTAACAAAATGGAATGTGATGCTGTGTTAGTCTCTTTGCTCAACATGCATTAGAGTGGGACAAGCAAGTAGGCAGGGTCTGCACAGGGGAACTTGCCAGCTGGAAAGGTAGTAGATGAGTGTGTGCGTTAAATCTCACAGCTGTGGGAATATGGAGCATCTGCATCAACATCTTGAACTCTCTTTGGGAAGGTGGCATCTGTAGTCTTGCTCTCAGGCAGCTGAGCAAAGCACACTCATTCACAGAAATTCTACCTGGTAAACTGGGAGAATGATGCATTGTTAGCCTCTATTTACTTACTTCACATACAAGCAAAGGCAAGAACTCAGGTCTCCTTCCTTCACTGAAGTGTTACGACCACCGTGGTGTAATAGCTGTGTCTTGTCTGTCCTGTGGCTCTTCTTTTGGTCCTCCAGATCTTTGTAGTGTCCAGTGACTGGGCGTGTAGCTTCAGCAGGGACCAAGGGTGGTAATCAAATACACCACACCTGCAGGTGAAAGCTGGCTTATATCCATTTCTTGTTGCTAAAGATAGAAAATTACTACAATACCTGGTGATTAAGCCCCAAAGGCGTGAGGCACCAAATCTAGCTTTGCATTGTCTCCCAAGAATGCCTGTGGTTCAGAGCAGGTGACCCAGGCTCTTCTATAGCTGTGTGCTTACACAGGCTGTGGGTAGTTTTTTTTTTTATTTATTTAACTGGACTATCACATGCTATTGATGCTTTGGCCGCTTAAAAATTCATAGCAACATCAGCCACCCACCTTTCCTTCAGCTGAGCCTCTTGCCTCCCTGCCTGCAGGAAAGAGGAGTTGTTCCATCCTGGATTTAGGAGATAATGAAGGAAGATATCTTGTTGATGCTTGCCTTCATAGTTAAGGCCAAAAATCTTAAGTGGATTTCTTCTCCTTTATAAAGTGGTCTGAGAGGATTTCCGGCCTCAGATGCACATATCTCCTCAATTTTACAAGGGCAGCTGTTGCACAGAAAGCTTTTTAAATTTAAATTATGATTGTTTCTCATAGGAGTGTCTGGCTCAACAAG
Source organism: Oxyura jamaicensis (assembly GCF_011077185.1). Lineage (NCBI taxonomy): Eukaryota > Metazoa > Chordata > Aves > Anseriformes > Anatidae > Oxyura > Oxyura jamaicensis. The sequence goes on along the minus strand of NC_048896.1, from coordinate 51,462,041 downwards.
AGAGCTTCAATCCTTGGTGAGCTTACCTCGATGTTCATTCTTTCGAACAGGTGATTCCACGGTAGATATGTACATCTTGCATTCTGGGAACAGCCATGTGCATATACAGGTAAGTATGGGATTTTAGGAAGCCATATTTTAGGGTGTTGAATTAGGGAATTAATTAACCCACTGGCTTACTCTAATTGCAGATGGGATTTTGCTGGTGGCAAATGTTACACGTCTATATTTCTACATTGTGCCCAGACATCTTAATATGTCTTTTAGAAGATGAGTTGTACTTCCAGCAATGGATTTTTTTAAGACATAGGAGCTGCTATCTTTGAATAAAAATCCATGGGTTTATTTAGAAGTTGTGAGAAAATTGCAGATATTGGCTTGCAAATTTAACAAGAAGATACGCTAATACGAGAGCTACAGTAATAATGATGGTAGTGCTACAAGGATCATCTTATCTTGTCTTCGTGCAGGAAATACAACAGTTGTCTCAAAATGGCAGATCACCTGTGGAGTTGGAGCCAGTACTGCTATCTTCATCATCTACTAACTTTACAAAAGTTGCTTCTATTTCTTGTAAAGGTACAGCATGCATATACTTATTATAATCAAACCCTGTCTAATTATCTATGCAATAGTAGCTTTTTTCAGCAGACAGATCTTGAAAAATCTCAGGAAAAAAAAAATAAGAATTTTTTGAAGGGAGGATGAATTCTTTCTGTTAATTATTTCCATCATTTTTGTGTATATATGCTTCCTTTTATGCTGATCTGAGGCTCTAAGCTATATATTTTTCAAAAAGAAGAAAACATATACTGAAATTGTTAGCTGATTTTAAAATAAGCATAATTATTGAATATGCTTTTTCAACATCCTTTTATAATTTGTGGTTATTTTTCTGTTTCCAATATATTTTCTAAAAGGCTATTGTTCTTGGGTGGTCATTTTCTACGACATTTCTTGGCAAGATCATTCAAGAGGCTTGCCCGAGACCAGGCATGTTTGTGGAAGAGCAAAGAGTAAGATTTAGGCATTGCTGACTCCAGCTTGTTTCCTCTTCTGTCCACTAGACTGCAGTGCATAGACTTAAATGTTTCTGAAACAGGCTGCTTTCATAATGACATGGGCTTTCCTTTTTCCTCAAAAAGGCAAGTAAGGAGAAAGAAAGGAACTATTTTTTTTTTTCAGAACACTTCCTTTTATTGAAAGGAAGCAGCATGTTCTGATAATTAAGAATGTCATGTTGATGACACATGGTTAAAATCGGTCAGGTTGCTCTTCGCAGCCTTGTTGTGTGTGCTTTGTATTATGAAAATGTTTAGCATTCATAAATTATTTTTAAATCAAACCTCAGAAAGTTAGGGCACTAGCAATAGGTGCTTTCTTTGTTCACCTGTGTGAGAAGTGGAACAGTGAATGTTCCCCTTGGTAACATTCTTCGGAATCCTCACATGAAAGTCCTTGCTTTTGTTCTTCTGGCTGATGTATTCCCTTGCATATCTGTTCTTTTCCAGCTTCATACTGTGACAGTGAGAGTCCTTCTTCTGATGACAAGAACAACATATTGGAAGGCACTACAACACTAAAAGCCTGTCTTTCTTGTCCTGTGATGGAAGGGTATGTTAATGGTAGATTTTTGTTTAACGTTCATTGATACTACAAGAATATTATAACCTACTCAAAGAAACAAAGTTAGCTTGCTTTGTCATAGAGCAGTTCTAAGGAGGGTGAAGAGGCTTCTTCCTGTTGTTGTGTCATTTGCCAAAACAGACCTGTGACTTTTCAGGTAACAATCCTGTATTTCATACAGTAAGAATTTCAGGAGTCAGTAATAAAAATATGCAGCTTACATCATAAAAGCATTGCTTAGAGGCTGTGATAAAACTTCCACCATCCTTGCTCCTCCAATGCAGAAGCAGGGTTGTGACAGAAAAATCACAAACATTTCTTCAGTTTTCTTTTGCCAATTTTATCCAACCTACCTTATCACAAAGCAGTAAGCAGTGTACTGTGACATAGCGAGAGGGTGGAATGCTTACCTGCCTACCTCTTTTACATTGTTCTTGTCAAGTTTTACTCTGGTATTATATGTAAGTATTTTAAAGGAAATTATTTTATTTTCTCCTTAAGACCTTAGGAGACTTCATTGTATTAGAACACTGCAGTTACCTGTGGACTGCTTGTGGATGCTCAAGGGCAATTACAGTTGTATTTATTTTTATTCTGTTTTTACTTATAGGTATTTTGATGTTAATCCTTCTGCAGCAATGTTTCATATAGAACCACACCATAATACTTCAGGATTTTGGTCCATATGGTTTACAAACAACTTTGACTTCAGCATTGAACTGAACGAAGTCTACATAGCTAGAGAAACAAAGAACATTTTAAAAGTAAGTTTTATTTTGGCTTCATACAGTGTCTTGTCTTTGATTTAGGGATTTGCTCCTTTGACATACAAATAGATTCTTTCACAGACCTTGTTCTCAGTACTGATTGAAATCAGTTAAAAAATAAAGGTAGCTGTGCACTTGTATCTTAGGCACTGAAAAGTTTGGGCTCTCTGTAGGCATTATTTACCGTCTGGCTTGTTTGTATATTATTTTATTAGCAACTGTTTTTTTCATTTCAGTTGCAGCTGCAGATGCATCAAATTATAGAACATTGCTCAGTTCTCAGAATTGTTGTGTGTGTTGTTTATGCTCTATAGGGTTGGTTGAGTGTTTCTTCATAGGCTGTAATGGAAGTCTTCAGTACATAGATGAGCTTTGAAGTTTGGAAGACGAAGCCAATAGTTTACTTGCACATTGGCTTGATTCAAACCAGGCAATTCAGTTTTATGAATAAGCACATGATGTAAGCATCTAGTTGGCCATTCATCTATTTAGATAGGAGATTTATATGTGCAGACTATGGATCAGTTATGGGCACATACGTGTGTGTAATAACAGCAAAACCACAAAGAAATGGAAAGTTTATACTCTTCAAGGTACAGCTTGCACTAAAAATGCCGTTCCAGATTTAATTCAGGTGTCATTTGATTCTTTCTAGATTCTGAACTTCGCTGAACCTTTGACTCTACCTCCAGGCTGCTGGAATGTATTTTCTTTGAAACTCAGTATGAAAGACGCTGTAACAAATGTGCTTTCTAGTATTTGTTTGGCCACCAATGTGGGAGTGATGTTTGAAATACCTCTGCAGATATATTCAACTGTGTCCAAGGTATTGTATTAAGTTGCGCCGAATGATTATTATGTACTGCCGACCAGACTGCAGCAGTTCCCTTTTTTGGTCAGAAATTTGTCCCTTAGTCCTGGAAAATGCTCAATACCAGACCATTCTTTAGCTCGAAAAGTTAAGCACTCAGAGTTAAACAGTGATGGAATTACAGATCTCTAGGCAACCTTAGTTTTCTTCCTTGACTTGTCCAAATTATGCACTGAAAAAATTGAATTTTTCCTGTTGTTTTGTTACATGGAAAATGGTTGTTTTTTTGTTTTTGTTTTTCCAGCAAGGAGATCTTCATTATGAAGCTATTGCCCATTGTGATATTCAGTGCTACTTGGGAAAATCTGATTCAGGTAGGCTTGTCTGGGTTTTTTTAGGCATCTAATGACAGTATTGTAGAAAAATCAATGTAATGGGACTTGTAATGAGAATATTGAGATTGTTAATACAACTATTTAATTTTGTCTTTTAAAAACACATGCTTTTCTGAGACCATTACTGATATAAGTGGCTTCGTACTGAGTATAATGTGCAGTATGTCAAATCTCTAATTCCGTATCACTTGCTAAATGTTGTTCTGTTTTGTAACATAGTTTTGGACAAAAACATGTTGACCGGTATCCAACCTTTAGCCAGAGTTAATTTTGAACTTGTTCTCTCTCTGTTTCTCACAGCAAAAATTTCATGATTTCTGCAAAAAGACATTTATCAGGCTTATAAAACAGCACTGTAAAACAGAAAGTGGTGTCGTTCTTCCTGGAACTAGCGGATTTGTCTAGATTCAGTAATGCTAGGAGCTGTTTTAAGTACCAAGCTAGCATTTACAGAAATGCAATGTTAGATACAATATGGATACAATACTGCCTGGAGAATGTATAATTTGATGAAGGCTGATTCAGAATAGTGTTTTTTAAATAATAACAATAATAGGTCTCTGCTTAAGAAGGAATTTCACTAGACAACTAGGTACCATAGGCTTTAAATATTTGTGTTCTCCTGAATGTGTTTTCAAGATAATGCTTTCTTAAAATGTACTTTTGTATGGGATATGAAGAAGGCATTAGTAGTCAGTCAAAGATAAAAAGGAGATTTGAGGTGACAGAGAAGCACAGGGTTTGAAGAATTATTAATACATATGCACATTTAGGTAAATATCTTAAAAACAAGAGATATTTAAAAACCTTATAAAAGAGTATTGCTGATATAAGTAAATACTTACTGCTTGCTTACTTTCCATTCTAATAATAAACATAATCAGATCTTTGTATATAGGTATTCTACTTTATAATTTAGGATGCTGGTACTTCTTAAATAGAAACGTCTGAAAATACTGGCCTGAACAACTTGTAGCTGGATTGTTCAAGTCGTCATTAGTCTCAATTACCTTAAACTCTAAGGATAATGCAATAAATTGCATTTTGTATTTTCAAAATATGAAATCTATGCAATTCCCATATTGCTGTTTGCATGTAGAATTACTGCAGTTTTGAGAATGTATGTCTTTATTGCCCCCATCTAATTTGCTTAGTATGTGTACCTTCACACATGCTTGCTTGGAAGGGAAGAACTGATTTGCCTTACTTCTTTTTGTGTTGAGACCCCTTGCAGATACTGATTGCTCACATTCAGAATTAGATTGATGGAAGGAGCAAATGTTGCCTCTTTAAAATATGAAAAATCTGTTATCGTTTTAGCAAATCTGCTTTGGCAGAAGAGTCTCTCTCTGGACCGTTCTGCCTGGGATGTGGATTCTGAGCTTGCAAGTGAACTTTATGAAAGATGGCAAAAAATAAGACGTGGGGAAGCCTGCAGGTCTGTACAGAATCTGTTGAGGTTCTTAATTCAAGCCAGTACAATGTTGTAAGGGGGAATATTTCTATTCTGAAGTATTCTTAATTAGAACAAACATTTTTGACCTTGCTGCATGTAAGTTAGTTATCTTGAAGCATCTGGAATTTCAGAGCATCCCAAACACTTCTAACTTCCATTTCAAGGCACTGCCAGCGATAAGTAAACATTTCAGATGCCTGAATTTTAGAATGTAAATAATGTTTTGACTGAGCCCCACCACAGCTACCCAGTTTGAAAGCAGTCAAAGCAGATTTTACCAGATCAGTTATGGAGCTGCACAAATCCTTTGTCAACAGGTCCCATAGCAGTCTTTTTAGGATCAGGAGCTTTCAAAGTTTTTAGTTCCTGACCTAATGGATGCTATGTACTGGGGATGCAGGGAGGGTGCCTGAGCAATTGTAGAGACAGTGCATTAGTGATATCACCCAATTTCCAGAATAGAGAAGTAGGGCTGCAAAAACTAGTCACTGTGCTGCAGGTGGAAAAGTGGGAGATTGAATTACTCTCTATGACTAGATTACATGTTTGTGGGCTTTGTGTTGTGAAGAATGTTTTCAAGGAAGGATTAGTTGGTGTAGTTAACAGGTCCTGGCAAATCATCATCTTTTGTTCTTTGATTTAAAAAAAAAAAAAAAAAAGGGAGAGAGGGAGAAAAACAAACCTTTTTTTTTTTGCCAATAAAGCAGGAGAAGTATTTTAGGATCAGCTCGCTTTATTCACCAGAAGAAGCCTGAAGAGGAGTCCCTCGCCTTTTTCTTGCCACGGTTAACTGCAGAGCCTGGCCTTACACTCAACTTCAGTGCCACAGCAGTTAGAAGTAGTATGGTAAGGATGGTTTTCTTACACTTCTTTTGAGTTGATAAATCTTTAGCTTCTTTAAAGAACAGTCTGCAGTTAATATTTGATGTTTTCATACTGGTTCTAGATAGGTATTTTGAAACCTTCATACAAGGCTAATACAAGACACCGTTTTTTTTAATCCATTTGGCTCTTTGATTAATTCTCTAGCTATCAAATTGTAGTATTTTTAGTACAAGGAGAGGAGTAAAGCAGTATAGGTATTAACTAACAACTATTAATGGTTATTAAAACTTTCCTTACATTGTGGTCTAAGTTACATGCTTGTGGTAAAATAATTGAACAAAGGACTTGGGATAGGGTGTGCTGTCATTAACGATGCATCGTGCATACAGGATAGCCTTCCTTCTGCCACAGCCATACATAACAGAAGTGTATAAAATGTTGAAGATACAAAACTGAGAGATCAGCTGTGCAATGTGTCTTGCAACTATGCTGACAGTTACTTCTTCATTTGTCAGATTTTGGTTGGTACTAACCTAGTTTGTGCCAGACCAGCCATTCAGAGATGCTTCTAATAAGCACATGCTGTGAATTACCTGGATTAGTCCATTTATGTCATTTGTTTGTCATTATAGTAATGTATGTAACCTACTTGGACTCAAACTTCTGTATGAACGGGTGGCACCTTATTACTAACTGACCTTCTTTTGAGGAAGAGCTTTGTTTGTCTGTGCAAATCAAAACACAAATGAAAGGGCAGTTTTGAGGGGGGAGAGGTCTATACTGGCACATGCAAAATCACTCTTCATACCCTCTAAGCTGTTTTTGCAAATGATGGCATTGTGATGACATGTCCTGCTGTTCCATGCAGTTTTGTATGCACGTGGTTATATTGAATTAAGACTGATGAAGCCAGGCTGAATATCCTTGAAAATGCAGCTCATATTACTAATGCTGACTTATTATCAAGTGTGTAGTTTAACTTTTCTTTTCCTCTACAAACTATTTAGGTAAAGTATTTTGTACTAAGGAACCCTTCATCCTTCCCAGTTGCATTGCAGCTTGTGCCACTCTCTTACTACCCTGATCCCCAAGCTTCATTGAGTCTACTCAGCAAATGGTAATTAGTATAACTGTCTCAGAATATTCTTTCCCCTTTTTAAAGTTGTATTTGCTATGTCTGATGATTGCTGCTTATTGTGTATTCCAATTTCTCAAAGCATAACTGAAGTGGGGGCAACGTTCCACTCCGCTTTGGAAGATCGTCATGTTCAGAGCAGGTCTCTGTGTGGCACCTGACTGTGTAATGCACCTGATCTACAATAAAAAGCAATCTGAACATATTTTCAGCAGGTTTATGTATGCCAGCCACAAACTGACATCTTTTAAGATCTGAGGCCTAGTGCAATCTTGTGCAGGCTATGCAGTTGTGGGAGCAACTCACACAAGTGGGGATGTGCTGCTCCCAGCAAAGCTGGTTGGGAAATACCCAGTCTCTAGGCTGCGGTCTGTGAGGAGGAAGGTAACTGAACCTAATTTAAGAAAATGTTTGTTAGGTTTTTTTATCTTAGATTTTTTTTAGGTAAAAACCCTGTCTCTAAGAAGAAGAAATAGGTGCTGGGAAGAAAAATTCAGCAGGTCTAGAGCCAGAAAGCCCACCATAAACGTTTATGGGCAGCTAAACAAATATTTCTATGTTCTTTTGAACTTCTTGTTTTACAAATGAGAAGATCTAATGAGAAATCTAGATAGAGTTAGATGGAGAGGATAAAGGGACATAAAGTTCACCAAAATAAGCCCTGACTGTCACGCTTAACTTTGAAAAACTGCAATACATGTGTAGTTCGTAGTAATTATTGGCTTTCTTGGAATCTGTGGGACTACTCACATGCTTAAGTATACCTTGCTTATTTGGGGTACCAGTCCCTGTATAACTGCTTCCTTAACAATATTTCTTGACGTGTGTGTGTATATGTGTATATATAGAGATAGGCACATTAATAACTACATGTGTTTGCATACTAAATATCATTTCCATGTAGACTCTTTTTAGTGGTTTGAAACCACTTTTACATTTTCTTTTACCTTAATTTTCTCCTTGTTTTCACTCTTCTGTTTCTGCAGATCTTCTAGGTTTACCAGTAGTCATATTCAATAACTGGTTCTTTTCAAGCTAACATAAGAAGTTGTGACAAGTGAATTTCCAGTTCAGTGGCTGGAGGTCCATTAGTCCTCTACGACCAAAATTATACATATTGGTTTTCTTCTGTCCATTCTTAATGCCTTTAGTATCATATGCTTAAAATTCACTTTTAGACAAGTTATCAGTTTCTATAAGGGATTTTGATTTGCAAAGTATGTGAAAGAGAATATGAATTTGTCCCAAACAAATTGTGAGCAGAAAGAGGGGCATATGAGTAAATTATTGAGATATGGTAATGATTGTTTCTCAACAGGTATGTTTCAGAAAAAGCTGTGGGACATTTCTGTTTACATACAACTTAGAAATATTTATTGACTGTGATATTTTGCAATATTGTATACTGAGAGATCGGACATGCCTAGGCATTTTTCTGTTTTCCAAACGCATGGAATCCACATAAAACTGATTTGTAGTGTATTTTGTTAAAATGCAGATCTGCATTTCCCCATTATTTCACATCTGACAAAGTGCAATTGTGAAAATATTCTTCATTGAAGAATAAATGCCACTATGTAAAAATAAGTCAGTATAGTTCTGACAGACTAGGTTTGAAATGCTTATTTTTTTTGTTGTTTTGGTTTATTTAGGTTTGGTGTAAATGTCCAAGCTATTAATTTCACCACCACTGAGTTCAGGCTCATGGATGAATGTTCTCACAGGGTAAGATATTTAATTTTGATGGAGGAAGCAGTCTGACACACTAGAAAAATTCTTTTTTAGCTACATTACATCTGAGTTTTTACTAAGTACTGTTTAAAGCAATGTAACTGTGTTTTCTTGATTCTCTGTCAAGCTTGTATTATTGCAGTTAATTTCTTTCCAGAGTTGGTTGTTTTCTAAATTGAAAACAACTGCAGAGTGTGTGTGCATGCCTGTGTCCGTGTCGAAAAGGCTACAGTTTGCTTTCTATTTTGAGACATCAGTTTAGCCCTATGTTGACCAGGAGGTGTAAGGCTTTTGTTGGTGAACTCAAAAGTTAACAGATAATATTTTCAGTAGAAGGAAATGCTGGCCAATAGTTCAAAGAAGGAGAAAGCTGGATTTCTGTGTTTCACCTCAGTTTCACTGCAACTCCCAGATTCAGGTTGGAATGTCACAGCTGTCTGTGGTTTCCATTACCTCATTTTTAACACGAGTGTGATGACACTTAATTGTGCCATATGCCAGCGCTGAGCTGTGATTATACCGTCAGGTGTTCTGTTGTGGATAATGGAAAGAGAGAAGATGCACTACCAGGGATGTTGGCACAATCTGATAATCAGAGTACTGTCCAGGGTACCAGCAGAGTTCATTCTTACATTTCTAGTTTGCAGGAAAGCCTGGAATTGACATTTTCTTCTCTACTTGTACATGCAGCTTCATCCTTAATGCTCTGTACGAGTACATGTTTCTACAAACACTCTAAGATCCTAATGAAAGATTGGTACTTTGTAAAAACAAAATATATTTGCTGCACTTATCAAGGTGACCTTTTTTTTTTTGGCAGCAGTGAAGGGTTATTGTAAAATAGTGGTAGATCTTTACACCGGTGTGTGCGTTACCTGTATTTCATGTAGAGACTTGAAGAGCTACGGGAGCATCTATGGTTAGATAGGTATTCAGTACATATGTGTATGAGACTGACCTTGGCTTGTTGTTGGCCAAGTTACTAATTGTCAATATTTACACTTTTGAATGTCATTTTTCTAGTTGCTTTATATACAAGTGTAGTAAGTAGTTAGTCTCACATTTGTGCGTGTGCATATTTGTAGAGTGACCCAGTGAAGTTTGCAAATCCATACATGTTTTGCTTTTAATGAATATTGACTGAGTGAAGGTTCTGAAACTTTTTTGTATGTTCTTTTTTTCATAAAATAGACTAAGAATAAAAACATTTTGGTCTAGAAAAGATCAGAAAAAACACTAGGACAACAGCTGTGAATTTAAAAACAACCAAGAAAGAGCCCTCTTTGTGATGTTTATGGTTGTTTTGACTGCTATGGGTGTCCAATTGTGATTTTCTAAGAGGAGACCCCCCAGTTCTGATAGGGAAACTTTTAGGATTGTTTTCTTTCTCTTTTTGTCTTTTTTATGTTAATGGGGAGAAATATAAAATTTTTAAGAAATATATATATTTTACATAATTTCCAGATTTACTGAGCTTCTGGTAGTGCTGGTCTTCAGTTAATATGGTAGGGAGTTCACTTTGGCTTGTTTCCAGTGACTAAAAATGATCAACATATTTGCCAACAGTCCCTTTCTCACTTAAATCAAGTTGCAAGTCTTATGCTGATGGTATAATGGTTGCCACATTTCCCCATGCAATCAGTATACTGTCAGTTCTAGTTGTGTTGTGAAGTGTTTCAGTATTTCTTGAATATGAAGGACGTGGTGTAATTTCTTTTCCATCTGAACAAATAACTTCTTTTTTTAAAAAATGAAGTAATACATTCCTCATAATAATAAGTGCAGTAATATGAACACTTGCTCAAATAAACAACCTTATCTGATGTTTTATGTTGTCAGATTGAAAGACTTTAGTGTAACAAGTTAGTTAGGAGTTATTGCACCTTGCCAAAAATATCTTACGTGGTGCTAAGAAAAGATGTAGTGCTTTCTTTTACTGAGATCTTTAAACACACGTTTTCTGTGAGTAAATAAATGCGTTTTTGTTTAACAGAATGCACGTCAAGAGGATCTTATCAACAAGAAATGTAGTTCAGAGCTGCTTCGGCTAAATTTACAACCACTGGAAACCAGAAAAGTTGCTGTAATTTTTACACCAGTTGACTACAAAAGAGTAGCTTCGCTTATTTTAATCAGGTAAGCCAGGTTTCAGTTGTGAGAAGCAACCAACAAAATGTGAAAATGAATTTGCGAAATCTTGGAGCAAAGTCAAATAGTCAAAATTTGCAAGTCAGAAAACCTCCGATTTAATAAAAATTGCTTGAAGGGTATTTGTACTTCATGCCTACCTAGGTCATTAAATATGGAACTTCAGATTTTTTTTAACTTGTGGTGTGGATCAGTGGGTTAGAAAATGCATATGAATATATACTGAATGTATGACCAAGGCACTTCTTCAGTCAGCAGATCAACAGCCTTTTCCTGCTGGGTGGCTTTGCTATTTTAAACTTAACTCCATAGAGATTGGATTTAAGAATTCAGTGAGTCAAATTTATAATTGGCTATCTCTGTAGAAGAGAGTTTATGGAGAATTTACTTTTACCAGGTGGCATTGTTATCCAGTGGCAATGGTAACAAAACTTGTTCTTTCACTGCGTGAAATGCAGTGGTGAATGGTTCCCAGGTGATCCTGCCTGTATTTGGGGGAAGCCTTTCCAGACGTGGCCAGTGATTCTGTTACTGACACACTGTTGTCTTGTTTTGGCACCTAGATAGCAGAGCCATGAGGTTGCAAACTTCGTTTGTGTTTTAATGGCTGATGGTTTGATTTTTATGTTGTGGCAGAAACAACTTGACTGTTCTGGATGTGGTCAACGTAGAAGGCTATGGAGCCAGAGAATTACTTAAAGTAGGGGGAAGACTGCCAGGCACGGGAGGATCTCTTAGATTCAAGGTGCCAGAAGCTACACTAATGGACTGCAGACGACGTGAGTAAGAAGAAACAGGTCTCTGATTTTGTAGCTGGCTGCATTACTCCATAGTGGTAATGATATCGTGCAATAATGTTAAGTAAACAGAATATTGAAGTGAAGAAACTAAAGAACTTGGTAGTAAGAGGTGTAGGTTCTGATGTCTCAAAATACTGGCCGATAATAGTTACAAATTCTGGAATAGTTATAATTCTGGAAATACACTACTGTGAAATAGTCTGTAATAAAGTTTTAGTCACTTCTGAATATTTAATTGATTTGAAAGTAAAAGCAGCTATATCTCTCTAAACATGAGAGTCTTTTTAAGCACTAAAATAATTGTTCTTTTTTTCCTTTTAAGAACTGAAAGACAGCAAGCAAATTTTGTCCATCACAAAGAACTTCAAAGTAGAGAATATTGGGCCTCTCCCTATAACAATTTCATCAATGAAAATCAATGGTTACAGTTGCCAAGGATATGGATTTGAAGTGTTAGACTGTCAGGAATTCTTCCTGGCTCAGAACTCATCACGGGAGATCAGCATTGTGTAAGCACTGACAAATTTGACGACAAGTTAACTTAAGTGGAAATTTGAAATAATTAGTTGCAGTAACAGACACTCCAGTAACACACACGCACACAGAATTTGGTGGGCTTTGAAAATAAGCTTCAGTACGTTTTTCAGTAAGGGTAATACTCATAAATTGATTGTATAATAATGTTTCTTTATTTTTAAAAAGCGATATGCATGCTTTTAACTGTGCCTTATGAAAGAATAAATGAAAGCAAAAGACTAGTCACAATAAATAAGGAGTGCTCTGCCACTGGCTTTATTCATTCTTTGTTTTGCTTTCCGTTGTTCCAAGTAGCCTGATGGCCATCTAGTCCTGTTTACCTAACATTACACATACGTCTAAAAAACGATTCCTGTGAAAAATCCTGTTGAGTTAGGCGTGACTTGGACATAAGGAGAGTTAACATTACTGTATTACAGTTAACTGTGATTATGTACACAACGAGTGTCACCTGATGGGAAAGGCAAGTCACACCTTCTAGCAGCACATGTGGCAGTCAAAGAGAATAACGGAATGGGAAAGGGAAACGAATGGAAGAGCCAAATCTGATGTTTTCTTCTGCTTTCCCTGTCTTTCTAGCCTCCTTCGAGACTTACCCTAGAATCTGACCCTTTCCAAAGTAATATTGGCTTTATGCTTGAAAACTGTGCTTTTTGTAAGCGTCTTTCAATTAACGTGATTTGATCATGTTGCACCTCTTTGAAATAAGGAAAATGAATTACAATAATGTGTTGTGTGTATGTGTTACACACATCTTACTGCTTGAGGATGACCTCCAAGTCTTAACCTCTTAGGTGCTACTTTACCTGCATAGTCTTAAGCAGACAGTGGTCACTTATTTCATTGCCTTTTTTCATTCTATTAAATCAGAAATCATGCTGTACGATTTTTTTGTATCAATATGAGTTCAGAAAATGAAATTCAGCCTAGCGAATAGGAAGAATAACACCAGCTCTGTCTACTTTCCTGACAGATTCACGCCTGATTTTACATCTTCGTGGGTAATCCGGGAGCTAACCCTGGTGACTGCTGCGGATCTGGAGTTCCACTTCACCCTCAACGTGACTCTTCCTCACCATTTGTTACCCCTGTGTGCAGATGTGGTGCCAGGACCCAGCTGGGAGGAGTCTTTCTGGCGGCTCACTGTCCTCTTTGTAAGGTAATGTGTTCAGAGCTTCTGGGCCAGGTTGAAAGAGACCCGCCGGCGAGATATCAGCATGCACTTCTGGCTTTTGTTAGATGTGATGATAGGGCCTAAATCTCTGCTGCATCTAAGTACGCTTTTGGGAGTACTGCCAGCTGTCTGCAGGAGCTTGTGTGATGCAGTAGCCTGTGGCAGAATTGACAAGCATTTCATGCTCCTCTTGCTGATAAACTCCCATGTTATGCTTGGGAAGAAGACAGGTTAGGTATTCCCACAGGAAGAGCTGGTGGGTACCCCTCTTGCCAGAAGATTTACTTCCCCACTCATAGAGATGCATGCGGAACCTGTTAGTCACTGAATGTCATCAGAAGAATGGAGTGGAGTGGTGTCCATACTTATCTTAATACTAATACTTAAAGTATTTCTGGAAAATTAGCATATTTATGAGATTTCAGACACCTGAGTAAGGACCTGCTTTTCCTTTTGCTTCTTTTGATGTATTAAAAAAATAGGTATCTCTTATTGTTTGCTCTTGTTAGGAACACTGATAAAGATGCTATCCCAGAAAAAGTTGTCTTACTTTAGCTAACTCATTGCTTTACATGGTAAACTGTTTTAGGAGGCCTGTACCTTTGTACAGTTAAGGGTTCTGCTATTAATTATATATTTTTGTCTTCCTTGTTAACCTTTCATACTGTGAGTGTGAGTTGAATGCTGTTTGTGGCAAATGATTCCTGATGCTTTCATCGCACTGAACCCTGAATTCCTGCTATCAGGACTAGCAAGGAGTGAACACAAATGTCATGTCCATATACATGCCAGTGCATGCATAATTGCGATCATGATGTGCACTTGTTCTGCTTGCGTTGTTGTTTTGATTCTGGAAACAGAGCACAATTGAACAGTAAGAGTAATCATGTAACATGGCTCAAGATGCAACAAAAGGATACTACAGGGATTTGAAAAAATCAGGAGAATTTCATTCTGTTTTCCAGCTGTCAAAACTTATCCTGTATGAGAAAGTGACTTAATGAATTACAGAGCTTTTCATTCTGATTGATTTATGTTTGGTGTAATTAATGTGCTAGAGAGAAAGAGAAGGCGTTTTGCAGCTTCAGTTTTACCTCAGAAGAACGATGGGATTTGTAGCCCATTATATGTCAGCATTTTCTCTAGGTTGCGGAAGAGACAATTGTAAATAACAAAATAGTGATATCACTATCATGTACTCAGTAGATGTGTCATGCTATGATACGTTGTCGTTGTGTTGAGTGAGATTTCTTTCTAACTGATTTTTAAACCAAGTGTTAGTTTTCTAGGACTTTTTTCTTTAGATTTACTTTATGAAGCTCAAGGCTGAGTTACATTTTTGCCAGACTACAACTAGCAGGGGCTATGATGTTTAATAAAAAGGGGGAGAGGGACCATTAGAACTGTTACTTATTTTGTGTTTTCCTGTCTGCTATTTTCCTTAAAATTACTAACAAAATATTTGAAAAGTGCATCTTGTTACAAGCTTTGTAACTTTCATTGAACATTCCTGAAATTTGTAGACACCAGTGTTGGTTGTTTTTCTTTGACAGTTTGTCCCTGCTCGGTGTGATCCTGATAGCCTTCCAGCAAGCCCAATATATTCTAGCAGAGTTCATGAAATCAAGACAGAGGCCAAATCCTAGTTCTTCATCACAGCAGAACAGCAACTCTGTTGACGTAATCAGCTCTGATTCCTACAAGTAAAAACACTTTCCTATTCTTCTGATTTGTGTTTTTTTCACCTGTGTAATATGGAGTAGTGCTTTCTGTCTGTTGGTACTTTGACACTGCTGTGGACTCATTTAGAAGAGGAGGTCTTGTTCAAAGCAACCTCCTTCAGAGAGCTTCAGTGTTGCAGCATGTTTTTTTTTAATCTCTTCAGAAGCAACATGGAAGAACTCAAGGGTTCATTCATCTTGTATATTGTCACTAGTTCACAGGATAGAAATTGTGTGATAGAATTAATGGATACACCATATGCAGCAGCCTTAGAAAGCTAAGAATGGAAAATAATGTTAATGGCCCTCAAACCTGACCTCTTGGTTGGTCAGTTGGGCATTTGTTCAAGCATGTAAGTGTGTTTGAAGTCTAAGCACATACTTAGTCTTTCTGAACTCCCACTGAAATCAGAATGTGCTTAGCTTAGCATTGAAGACTTAACAAAATCTCTGCTTGTGAATATGCCCCCCCTTCCTTTTATTGCAAAAATATCCCGTCAAACAAGTTATGATAGCCTCACAGATGTTTTAAAAAAGAGGCAACTTAATTTGTCCCTCCTCCCCCCCCCTTTTTTTTTTCAGGGGAAGCTGTAAGACATTTATGGATTCCTATAGTTCATCAGATAAAGGCAAAGGGAAGGGCTTCCTGTCTGTAGGCACTTCGTCCAGCCGAAGCCAAAATGCAGCCAAGAGAAGTCCTGCAACCTACAGCCACTCTCAGAAGAAACACAAATGTTCAGTTTACTACAGTAAGCAAAAGCCAAACACAGCAGCTGGCAATGCCATTGCAGCTACTGATGAGAAGCAAAATCAGATTGCAGAGAACCAAATCTCAGCACCAAAAGAGGACATTTGCACTGATGTTGTCAGTGAGAACTGGGTAACTCTAAAATATGCAAATGGCATAAACGTTAACAAGAATTTAACTCTTCCAGAAAACTTTCTGGGTAAAGAAGAAACTGCACTGAAAAATACAGTTCTCATTAAAAATACTTCTTCAGAGTGTGATCTGAAGGAAGATCTTCAAACATGTATGTTTCCTAAGGAAACTAACCTTAAAGCTTCAGAAAATCTAGTTGAGCTCAAAGAACAGGAGTTCTGTCTTGTGAAGATGTCTAAGAAGCTACCTGAAAGTCACTTGTCAAGAAGTTCACCTCTGCAACAGCCAGAACTGCAGGAAATTTCTAGGAAAAATAACGGTATCTTTTTTCTTCTTAATTTCTATTAGGTGAAATTGAGTGAAGTCGTCTTGATTTCATTGTGGTCGGGAATTTCTTTTGTGTGAGAGGTGTGGTAATACTTATGTATCACTGTGTTATATCTGTTCACATTCCTGAGCAAATGGCTTGCTGTAGAAGTTGTTTCATGAATCATAAGTTGGCCTTGGATTACAGATTTCAAGGCTGTGCAGTGGTATTTTAATGGTTAAAATCATTGTCATAGATCTGCTTAAAAGATGCATATTTCCCCTGTCAAGTATACAGAAGCATCCTAGTTTGCTAATTTCAGGTCCACTGACAATCTGACACCTTATTTTTAGAATCACCAGGCACCATTGATACCAAGTGTTCAGAATTACTATGATAACACCTGCAAGAGCAAAGGTGTTCAGATATTTTTGTATTTTGCAGGACTCTGCCAATTGTCATGCTGTCATTAATTGGAGAACAGGTGTTTTTTTTTTTTTAATAGTGGAAGTAACTTGCCTGGGAAATCTTACCTCTTAGCTTCACAGCTAAAAATTTTAAGTAAATCACAAGAGTACTTTGCGGGCAAAGTAAGTTAGGAAGATGTTTCTTCTGCAGTTTTGGTTTTACTTAGGAGCTCAGCAAAATATCTGCTGAAGACTGACGTTTGCTGAAGCTATGGTGTCTCTGCTCCATGGAAGTTTTATTTAGTGAATGAGCTGTATGTAACACAGGGATTTGGGGCCCTGCTGTACTGTTGCTGTTGGCCTGCACTGGTTGCTTACCCTTTGTGTCCTTACCTGTTAGATATGGCAGGTACCAGGGTGCTGTCTCAGGAATGGAGGCAGGGTAATTTTATTCTCACTTACAAAGTTTTTTGAGATTCTTCATATATTCCTAAACTACAAAATGTTACTCCTTCTTTGCTTTGAATTAAAAAAATCAGCTGGAAAAAAAATATCAGTATTACATCTTATCTGTATTTATGTACGTAGCAAGGTAACTTTGAGTACAGACTGCAGATACCGTGTTCATACATCAGCCAGCTGGGAGATACTAGAATTATTTTCATTAGCACAAATTCCACCTTTGAGAGCCTTTAAAGAGTACTGACAGCTACTTTGTATTCAGTGGTAAAGCACTAAAGGTAATCTGCTGAAGGGTCTGTTGACAGTTGTATTTATATTTTTGCATTGTCGGGGTTTTGATTATTTCCTTTGGTAGGACAAATGAAGCCTAAAAAGGATCCCAGCAGAGGATTGTGGCTCAGGTGGGCAGCTCAGCCAGCTGTTGAGAATGGTCTCCTCATTTTTTCTTCATCTCTTTGCATTCATTACACAAGAGTACTTCCTCCTAAGCCCCTCATGAAAAGAAACTTCTAGTGCTGCACCCATCCTAAAGAAAGGATGACTTCCCTTTGTCTTCCCAGTGGATGCGGAGGACACTTTGGAGACTTGAAGATCCAAATAAAGGCTGGCCTTATTTTGATTTACCCCTTTTTTTCAGAAGTTTTCTCCACAACCTTTCAGGGTTTTTCTGCGAGTTTTTAAGCCCAAAGTTCTCTGGCTTCCAGTTCTACCCTCCAAATCCCATAGCTGAGACCCGAGTAGCTCAAATTTGTATGAGATGAGTAGGGATGGAGTAACTTAAGTATGTAAGAGTAGTGTGCCCATGAGCATGAATTGATTCAGAGGTACTTCTCGCAGCTGCTGTCAGAATGTTTGCTCAGCATTAGCTATTGATTTTGAGATTTTCAGCATTGTCAGCTGAGGTGTTAGTCCCCTAGTGTTTTGGAAAACAACCCAAGTCATGCTTTTTAGTTTGCTGCTTTTGTTTGTATGTTTGTTTTTTTTAAAGCGGTAAGCTAAAGTGAAGGTAGAAAGTAATGTGGTTATGACTGGGAGCCCATTCACTTCCCAAGCAAACTTGTGTTACTTTTTAATTGTAGGAAATAACCAGCAAGTGCCTCTCAGGAATGAAACAGAAAACTGTGAGACCTTAAAAAAGCAGATCAGCCTAAAGCCTTCCAATGAGAAAAAAATTAATAAGGGACCTAAGGAAGAGACTCTGTGCTGTGCAAAAGAGGAGATTACTTCTTCTGAGGTTTGTATTGCAATTTTTCTGATTTTTAAATTTAAAACAATCTCCTTGTTACTTATTCTACTTGTTACTTATTATGTGTAGGTATGTTTGTATGTATATGTGGGGACTGTTATGTACAGTCACAGACACACATCTAAAATCCTGCAAATCAGATGAATGAGGAAGTATGCAGTTGTGCTGTCCCACATCCCATGCATACTAATGATGTATAGAACGGTGAGCCATTTGGATAAACATGAAAATAGCCCTTATATTCTGATACTGGCTGTATCACAGCCAGATGTTTTCTTCCTTACCAGAGCAGGTACAGAAGGTCTGGAATCTAATGCCAGTTGTTAGCCATGATAATGATGTGGGAGCAAATCCTAGAGAGGAAGTGGTCTAGATGGGTGTATTTCCCTTTGTTTGCAGACCTGATCCCCAAATATAAGACTGTAAGAAATTTGCATTTAAGAACAGAGCAGGCAGAAGCCCTGTAACAGATTGTGAAGCTGCTGAGAAGTACCATTCTGCATCCTTGATTTTGGAGCACATGATAAACACAATGCATTGCATGTGTTTTGGGCCGTGTAAAATGCTTAAAGAATTTCATCTGGTAATTAAGAATTAAGAAGAAGAATCCAAGAATTTGGTTTGTGTGTGTTCTGCCTACTGGATAGGAGTTGCATGACAATAAAGTGTAATGATGATTTCCTTACAGTGCTTGAGGAATATGTATGAGGAAAAGATGGGGTACAGTCTTGTTTTAGGAATTGTTACAGACTCCTTTTTGTGTGTGGCTGATGGTGCTCAGTTTTTGTTTCCTGAATTTCTTAGTCACTGTTCTTTGTTGGTTAAGTTACCCCATAATTTCCTCAGTTGTAATTCAAATGAATGCCCCCCCCAGCTGCTGAGGAAAGAGAGGATTTATTGCTGCTGAACTTGCACACAAACTGATCATAAATTTGGCAGATGTTTTTTGTTTTTAGCACATTGGGGATTTTATTGACTGCCTTCCTTTTTCTCCCTGAATTTTTTTTTTCCCCTGGAAGTCAGGGCGAGATGGTGTGAGGGGTGAAATTATAACATTGGGAATTCAAAAATTTCTCTCTCATCATCTGTTGGTGTCTTGAAGGACAGAGTCTTGGAAAGACTGATCAAGTGGATGGTGTTGGAAAGAGGAAGTGCTATGGAGAGACAGTAAATCATATAGTAACTATACAATTGGGGTTGAGTTGTTTTGTCCAGTGAAATTTAGCAAGAAAGTCTGATAGAATTCGTTTTACTGTCTAAAACGAAGTTACTTCAGCATCTATTCTAATCTTTTTTTCTTTTTTAAACCTTCAGCAAGAAGACGCATTTAGGAAGAAGAAACCTCAGGAGAAGAAGGAAGGAAATGTATCAAACATAAATTGGAATAGAAATAGAACATCTAGAAAGAATAAGAAAAAGAATGTTAATATATCTACAAGGTATGTATTGCCTCACTAAGTCATGAAGAAATCCAGAGCTGCTGTAATGTTTCCACAGGCTTTTGCTGAGTTTTGCATAGTACATTAGGCAGATTGCTTTATCTTGTTAAATAAACACTCTGTAGTCCTGGCTTGAGGCTTTATTGTTAAGAATGTGCACTACTAAATATCGTCAGCAAAAGAAATATTTATCCATTTGTAAATCTGTATGTATATAGACGCACCCCATTCTGCGTAGCAGTGGTTGCTCTCTGCTTCGGTCTGGAATTTGCTGTCTCTGAGGTTTGGATGGTTAACTTCCTTTCTGTTATTGTGTTGTGTGGATAAGATCCAGTTGTGTCTTCTTTTCAGTGAAAAAAGGAAGACAAAATTGTTAAAACTATTCCACTGTCAGGAGGATCATCTGCTGTACTGAGTAACTTAGGGAATATTGTCTTCTGGTAGTTTTGAAAGAGGAAGACGAAATAAAGTTACTTTCATTTTTGCCATAATGATTAAAATTTATCTACCTCAGGGAAGCAGATGTGTAATATCACCGGGGCTTCGTAGATAAGCATTAACAAGTTAGAGCATCATTAAGTTCAGAAGTATATTGAGATCGCCTGGGGAAGTTGCTTTTTTGTTCCCCTGAGGTTCATTTAAATGCATTTCTGAAGTCAACTGTAAACTACTACATTAAATGTTTTTTCATGTTTTTATGATTTTAAGCTATTTTGAGTGTTGTTAAAAATACAAATAGTAAATTAGTGCTAAAACCAGAAAAGCTTATTAGGAGAAAATCCCTCTCTTCCTCCCACAGTCCTTTGAATTAAGGTCACAATCCTACGAAGCCTTCACTGAGTTCATTTTTATTGTGAGTGGTCCTGTTGAGGTCAGTGGATTTAACAAGCAGACTGCAAAATCTGAAGAGGTTGTTATAACCCAATTAATATTCATTGTGGGAAGTCTGCTTATGTGTAATTCTTTGCAGCATGCAGACATTTGCAGGTAGGAAGGATAAAACACGGAATTACTGAAATTTGGTCTGTTCCTTCAACTGATTCAGTAGTTGTTCCTTTCTGAGTTAAGATGTAGCCATATCCTTCCTGTAGAAACTTGACAGCTGGATTTTATTCCTTTTCCCTTAATACTCTGATTGGATCCAGATATTTCAATTTTACTAGCAAAACCTTGAGATTACTTCAGATCTTACAACCAGATTATTCTGGTTATAATTACGCCAGTGAAATAGATGTAGGGCACATTTTTCCTGTGAACCTAGATCTCCATACGGTGCTAGACTGTGTTTATTACTGTAACGTATGAATGCCTTCTGCAAGTGCATTAGAGAACGGAGTTAAACATACACACGCAGTCTTGCTCCTCCGGCTGAGAAGTAGCAGTCCATATGATGGGATATAGCATTTTGGGAAAGCCTTAACAGATGTTTTTTTTAAGTTTCTATAAAGCTGGGGAATAAAACTCCTTGGCCTTTTCCTTGCCCCACATTCTGACTTGGTAGCCTTTTGAGTTGAAGTATTTAATACCTGAAAAAGGATAAAGTGCGATTGAAATGTGACGTGCAAATGTGTTTCTTTGGGTGTGGTTGTATTAGGGTCCCCGAGCAGAGTGAGTTGAAGCACATGTGCAGCGATTATGAAAGACCGGATCTGAGAGCTAATATTGGAATAAGAGCTTGGTGTCCTCAGGGTGATGGGGAAAATTGCAAAGCAGACCAGAAATCTGGGAGTTTGTCTATACAGGGAGAAACAGGTACGCAATCTTAATTGTCAAACAGGGGAAGAAATATAAGATATTTTCGTGGCAATAGAACTGTTTTCTTTTCCTGAGACCTCTTTGCCCTTCTTGACTTCAAACCCTGACACCGAGATGGAAGGGCTGGCAGGGGGATGAGTGCCAGCAATGATAAAACCTGCTCGTTTCTTAAGGGCTCTGTGTGCTTCCTCATGGAGTGGTTCTGGGCGCAACTCGGCAGATGCCATGGTGAAGCCGTAACAGGTTGTTCCTGGGTGAAGGACTGACAGTTGGCTCGTGTGTCCAGGTTCTGCTGGTACTAAATGAAGCAGCTGTATTGCTGAGGCTGCCTCTAGAATAAGCAGGCCGAAGGAGGTGTTATATTGTAAGGCCTGTAAGATTGTCTCCCTGACAAGATGCTAAGGAAGGAGATTCTATCGCTTACGGATTCATTGCTTATAACTTTTGTCGTTGCTTTTAGTGTGCATGTTCCCAGAGTCAGAATGTTTCCTGTTTAAAATAATAACCGTGTATTTCAATGAGCAGTATTGCTTCCTATTTCATAACTACTGCCTGTAACTGCACTGTGCCCTGACTTGTGTTCGTTGTACTGGGGATGTCATTCAGGTCAATAAGCTCCTCGTGCTGTAGGGCCTGGCGTGTTTATCTTGGTGAGGCTATCAGTAGATACTGTTTTCTGTCCTGCTATCTGGAAATTTAGAAAAATAATGCAAATTCATGTCTCAGTAGCTTTTCACTTCAACTGAAAGACTTTTTTTTTTCCAAAACTTCTTTAGAAAACTTTTATCAACGGTCTAAAAAGAAGTGTTTGGAGAAGTTTTGTTCTGATTCAAGCTCGGATTGTGGAAGTTCATCAGGAAGTGTTCGTGCCAGTCGTGGGAGCTGGGGTAGCTGGAGCAGTACCAGCAGTTCTGATGGAGATAAAAAGCCCATGATTACTGCCAGGCATTTTCTTCCATCCAGTAAGTTCTGCAAAAATGACCTCCGCACAATAGTGGGGAGAGTTTGTCTTCCTTCTGAATGGAAAGGGCTGCTGTGGTACAGAGTATGCAACTCCCCTTTTATAGGGGAGAATAACTCTAAGAAACAGTAGAACAGATACTTGGTATTGGGGGAGGGAAGTACCACAAATTTTGTGGAGATGAGGATGAGCTCCTGGCTACAGTGAGTGTCAGAACGATACTGAGGAGTTGTCCTCTGTGCTGAGGAGCTGCACAATTAGTTTCCATGGAACTAAGAGTCACTAGTCAAAGCAGTTTATGTCTTTGACTTTTCTACATCACATTAATCTCATAAAAATACTATCTTCCTGTTGGAGCTATTTAAGAAAATGCACAAATAAGAAATGTGTGAAAGCAGTTCAGAGCAGATCTTAGGGTGCTGGGATTGGATAGGGTTATTAGAAGTAGAAGTAGCCAAGAAGCCTGAGCCACTTTAGGGGCATGAGAAGTGACAACTATGGTTCATCACTGCATCTTTTTGAATGTCTGAATACCATTTGCATAGTTGAAAGCCCAAAATTCTGTCACTGCCATTGGCTAGCCAGATTGCTGTAGTGGTAGAAGTAAATTTAAAATACCAAAGTGACACAAGTAAAAATCACTTTGAGTACCTGAAAGAAGTTATTTTGAATAATCTTAAAAATGAGCATACGTTTATATGTGTATTTGTGTGTGTATAAAATTTCAGAACCTGACGTTATGAAGTTTCTATCTGATGGGTCTGAACCTGAGATGTAATGGATAACGATTTTTGTGCACGACTCTACTTTCAAATTGTATTGCCTCTTAAAAGTCATTTCAAATACAAACTGAATTTGATAGTAACAAGGAATCTCTCCATTAAAATTAAGTGTGGTAATCACTTATAAGTCACAAAATACATTTAAGACCGTGGGGAAATAGCACATTTTGCAGTTAGTGATACTCCAGTCTGAAAGAAAAGTTGGTTAAAACCATTGAGTCCGTCTGTGAGAATGAATATTCTGTGCATACTTCTTTTTTTAGGATCTTTGATTTTTCACAGTCATTCTTTTCTTTAGGAGAGAATATTTCACAAAATGATTTTCCATCTGAAACTCCTATCACTTTAAATCTGTCTCATAACATCTGCAATACCAGGTAATAAATAAATAAATTTAAATCTACACCTGTAAGACATTAAAGAAACTCCACCAACTTGAAAACTTGTCTCATTTTGATAAATCATACCTATCTGTTGTCTTACTATATTTTGTGATCTTCTAATTGGACTTCCAAGTCAAAAAAGAAGAATCTTCTTCAGTATGTGAAAAGATCTATACAGTTGTGGCAGAAAATGGATTGTGCTGGGGTAGTACGATAAATACTTCCAAATGCAAAATGAAATTGGGGAAAAAAGGAAGTGATTTCTCCCCTCTAATTTATTCCAGATCTTAGCAACTTACTGCATTTCCTTTGGCACTTAGTTTTATTAAAGTAATAATTGTCTTTAAAAAAGTGGAAGTGAGACTTTCAAGTTGATGTTATTCTTTTAATGAAAATGATGTTCTAGGATATACAGCATGAAAATTGATTTCCCCCTACCCCACATTCCTTTCTACTTCTTCGCTGTTGTAGAGATAGCATCTACAGTTTTTATTACTATGAATCCTCACTTCACTTCTCATTCATGACTGTCTGTTTTCACTAGCAGAAATAATTTAATCCTTTTCCTCTGGGATTCTGGTTCTTAAAAATGCTCTTTCCACTCATATTAACCAGTTTCTTTGGCATTCAGCGAATACGAAACCTGTGTTCATATGTGTCTGTGTGTCTTCATGCACATAAAAGTAAACTTGTCTGAAAGTTGTTGGGAGCATTGAAACATCATGTGAGATCCTACTCATCTTATTGGAATATAGCTTTGTTTCCAATTTCAAGAGGAGAGGTGTTGAATTAATTTGCAATAGGTTGATACCTGTATAATAAAAGTGGGATAATTAAGATGTATTTGTTTTGCACGTGTAATTAGTAGTTGGCTTTTAATTTTGAAAAATTCCTCGGTGGTAATATAAGGAAAATCAGGAAAGAAACTGGGAAAGCAATAGCAACCGTGATATTCGCTAGAATATTTTTTACATCTCTGTATCTTTCCTCTGAAGTACTTTGGACTATGAAACGAGTGCCTTGATTTAAGAAATGAAATTTTCTTTTCACTTAGCAGAGACATGAACAGCATTCCCCAGTATCCTGAAACCTTATGTCCAAATTTCACTGACATAGCTGCAGATCCTGAGAAGAATAAAGGTCAGTTACTTGATTAACAACTTAAGCTGGCTGTGCACACTATTTGTCAAGCAGTTTCAATGATGTTGCTAATAACCCATGTAAACATAGAATTCGTAGAGATGTTGTTAGAATTTGAATGACTTCTAAGCACGTTAAGATCAAAGTTAGCAAACAGTCTTACAGTTTTGATGTTCTTTTGAATCTTCTCTGTGTTAAGACAGCATTTAGCTTTCAGCTTATGTTTTAGGTATTCTTTGTTTTTTTTTTTTCCTCTTGCTTAGCATAGGTTTATGTCTAAAAGTAACGTGGTTGGGAGATAACACTGATCCTTACGTTAAAATGAAGTTCAGCATCAAAGCAAATTTGACCATTTTTCTCTCCAAATCTCCACAGTAAGGACTTGCCCTTTTTGAAAGGAAAAATGAAGAAGACTGGATCAGGCTTTTAAAACTCTTGAGTTTTTATTGTTTCTGTTTTATTTTTATTCAATACTGACTTGTTCACTGGAGTTCATAACAGCAAAAGGCTCTACATGGTGAGGTGGAGTTTGAAAACTGTTTAAAACACACAGCTCTTTAAGCAGCAGAGCTGTCTGCCTGCAGCTGTGCCTTTTGCCGTAGGATTAATGTGTCAGGCAAGGTACAAAGGCTGATTAAGCTTCTGTGGTAGATATTATGAATTGCTATAACGTGAAATAATGAAATTGAGCTAACTTTGCAACCATTGTCTCATAAAGACTGCTAATTTGGATCTTTTTCCTTTATCCAGCTATGTTTTCATAGTTGATAGGAACAACGTGTCTTTGGGCAGTTAGGTGTTCAGACTGTAGAGAACACCACGGTGAATATCTACTCTACAGGCTAAATGCAGCCATAGCAAGTTCACCTAATGTTCGCTCAAGGACAGCTCTGGCAGCACTGCCCATTCATTAAAAATCTGACTGTTCCTGCTGCATTCATGTGGCTGGACTTCAGAGCTGGTTACCAAATGAAGGGTGGGGGCAAAGGAGAAGCTGGTGGGGATCATGTCCATGTGTTGTGCCATGAGGAGGGGTGCTGCGTTGGCACCCATGATTGATGACTTGAGATTTCTGCGTAGGAATTTCTTGCCCTGTTTTGTGGAATTTCAAATTCTTGGTTCAAGTCCTTTCTTGCATTTTCTTTTTTAACAAATAAAACTTTTTGAGATTTGTTTAAAGATTGGCTTTTTTTACGTAAGTAGATTCATTGGAATCTCTGGATTCTCTTTTGTGTGGATCTGAATATCACAAATTACATTTGATTCTCAGAACTTGTGCAAGCTTCCTTCCTGTTTTCCATTTCATTCCCGTTCCCCTGTTTAGGTCTTTACGCAGCAGGAGACTTGTGGCCTGCCCAGCCAGTCTGTCTGACAAACAGCCTAAACTACAACCTTGAGAATAATATACCGTGCATGATCCAAGAAACGCCCTCGGTCCACAACAGGCAAGTTATGTCTCATGTCAACAGTATGGCTAACATTTTGTTCAGGTTTCTGTGATACAGAGCACTGCACTTAAGCCTACTTTATAATATTTGTAAGGCAGATGATAGAAGCAACAGCACAAATTTGATTTTAACTCTCTCTTGTTTTTTTATACCTTTCCATTAGTACATTATGATTAATGTTGTTCAGACAAATTCACTGGTGTTCCTATTCGTGTGTAGATATTCCAGAACTACTTTTCAAATTTAATTAAATACTTGCTGGAAAATTTTTTAATTTCTTCCAGTTCTTTTGCATGACCAGGCAGAGGGCTTGCCTTTTAGGTTTGCTTTCCTCTTGCTAAACACATGGTTTCTGTATATCAGAGGGAGTGTTATGCAGTATGTACTCATGTTATATGGCATAAACAGACGTTGTTAAATAAAAGAAAATAGCCCAGTGTGAAGACAGTATAAGAAAAAAAAGTTGGTTGGGCTATTTGGTCAGGCTCTGTGTAGATTTGAGTCGATCTTCCTACAGCAGTGGACTTGAGTCCTTCTTGTACTTGAGACTTTCTGCACTGTAAATTTTACTAATGCAAAATCCATGACAAACTAGGGAGAAGAAATACTCTGGCAGTGCATTGCTGTCAGCTCTTCAGGTCATGTTCTGTCATCCAAAATGACAGAGCGGTAACGCAGAAATCCCCAAGTGACGATCTTGTATTTCTAACCAGGCTGCTAACCTCAACTGTAAACTGGTGTGTCAACAAACTGCAGTCCTGATGATTTGGAATAAGAGAGCCAGACAGACTGCTGGCCATAAGTCGGATCTTTAAGAATTGCTCTTGAAAGTCTTCTTGAAATACTTGAATTATTTTAATGAAAATAAGTATAATCCCTTCACTAAGCATGTGTAGTTTATGAAACATTGTTGAACAGGACTCTTATGCTTGTGGTGGGGATGGCAGAAATCCCCATATTGAGTGCTATTCATAGAAATG
Organism: Oxyura jamaicensis; assembly: GCF_011077185.1. Lineage (NCBI taxonomy): Eukaryota > Metazoa > Chordata > Aves > Anseriformes > Anatidae > Oxyura > Oxyura jamaicensis. The sequence continues at coordinate 51,434,725 of NC_048896.1, read as the reverse complement.
CTAGAGAATGCATTACATTTTCTCTTGTTTCAAATCATTTCACTTCCTATCTACTACTTCTGTGGCTGTCGAAAAGAAATAGAATTATTTTCTTTTTATGGAGGAAGAAGTTGAGCCCCACTAGGTGTTGCAGAACTCTGGTAGCTGTCATTACAAATTGTTCATCCTCCCAGGGGGGAAAAAGAGCTCAGCAAGATAATCGCTCTGATTACATACTGGCAGAGAGTGGTTACTGGCAGGATTTGTATGGCAAGTGGAATGTGAAAAGCCTAATCATGAGTTACAGGCATTTAACACCCGATAGCTTTACAGTAAATAAGTATGTCTAAATAATTTTCAGAAGTTCTGCAAACTGCTTCTAACGGCAGATTTTTCCTTTTTCTTGGGACAGCTTCATTGACTGGAACGCAACTTGTGACAGCCAGTTTTCCAACATGTATTGTCCATTAGAGATGAACGAATACGGTGCTTTCCCAGAAGGTGAGATGAAATAAAACTGATGTTATCGCTGAGTATATTCTTCTCTCTCACTTTCTTCTTAAAAAAGCAGAGTTTGTTTATAAGCATCTGGACATGCTTGACCAAACTTTGCACTTCCCAGCTGCTCTATAGAAAAAAATGACAATCTGCGTGTGGTAGATGAGAACACTGATCTTTGTGTAGACTTATTAAGCCTGAAAATCCAGCATACAGCACTTACTCTGAGACAGAATAGAGAGAAATGCTTGTGACCGCAATATTACACAATTCTTTTTGCACAATTTTCTTTGTTTCTCTTCTGGCAGGCTTCTGCCTTCCAGTGTGTGAAACAGAAGGCCTCTTGTGACCAATTACCTTTCCAGGCTAGAGTTTCTTGGCTTGGGACACACACTGGCAAGAACCTAAAATTCTTTAGCATTACCTAAGCAATAATTAAAAGTCAAGCTACAGTATCACAGGCAGCACGGTGTTCCCTCGGGTGCTTAGAGCTGAGGCATGTTGGCAGTGAAGCCAGCGTAGGCTCTGCCATGCACGTTCTGCAGCTAATAAAGACTTCTTTCTCCATTAAAGAGATTGCCTACTCTTTACTCCATCCTCCTGATAGCAATTTGTTAGTGGGTGCCTGGTACAAAATGGTAGCCTTGTTAACAGAAGTTGTTATGCTTCGCTGCTGCGCTGCCTGGAAGCTGCCTTAAGTCACCAAAAGCTTAGGTTGTTTCCAGCATGTCTCGCTCCAAGAAGATTCAACATTCCTCCTCAGAAACGTTAGCAGTGTTTACATTGCAAAAGCCTTATTTTGTCTTCCTCGTTTTATAAACTGTAGAAAATATGAACTACCCCAGTGGCTTCCCGGGTACGGCCGCAGTGCAGAACACAGCCTTCATTGACCAGAGCTGCCCCTCCACCTGGAATGCGCCTCCCAACATGCCGCCCGCCTGGGAGCCCGCCAGTTATGTCAACTCCACAGTGAGTATTGTCACTGTCTTTGTGTGCACCTCTTCCAAAAGCCTTCATGGTGCATGCCTGTCTTTCACTTACCTATCGCTTGCGTGTTTCTCATTCCTTTAAGTAGCCTGATGTATGTGTTTGCTGGTGTTGGTAGCATGGCTTTTTCCCAGGGTTGTTGGTTGTTACTCAGCTTTGTCTATTAAATGGCAAGATAGATCACTTTTTTGCCGGAAAATTGATGCAAATCATCTTACATATGGAAATGCATTTTGGACTTATGTAGTCTACTGAGGCTTTTCCCTATCAAAATCAACCTTTCCAGATGAGGATAAAATACAAGAAGTGCTGACAGCAAAACCCAGAGAGATTTGAAAATGGTGGGGCTGAATGGACAGCTGCTCTCAGTGACTTTGACAGTCTTTTTTTTTGCTAGGAAATCCAAGTGATTTAAGCTGGATTTGTGCAGATTTCTGAATGCTGACTTTGACCTGTTACGCTCTGGACTAGCCATGCTTATGTCATCCCACAGTGCAATGTATGGCTGACTTCAGTTCAAGGTGGTCTTTAATTGCAACCACCTTCTCTTCTGCTCATATTTCAAAAATCTTATATATTGGAAGAAAAAATTGTACTTACAGTATGTTTGTTCTGAAGAAAACTAACCAAATAAAGCAAGAAATATTCCTAACTGCAAAAATTAAAATTCAATTGTATTTAAAAAGTGGCAAAACTGGTAGGATTCTGTTTCCTGAAATAAATGTAGCTTTCTGCCATATTTTATTCAAGAATGCCAGGAAATACAGAAGGTAGAGATTGGAAAATACATTAGATAATTCAGCTCATTTCCCTGTTGAGCTTTTCCCCACAATACTTTTCAGTGTTTCATTCAGTTTTAAAAGTCCCAAGACTTCCATGACCTTCTCCAGGAGACTTCCTCACAGGCTAACACATCTTGCTCTCCAGGAGGTTCTTTATAAGCCTTCGAAATTTTCTAACTGAATTCCCTAGCTCCCAGTTATATTCTCTTTTCCATGCTGAATATCCCTCTTTGCTTCTGGTGTGCATAGTCTTTCAGTACTGACACATACTTCAACCCTTTAATTTTCTTTCCTTAGTCGTCCTTCTCTTTTAATTTTAACTCCTGAAACCATGCATGATGCTCTTCACGTGCCATCCATTTATTCCTTAAATTTCATAATAATCCAGCCAGAACTGAGTATTGTATTCCTGTTACAGTGATATTGGTGCCATGTAGAGAGGAGCTCATGCGGATTCATTTCATGAAGTGCCTTTCCATATGCACACTAATGCTGCTGTAATCTTTTGGGCGACCATATTGCTTTGCAGACTTGTGTAATTTTCTACTTGTGTGTTTCCCAAGTTCTCTACCTAAGCACTGATTCCTCCCATTTAGTACATTTCCATGCATTCTTTGGCAAATGGACCATTTTGCAGTTTCCCATGATGATTTTATCTTGCTCTACAGCCCTACCTCTCGAGCACCCGAAGCTTGTCTCCAATGTCTGGACTTTTTGGTTCCATCTGGGCACCTCAGAGCGACGTTTATGAAAGCTGCTGTCCTGTCAGTGCCACAACCCAGCACTCAACCCATGTTGAGAACCAGGCAGTTATGTGTAAGCAGGAATACTATCCAAGGTTTAACCCGTTCCGTGCCTACATGAACTTGGACATATGGACTACAGCAGCCAACCGAAATGCAAATTTCCCACTTTCAAGGGACTCGGGTTACTGTGGAAATGTGTGAAAGGAATTTGATTTGAAAATGTGAATAAAGATGCTTGCAATTTTGATTACTAGAGTAAGTTGGTTGTTGAATAGATTACAATGTTGGTGGATATTTTGGCACTTTTATATTGAAAATAAATTTTTTTTACTGAAGTCTGAGCATTCAGTGCATTTTGAAAAGCAAAACATTCAGGACACTGTTATTGTCAGGTGAAGGCTACAAATTTAAAACTCCTTTTTTTCAAGAAAATAAGTGTTAGGTTCTTAGAAGTATCCATGACCACATACTGCGCATGTTTCTTCTGGAGTTTGCATTTTGTGGTATAAACTAGGTGTGTTTTAGCATTTGTAGGTGCATAATTACACCTGTAAATAATTGCATCTGTGCCAAACTAGCAATAGGGACCTACTTGTTGATGCAGATCAGGTATTTTCCATGTGGTGCCACTCTTACTGCTGACATAGTTCTTTGTGGGTGTAAACTTCTGGCACCAAAATGAAAATAATGGATGAACTATGGCTTGCTTACCTGCCTTCAGAATGCAAACTATCAGTCGGACAGTATTACACTCGTGCAGTGTGGGTGAGTGGGCACTTCCTTCAGGAGCTTTTCTTGCCAGTGACTCCCGATATCTTGTGTTTGGATTTCTAGCCTTCACGTTGCAATAGCGTTTTCAGTGCACTTAATTGCCGTTTTTTGAAATGCCAGTTCTTGAATTGGAACAAACGTCGCTTTGAGAGCGAGTTCACACCACGCTCCAAAACAGAACAGCATTGTGTTAATTCATATTATGGGACTAAATCTTTGCTGTGGGAAAGGCAACCAAGGAAGGGCTGCTACCCTGTTCAGGGCTGAATCTTTCCACTGTGCAAGCTGTCTCAGCTGCCCATCCCCACAGCTTTTTTTTCTGGCATTGCAGACCATGTCTGGGTGTCTTCACTCTTCAGGTGTCAAAGAAAGGGGACAGCAAGGAGATTGTGGCATGTCTCCTGTAAGAGGACTTGTTAAGTCTGGAGAAAGAGACCAAAGGGGCATCCAGCAGCAGCCTCTCCCCGCTGCTTGAGGGAGAGTTATGAAGAGGACAGAAGCAGAGCCTTTGTGGTGGCTGCAGGCTTGGCAGCAAGCAGCAGCATAGATTGCAGCTTGGGAGGCTCAGGTGGAGTAGGAGGAGGACTGCTGCCCAGGGAGGGTCATGGAGCAGGAGGAGGACGGGTTGTCCCGAGGGGTGGGCATATCTCCATGCTCAAAGGTGTTCACAGTGCTGCCTGCCCTAGTAGCAGTGACAGTCCTGCTCTGTGTGGGAGGTGAGACCACCAGGGTCCTGTCACTGTTCTGAGAGTTTGCAAACTTCAAGTTCCTTACTCTTTGCTGTTTTCCTCTCGCCCTTTGAAGTCAGCCTGACAGGAAGACAAGAACTGTTAGACAACAAAATGCTGAAGCACTCACCTTTGTTTTTATTGGAAGGCAGAGCAACACAGGCACTGTTGATAAACATGCATGCGAGGCTCCTCAGCAACCTGAGGGCCCACACAATTCTGGCTCTGCTAGCCACATCACGCTGCTGAGCTATTGGACCAGCTCCTCTGACATGCTGATTTTGGTCGGAAGATTTGGATCAGAAAATGCCATCCTAGGTCTTGAAGTATCTCCTCAGAAACATCCTGTTTCCATAAGAAGTTTGTTTCAATAAATCAGAAGTTCCTGCAGAACTTTTGTTGAAAGATACGTTAAAGCACAGCAGATAGGGTGTGTTAGAATTAGCTCAGAGAGGGTGATTGGGTGGGTTGTTTGGAAGCTGCTTTAGCTGCTCATGTGGAGGGTACTTCTAAGCCTTTCTTTGGTTTCAGTGTCAGAAAAATGAGATCGTCACTGAATGCTTTTCAAAACCATGGTGTTTTAATGGCTTTATCAGGAAATGGCACCAAGAGTCTTTGGCCACTTTCCATTATGTGTCTTGCTGGATGGGACTCTGAATGTGGAGTTTAATAGTAATTGCTTGTGATTCTGAAGGAAAGTTCACATGTTCATACGAACTCTGATGCTCCTGAAACCAGTGCAAAGCCATGAGAAGTAGGCACAACCACTGACATGCTTTCTGTGCACCTACTGCCAATGGCAGGAGACTTCAGGAGGAATAGAGTGGGAGTGCGTACACAATAAACATGGGGGAAAAAAAAAAAGCATGTGATCATTTGCTTTGAAATGCAATGAAGTTATTTATTCCCTGGGTAATGTTGCTCATTTTATTGTATGTCCGTTGAATTTTGGAGGTGCAAAGGCACTGGAAAGAAGAGGATGCTTAAAGCTGCCCTTGGTTAGCATACCCAATTTGTTCTGTTAACTGCATCGCTGAATGGCATCTGTATGTTCCCTGCACTGAAGTGCAGCTTTTTTCCTCAAGCACCAGTACAAGGAGATGCTTTTCTTAGATTTGCAACAAACTGTAACCAACAAAAAACCCCTGCAGAGTTCTGATCAGCACCGAGTTCTTGTTCTAAGCAGTGTGTTGTGTTCCAGGCTGAATAAATTGCTGAGAGAGAGAACAAACACAATAATCCCAGCAAAGACACTGGAGAGTTCAGGGAGAGCAACAAAAATTAGAAATGTTTGGAAAAGAGCTCTATGAAAAACTCTGTTAGAGTGCTTAAAGTGCCAGCGACAGACAAGGGAAATGAGCCACAAACAACTTGAGAAATACTGCTGAGAAAGAAAACAATCATTCTCTTTAATCAAACCAGAACAGATCAAGAAGTAATTCCCTCAGGAGCTGGGTAGTATTAGGCAAAGTATCTCATATAACTTTTCATAACAATAACAAAGGAATGTAACAAGCTCATTAAGGTTACCAGGAATAATTGCTGCCATCAGGAGACATCTATAGCTTAATGAGCAATCCACGGCATACAAGTGGATTTGGGCTCAATTAAAAATCATCTTCCCCCTACAGTAAAGGGGAAGATGAAATAATTAATTCCACTACAAATTTCTTTGTACCAAAATTACTGTAATTCTACTAGAGTAAAACTGGAGAGGCTGCTTAAATGGATAGCTATAAAGACATCTAATTGTCTTGAGCAAAATAATTTCTAATTTCTTGCCTTGTGCCAGGAATTCTTTTTAGCAGGGTCTTGAGTTTTGCTGATCACTGTGAAACTGTTACCATTTTTCTGAGACTCTTCTGTGAAAGTTCTCAGTAAACTGAAGAAATGCTTCAGTTTTCAAAGGGAAAAATAACAATCATGGTATAAAAGAGCAGATTGCACAGTTCACTAGTGTGCTTGGTTATGGGGGAAGGGAGGAAACCATGGGCAGTTGCAAGCTTTCAGTGTGGATTTCTGTCCTGGTGTGAATGCTACATAAACTCGGGATGTTCAGCAGTTTCCCAAGAAGAGACTTGGAGAAGCACCAGCCACACCTGCTCCCTCTCCTGGCAGCCTTGTGGCTTCACGGGCGTGCACTGGGGATTGGAGGTACCGAGGCTGTCCTTGATTTGTGCCAGGTGTCTTGGCTGAGTGTGCCTGGTGTGTCCCCGGTTTCCATCCTGGATCCAGGGAATATTCTTGGTGCATTTTGTGAAGGTTTATAGGTACTGTGAGAGACAGTGAGTGTCTGTTCAGCTGTCCTAGCCTTGCCGGGCTGCAGCGAGCCCCTCCTGCAGGACTGGTGAGACCTGCACAGCGTTGGACTGGAGAGCTGAGGGAAGAGGAGCGGGCAGTGCTCCCCAGCACCCTGCTGGTAAGTGGGGCTGGTCCCACCAGGCTTGCCTCCTGTGGGGAGGGACCCGGACTGGCCAGGCTGGTCTTTGTGGTGGCGGATGGGGTGTTGCGGGCGTTGCTTTCCAGTATTTGCTCTTTTCCCTTCCAGTCTCAGGTAACGCCCGTTGCTTGTGCTAGTCACTGAGTCACCCTGTTTGCCCTCTCCGCACGTTTGCTTTGCTGTAAGCTATTTGTAGAACAGGTGCAGGATGGCATGTCCCCGTCACCGCAGCCACCTTCTGGTTGCACCTTTGCTTCCTCTGCCCCATCCCATTGTGGCCTTGGCCTTGCTGCGTTTGTCAGGGGCAGGGCTTACTGCGTGTTCTTCACAGCACCCTCAGTGGGCTGAGCGTCCCCAGGACTGCTGGGCTGGTGTCACCAGCAGCTCTGCCCACTCGGCATGGCAGCAGGGGGACAGGCTCGCTCGCCCGGCCTGGCGGAGGTGGGTGTCCCAGCAGGCCCGAGCATTTCTGGCAGCAGTTGCCCATTTCAGCTCTGGTGGGCGAGAGGCCTGGCACTGTTCCCCATCTCTTCGAGCTGGGGGATGTGGAGTAGCACGGGGGAGGATTTATTGTCCCAGCCCTTCAGAGAGGCGTTGCAACTGAGGTCCTGGGAGCTTGCACCCACTGCTGTGGTTGTCACTAGAGGCACAGACCCAGGCGCTCCCCTGCTGCTTCTCCTCCCTCCATCCCTGGGGTGGCTTTCCCTGCAGAAGCCGCCTCTCTCTCCATGCCTGCCCAACAAAAAAGCCTCCCTTGTCACTGTGCCTTGCACACCATGTGGCTCACTTTTTCCACGGCCTCTGCTTTGCTTCATTTCTTTCCGGTCACTTAAACCGCAGCGGCCCAACCCCTCAAACCCTTTTGAATTTCGGGGAGGCTGTGGAGGGCGGCAGCGCCCTGGGCTGCTGGCAGTCTTGGTGGTGCTGCTGGGCCACATGCCTCTTGAGTTTTTGATCGGGACTGCTCAAGCACTGCTCGCAGGCTGGTGGTGGCCTGGGTGAGCAGGGACCGAGCCGACCCCAGCCACGGGCTCCCTGGCCCGTAAACCAGCGCTGGATGAGCCAGTTGACTGAGCTGCTTGTCCAGCACGAGCTGGTTGTTTAATCATCGTCAGCCACTCTACCAGGAGGCAGGCCTGGCTCACAGCAAGCCTGTGCATGTGTGTGTGCACCTCCTGAGGTGTGCCTTGTCTCGGGGAGCGACCACAGAGCTGCTCCTCAGCAAGCCCAGTGCCCGTGAGTGGTTCCCCCGGACCCGGCCTGTGGTGTGACGGGCTTGGCCAGACCTCGCTCCTCAAACCGCGCTGGCGAAACACTTAGTTTGTTGGAAGACGGTTTTGTTTTTAATTTTGACTGAATGTACGGTTTGCGGAGGGAAGTCAGCGCTTTCACACGTCCTCCGTAGCACAGATGTGTGGGAAGCCTGCGCGCTGGACTCGCTACGGCTTCCAGAAGTGGCTACGTGGAAGGGAGGCGGTTGCCTCTGCGGCATCCAGGGTAAGCAAGATGCGCTGGGTCGGGGCTGTCTCAAAACTAGAAACATAACTTTCTTCTCGTGCAGGACAGCGGGTTGGGTGTTGTAGTGAGGCCATAAACACCCCACGAGGCCATGCTGGGGTTTCTGGTTCTGATTTAGTGAGAGGCGGGTTTCGCTTCGTTCATTCGGCACGACCTTGTTAAAGTCAAGGTGTTTTGCAGTGCTATGTGTGAAATGCCAGAGCATGCAAGCCAGATGTCAAAACTGGTAGGGGAACCCTACAGAAGCAACAAAAACCACGGTAACCTTTCCATCATACTTGTGAGATGACGATGTGGCCATGGGAGCATATTGCGCACTTCTTGGCCATGCTTGCAGGGGCAAAGCAGGGTGATAGCAGCACTTGTGAGCAAATGGAAACTGATCTCACTGCTGCCCTGTGTATCCTGCAGCATGGAAGCCCCTGTCTCCTCTCTGCTCTCCTCGGGGCTGTGACCCATGGTGTGCTGTACCTGTCACCCCTTCTTGTCAGCTAAGGACATTACGCCTACTCCTGCCTTTGGGCTCCCACTGCTAGTACTGCATTGAGGTTATGCACTCTCCAAATGACTCTGAATGCTGACTTTCAGTATTTTCTGGTCTGTACATCCTCATCAAGCAATGAATGCTCTTTCCAGGGCTGAAAGAAACCAGACCGTAGGCATCTTCTGTTTAACCAAGGCCCAGTTGCCCAGCTCGGGCACTTCCTCAGCACCCTGCCACACCGTCACTCTGGTGAGCACAAGTATTGTCCGTTCACCTTCTCCCAGTATGTTGCTATCGCTTTCACCACCACTACCTCACAGCTGTCTTCCTCTGCAAGCCTGCAGAGCTTGCTTACAGTTGCAGCCTTGAACATCAAGTGTCTGCATGGCCTGAAATGCCTGCGGTTTTTGGGCTGTGGCGGTCCTGATGGAGCAACAGCAACCTGGGACACGAATGAAGGACACGGTGGTGGGCAGCCTGAGCTATTGGGGGCCTTTCCTGTCTGCCCCAGCCTGAGGGATTGATTTCTGCCTTCTGAAGTATTCGTAGCCATGATCCTGGGTTTCCTTTGTAATAGCTGAACTTTATGATGCAGGTTGATACCCTACAGCAACATAAGACTTGCAGCAGTTGCTGTGCTGTCGCAATTAGTAGGGGTGTGCCAAGCCCTCAGCTCACCATGTCACTGTGAGGACAAGGAAAGATATCTGTGTGCCTTTGAGAGATGCCCTGAACGTTCGTTGATTGGTAGGTTGTTGGTTTAAGGGTGTGGGTTTTTTTCCCCTGAGAAATGAAACATTTTGTCCACTTGAAACATTTTTGATAATTTGTCAGTTTAATGACTAAAACTTGTTGCAAATAATTGTTTATAAAAACATTTCCAAATCCTTAAGTGAGAGGTGCCAATATAACAAATCTGTTAATTCCTTCTTAGTGGTTTTCTCAGTGGAATATGACCCAGTGTGCATCTACAAGAGGGACTTGCACAAAGCTCAGTAAGCTGCAGGTTTGGGGTGGGTTGCAAGAACCTCATAAGCCATTTGCTATAATAGAGAAGCCTGAAACCTAACCAAGGTAGTGTTCTTGCTGAAGAGCTGACTTGAGGGATGAGTGAAAGGCCCTTAGATGGCTTGCTGTCTGACTTTCTCCTTGTTTCCTCATTTTTGCAGTCCTTTGTTTGGATGGCCAGCCCCATCCACAAACCCGTCGAGCAGGAGCTCAGCTGTCTTGGCCAAGACATCACTGGTATTTCGTATGAGAGGGCTTGTTAGAGAAGTCCGCAGAGGCTGAGTATTTTGTTCTATAAATAAAAATAGGAAACAGATGGCACCAGTTTCAAAAGTTAAGTGGTTTTTAACCAGTCCAGTAACTAATGTTCTTATATACCTACAAAAATATTACAGCTTTATCTTTGTAAAGATCAAAAGAACAACTTTGAAGCACTTGCCAGGCACATACAGTCATGCATTTTAATAGATGACAGACCAAATGTATCCGTACAGTAATGGGACTGACTTGGTGATTTCAAATTCCCCTATCTATTCCTGCAGTGAATAAACCCTAATGACTGGTCTGGTTTTTGTTTGCTTGTTTGTTGATTGTTTGTGTTTTGTTTAATTACTACTACTGTGGACTCAGTGTTGCTTCAAAACATACTGAAGATATGAGGAAAGATATGAGAAGAGAGGAAAAATCAGAAAGCTGGAGATCTGAGAGAGCCCGATAAGGATGTGTTTCTTGGTAGGAAGAGAGAAAGCCTGTAGATCTGTGTATGGCTCCTCGATATCTTAATTATATCACCATCCCTGTGTGTTTAGGGTAACCCACTTAATCACAGATATCTGTTTTAACTTCCAGAAGGTGACTGGGAGAAGTAAGACCACAGGACGCCTGGCTTAGTTTGGTACAAGTTGGCTCAGAGCTCAGCGTGGTCTCTTGGACAGGTATTTATCATGTCTAAAGCGATCATACCCACAGGAACTGCAGTGCTGCCCAGCAGCAGGTAGAAATGCTATGTACCAGCTTCAGTAAACTCAAAAAGTGGCTTTCCAGTTGTACAACTTATTTTGATAACTGTTTTTTGATTGTTCAACTTATTCTGTGAAGGCAGAAGAGGCTGTTTTTCCAAAGCATTTTGGAATGCAGATATTTTAGAGTTATAGTTTAGCTAAACTAAATCTTGTCGTTACGAGAGATGCCGACTTTTATTAGTTTGTCTGCAAAACAGCTGCTTCTGTTTTCCACAAACATGTAATGTTAGTTTAAAGTCTGCCTCTTTCTGCAGCCGGAGCCTCGTTGCTCTGCTCTCGAGGCCAAAGCCCACAGTATCACAGGGGCGTGCCGCTATGTGCGTGATGACTCCTGCCATCTCACTGAAATACGGCCTTTCAGGACATGGGCTTCTGTTTGCCTGGTTTGTACATTGTGTGCGCATTTGTTTGTTAGTAAGGAGTCTAACCTTGTAGTTGGCTTGACTGAAATGCACATCTTGGGCAGTAGTTACTTATACAGAGCATGGTTATGAAACCCCTGGGCCTGGTGCTGGTGGTACCTTTCCTCTGCATTCCCCACTCTGAGGATGCTCAGGATGCCTCAGTGCTGCTGGTGCCGGCCACCCCTGCCTGTGTCCTGTGGTTAAGCTCTCTCTCGTATCCATTTCCTCCACCCATCTTTTCTGCAAGGCTTAACTCCAGTTCCCAGATCATGCTTTTCTGCCCGTCAGAAAACAGCCACAAGAGGGGAAAGCAGCACCTCCTTTTCTGCAGTATCTCAGCTGCAGGAGCACTTACAGAGGTTTGGGGAACCTTCTGTCTCCAAAAACTTCCCTCTTCCACAGGAGGGGAGCAGGCAGTAGCAGGCATTGGGTATCTGCCCCACATTTATTTTTTTCTGTTTGTTGTAGGAAAAGGAGCAGTTGTGCTGGCTTTTCTCTCCCGCAGATCTGTGGTTTCCCCTCTAACAGAAGACTGGCTTTCCAGAGCCAGCCCCTCTGCATGGTGGAGCAGCCTCGTCCCACTGCCTGACAAGCTCAGGGGGGACTAAATGCACATGTTGGTGGGGACCCAGCTCTGCACCACATCTTGACCAGCAGGGACAGAGAGCTGGGGGACTTCCTTGTCTCCAGTTCATCCCATCTTCTTGCTTCACTCTCCGAAGGAGGAGGAATGAAGCAGCTTGACTACCTGCCTTCCCCTTCAAAATGCAGATGGAGCCCATCTAATCAGAAAGCAAAGGCACTGGTAGGGGGTGTTAGGCACGGCTTTGGTGCTCTGAAGTTGCTCTCTTTCATGCCAAGAATTGCAGGGAAAAGCCAGGATCGGAGGAGCAGGAAATCCCCAGGCATGGGGTGGCAGGGCACCCCAGCGATGCTGCAGGTCTCCAAGGAGGTCCTGCTCTGCTCCAGATGATGTGTGCTGGCCTGGGCAAGGCTGGTTCCTGGACGGACAAAGAAAGATCTATTAGTAATTTTGATTCCTTTTTTTTTTCCTTAAAAAAAAAAAAAATATTTCCTGGTTTCGGTGTTTCGCGATGTTTACCGAAGACGCTTAGCCAAAGCAAACCACCTGAATGAAAAATTGTGAGCAAAGAGGTCAGCCACCCAGCAAAGCTGGCACCTTGCCCTCGGGCGCTTTAGTCACGTCAGATTAGGTGCTCGCTTGCCTCTTTCCTGCAGATAGGCTCTGACTCAAGCCTGCCTCTGTGTGCAGCCACCAGAAGAAAGCTCAGGCAGGTCTGGAAAGGCTCTCTAGCAAGAGGAGGGATTGCCATGCCTGCTTGTTAATTTTGGCAGCGCTCGTATTCATTCTTGTGCCAGCAGCGTCACGGAAAGCAAACGGAGAGGGATCATTTTATGATCAGTTGCCTTTCTGGGGGATGGGGGCTTCTTCTGGGGACTTCCTATGGGGAAGAGAAGGCAGAGCAGGGCACAAAGCGTTTACTTGTCCACCGGGAGGCTTTTTCTGCAGGAGGAGCTGCACAGAGCCAGGATGGGTGAAAGCGCTCCCTCCTCTCTTAATCTTTGCAGCAGTTGCAGACCTGACCTACCCACAGTGAGTCAGTGCTATCAAAGTTGTGCTGTTAGTTGCTGAGACATTACGAGCTCACAGCTTTTTGCCTAGCCGGCCAGCTCTCCAGCTCCTTGCAGGGAGAGAAGGGGTCTCCTGGCCTGAGGACAGGATTTCCAAAGCCTCAGCCTGCAGAAAGTGAACAGAAGCCATTCAAAGGCTGAGCTTTGTGCTGGTAAGTGTAAGGAAAACTGATTTTACAGAAAAGTTTAGAACTATGAACAGTAGGGGAGAAGAGTCCAGCCAGCCTTTGCCCTATCCATCCCATCTTCCACTGTTGTTTTTTTTGTTAGTGGCTGTTAGAAGACAGCATTCAGCTGGAAGGCAGTTCAGGCAGCAGAGAAGGCTCTATCACAGATGGAGATGCGGCGACACCAGAGAGAGGACCAAGAGGGAATCCTCTCAACAAGGTCCTGCACCTCAGTATACTTCGCTTGGCCTTTTGATCCTAGAAGTGAGCTGGGAGCAAAGAGTTCAAGGAACCAACCCCAGAGAAATAAGGTGCTCCGAAGGACTGATTCCAGAGGAAATTTGCTGAGACTATTAATCAGACAGGAAATTAATTTAAAATGATGTCATAATAATAGCACATGAAAGAAACACAAATGCAGCATAACCTCTATAAACAGAAAAAGAATCTGTATGCTGACACTTGGGTAGGTGCTAAGCTGAAAGGCAACCAGGTGGCCGGCCTGCTGGGTGAGAGTTGTTAAGTGCTGGATGCCGGGGCCCAAAGAAACAAAGCTCTTCTTGTGCCTGCAGGTGCAAACCTCATCACGGGTTCAGGGTTTAAGGAATATCCCCTGCATTGAGACAAGGTGAGAGAGATGCTCTTTCCCACAGTAGAGTGGATTTGAGATTTTGTTATCCTGGGGTTACCCCTGAACCAATTTAGCCTTGCTTTGTAATTCTAGTTGTTGACGTGAAGGTTGATCGTTTCTACCACGTTTTTGTCAATAGTTCCTTTGATTCCTCTTCCTTTGATATCTCTTCCATCCAAAAACTGCAAATTAGGCGTCAGATTACCCAGAAGAATATGTTACCATGTGTCCTACACTTATTAAAGACCTGCAAAAGTCTTCAGCATTACTACAGCCCCTGTTGCAACACGTACAGGCTGCCTACTTGATTTCAGGTTAAGAGTAGGGGGGGGGCTTGTTTTGTTTTCTTTTACTCTGTGCTTGTAATCAGCTGTCGCACCAGGGCTTTGGTCTCTGCCAGAGGTCCGGTGTCCTGCTAAAAGGCCCCAAGGGTCAGCAGTGCTTCTGGACCATCGCTCCTGGGGTAACGGGACATTGCTGAGGTAGGACCAATCCTTCACAAGCCCATGCCACTACTGCCCAGCCTGTGGAAGTGGTCCAGGTAACTGCCTGTTAGAGCCAAATTCATCGAAATTTGTACAGGTGGGTACTTCACAGTATTAGACGGCACTTTGTTTTGGGATTTATCTTCTAGCACAGGGTGTTTTTTGCTTTGTGGAAACTGTGATAAAGGCAGCAAGGCGCAGTGTGCACAGGAACCACAGCTACAGGGTGAGTTGTGACTGCAGTATTACGAGGCTGGTATTGCTATGCTCACACTTAGAGAAGGGCAAGAAATGCAATCTGAGGATAATTTAGGAGGAATGATTAAAATAGTTGAGTGCATACTTGAAAATCAGCTTGGGTTGTCTGTTTTCAATCATATTCAAGTCTGGAAAGTCAGGGAATGGTCAGATAGTGGAAATATCTAATTATTTGAAGATGTTTTGATGGCTCTATCAGATTCGATACACACTTTTCAAGTAATTATTAACATCATCTCATGATCAAGCTTTTCATTTTAAGTAGAGTTATTTTTCATGGCTGATTAAAACTTCGCTCTATTCAAGCTCCTAAAAAAGTTGGTTAAAAAAATACAGAAATGCAAAAGAACACAATAGAACTAATCCTTGCAAGAAACTCATGAAAGATGTCATTTTTTCCAGTACACACAAACTTGGGAAGAGCTATTTAGATTTTGTCTAATTTTTTAAAAACATGGTGCTTCAACAGCAGATAAAGCAAGAAAAGTCTCTGCACCAAAGAAAGAGCATCTGAGGTTTTAAAGCTGAGAACAAGGATTTGGGATGGGATGGTTTTCTCTTCCTGAAATGCACTGTCACATCTGAAACACTTCATAGCTTTGGAGACAGAGGGAGGCAGCAACTGAATGGAAAGCCTGAGCTACCTGTGCAAAATATATCCTGGCACTGTCTCTTTTGGAAAAAATACAAAAATCTCGATATTTTTATGGTATATGATAATGACCTGATTCATTTCCTGCTCAGTTTGTTGCCCAACTGTTAAACAGGATTTTTATTTATTTTTGTGTGTGTGTGTAACAAGCAGTTAAAAATATATCTCTGCATCCCAGCACAGCGACTTCCATCTCCATGCAGGAAACAAACTAGCTGTTTCTGCAGTGACTTGTTCCCATTCCCAAGTATGTTTCTCTTCCATGTAAAAAAAAAGGGGGGGGGGGGGGGGGGGCCCCCTTTTTTTGGTGTTTCAAGGCAGGGCCAGGGACAAAACACGTGTTGGTGCACCCATCTCCACTAGGCAAGGCAGGTCACAGTTTGCTGGACGTTTCCCGAAGTGAAAGGCCCCGGCATGCGTCTCCCTTTGCCCAGCATGTTTGAAAAAGCTTTTCCTCGGAGTGGAGGGAAGCCTTTTTTCCTCTTCACGGGAAATTCCAACGCTGGGATGTTAAACCCTCGCTTCCTAACGACAGCCTGCTGGTGATGGCTTGCACCCGGCGGACTGTGACAGCGTATTTTCCCTCCTGGTGAGCTGAAATGAAGCAGAAGCAGTCCAACAGCAAGTGTAAGAGATGCGATTCCCCTCTCCTTCCTGCCCCCCATGTTGCAGCTTGTTGCTTGCAGGGTGCCTAAGGGGGAGCCCAGTCCTCAGGCTGTGTTTTGGGCTCGTACGTCCCACAGGCTGTTTAGGCTCCCTGTGGAGCACGTGTGGGGATCTTGGGTTACAGATATGGGAAATGTAAGTAAGGGTTGATGCAGCAAAGCTAGCCTGTAGGAAAAGCTGATGTCTTGGCTCTTGGGCACCTGCCTGCTCATATGGTCCCCATCCCTGCATCTTCCCTGGGCACCAGGCCCCTTTCTCAGGGGTGCAGGCAGTGCTCAGAGGCAGTTGGACATAACCTGATGTACCTGCACCCACACCGAGGGAGTCTCCAGGCTGGTGGCATCTGCTTTATACCTTGCCTTGCTCCCTGCAGCATGCCAGGTGAGCTCTCACATTTTGGAGTAACAAATTTGTGTGGTTTGTAACAGGGTCTCATGCATTTGTTGTGGTGTTATGCAAGGGAAGGGTGTCAAAACTTGCTGCTATTTGCTGCTTTAAAGCTGTGTATCAACTGCAAATTCTAATATTCCTGTCAGAAAAAAAAAAAAAAAAAAAAAAAGTTTTCATCCCACTTATTAAAATGCAAAGCAAGACGGGAGCTGAGTTGTTCAGCTGTGCCTCACATGCAGCTGCTTTGTGTTGATGCAAGTTCCTTGGGAGTCAAAAAATCAACAAGACTATTTGGGGAGAAATTCAAATGTTTCTCCTGTTGAGTCATGCTGTTGCAGCTATTCCATAAAGACAGAACTGTCTGTGTGATTAGTGTAAGCCTTTGTGTCACAGCCTGAAAACCTCCCTGGTAGCTGCTCCTCCGCTAAGGCAGCAAATCAGCTTCGTTTCTGACTGAGAGCTTTCAGAAAGGATATGAGCAACAGGAGAAAGAAGAAAAAAAAAAAAAAACAAAACAAAAAAACCACCACCACCATCACAAACCTGCTTCCTTGGCAAAGACAGTCCAAAAGGCTGGCTGTTGTATGTGCAGTCAGTTACACAACACTGTCTCACACTCTGCCACAACAAGAAGATGAATGCGGATGTTGCAGAAAAAAAGTAAGGGGAATCTGTTCTTCTACATTTAGACTGCATCTGCAGATCTAACCAGGGGATTCGGCTGCTGTCAGTGTAAGCCTGATAAGGGACATGATAGAGTTAAAATTGTTTTTTCATAATTTTTCATTATAATGTTCTTTTTTTTATTATTTTTTATTTTTTTATTTTTTAGTTTGAAGATGAATACCTGAAGTGCTGCAAGTTAGATTAAAGCATAGGCACCAGCAGCGCATGCCAAGGCTCTGCTTGCAGAACCGTGAAGCAATGCCAAGCCTCCTGCTTCCAATTACACAAGCCTCATACCTTCTGCTCCAGAGACTGCAAGCACAGATTTGACCACCTTTCCTCACCAGCCATTTCCGAGGGGGGGTCAGGAGAGTGCTGCGGGTTCAGCCCAGCTTGCGCTGCTGCGGACAAGCTGGTGCGTCCTGGTCACCGGGGTGAGTATCAGGAAGGAGCTCTGCACTGCTTGTAAAAATTTGCAAGGCATTTCTGCTAATATTGCTGCTGGCGAGTAGATTCATGAACTCCCTCCCTGCCCTGCTATTTCTGCGTTTTCTTCGAGGCAGGGGCCGAGGAAGGGAGTCGCCTGCCCTTGGTGAGGCCCCCCGGTGCTGCTCGCTCGTCATTTCTCAGTCTCCTAAGCGGAAGAGCAAGAGGAGAGCAGTTTGGAGTGCGGATGTGCCATGCAGGAGGAAGGAGGGGAAGGGAGGGGACGAGCCACAGGATCCTCTCCCTTGGGACCGTGGAGAGGAAATGACTAAAAGAGAGAGACATGCCCGTGGGGGGTGGCTCCAGGGCTGGCAGGAGGAGAGGGCTGCAGGGCTCTGGCAGCTTGAGCCTGGTCCTGAGGCCAAGCTCCCCCATGCACTAGCATTGCTTGGTTCATGGTGTTTGACCAGCACACCTATTTCCGTAGGGTTCTGCCCCACACAAAAGCATAAACATTTTTTGTCCGTTTTGGTCCACACCCATCTATGGGTGCTGCATCTGCTGCCGTCAGATGCACAGTGACATTTAAAGCTTCAAAAATGGCCTGCACAGCTCTCCCTCAGCCCTGCGTATCTTCTGACATGGGCCAGTGTGGGGTCTCTGCTCGGAACAGCCGCAGTTACAAGAGCATAGGCTTGCTGCAGCTCTGTGCCATTCTGCTGGGAAAACGTAGCATGCTGGTTGGTGGAGGCACTCACCCTTGTGAAGCACTGCAGAAGAGGAAGGCTAATCACAGCTTCAAGTCAGACATGGAGGAAGAGAGAAATCACTTGCACCAGATGCAACTTTGTTCAGTGCAGACCATGTGATTACTCTGGAGAAAAAGCAGATGAGATGAATTTTATTCTTGCCTTAAAAGGCGGGACTTTTTACCTACTTTGACTTTGAAAGAAGTTATTCTGAACCCAGTCTCCAGCATTTTTGGCCACACTGTGAATTGTCAGACCTTCCTGACTCCAGGTAACCTGAGAAATCCTGACAAATTGACCTGGAATGAGAGAGAGAGGAGAAGTGTAGATTATTTTTTCCCCTACAGATGGAAACATGCAGAACACCCATCCTGATTTCTCAGCTTTTTAAGCAGCTTGCTGAACCAAGCTGTTTTGGGAAAGGTCCCAAAGGAAGAGGGGCAGAGTCTCTCTGGTCTTCTCTTTCTGGAAGAAACCAGAAACCACATCCCTATGCCTCATTTAAACTCTTGCATGCAACCTCTGGGTCTGTATTATCATCCTATGCTTTCTGACAGATCTAGTTTGGAAGTGTAATGAGAGCAGGCTGAGCCTAAATGTTGGGAGACAATTGGTGCTTCTGAAAAAAAGCTGATACCTACCTAAAGTCTCCACGAATGCGTGATGGTGACTCCGTAAAACAGAAGAAAGTGCTTGTTAGGCACTGAATGAAATACATAGCCTCTCGTGTATCTTGAAAGCTCTTGAAAGTAACTTCTTTAACTTTCTTGAGGAGTTGCAATTTTGATGATGAAAACCCAGGAATGAGTCATGCCAAACTCAGAATTAACATTTTGAAAAGTTTTGAAAACCAACAGTTTAAAAACAAGAGCTATTCCAACTGAGAGGTGCAAGAGGGAAGAGACAGCTTTAGGGAACTTTTGGCAATTTTTTAACCGCATGTGCGATGCTAATTTTAAGGTAGCAGGACTGAAGCATGCTCTCAGACACACTTGAGCTTCTGCCTGGGCTTTGTCAACCTTGAGCAGTCAGATGCTGCTGGGCCCCTGACGTGTGGCTGGGCAGGTGGCCGCAGTCAGTGTCTGTCTGCTTTCAGGCAGGTACCTCTCAGAGCAAGTGGGCAGCAGACTGTGACAATTTCTGTGCTCAGAAAGAAAAAACAAACCAAAACAACAACAACAAAAAAGATAGAAACTGCTGTCAGAAGGTTTGGAGTTTGAATTTAATGGATTTCCCTCTCAGTGCTGGTAAGAGGGCTTCCTACCCCTTCATACGTGCAGCTTGCTTGGCCATTTGGCCAGATGTGAGTTTCCATTCAGTCAGGCGAAAATAAATATCATCAAGCCTTTCCTTTCAAAATTGTCTTGGATGTTTACAGCGGGATACTTTATTTTGAGCTATGTCTTCTTTTTGAGACCAAGTATTGTTGCAATTTTATGCATTTTGTAGTTGTTGCTAACTTATGACCGCAGCATCCTAGGAAAGGAAATGATGCTGAGTGTTTCTCCATTATTCTTTTTGACTAAACAGCTTGACTCCAAATTATTTATAAATATATATATATATTTAAACAATTTATAGAACCCACACAACAAAACACCTTGGCTGTGCTGAGATCTTCCATTGCTCAGTCCAGTTAACAGCCCCCAGCACATACCAAGCAACAAACACCAAAAGTAGAGAGGTAGGGAGCAGAACGTCGTTCTGCCTTGAAACTATTTTGCACTTCTTGCTTCAGGAAGTGATTGGGAAAGAATGACTTGCGCTAAATGGTTGCATCAGCCTTCTGAGCAATGGGAGCTGACTGTTGGAAGGAGAGGGATCTGCTGCTGAATTTCAGCTTGCAGAGCGGAGGGTGCAAAAACGTACTGTTCTGCTAGACTGTGAGCCTGAAGGTCAGCATCACGCGTGGTGGACAATCTTGAACTCTTCAGAAGCCGTGATTTCCTTAGGAGAGCAGCCACTGAAGAAAAGCCATGCGCAGCGATACGCTTCATGGGCTGAGTAGTTAGTGGAGACTGGGAAACTGTCAGTAAAGTTTTAACTGAGGAGCACAGGCTGAAATATTTTCTAGCTCCAGACCTGCCAAAGGGTTTCCAGCTCTTGTTTGCAATTACAGGGATGAGGTGACTACTTGGACCGTACAAGATCGGTACACAAAGAGAGAAATGCGATGTGCAGCACACAAGGTAAGTATTTACTCTCTGTGTATTCAGCATTGGGCGATGCTGTTTGTCAGTACTGAAACCATTTAGAGCAGCTTGTGAGCTTTAATAAGTGACTTATTTGCTGGTGTAGCCAACGGTGAAATGTTCTTTGGCACTGATGGCAGGAAACACAGCCCTTCTGTAAATTAAAATCAGTATTGTTCTAATTACGTTCACTGTTTATAGGGTGACGGTAATGTCTAATTCTCATCTATTCCCAGCACTGATTTACAGAAAAGGGTGGTAGTTTTGTTGGGTTGGATATCAGCTTGTTCAGCCTTTCTGATAAAGAATGTAAATTGCTTGCAGAGTGTTTAAAAGGGTGTGCTAGAAGTGTGCTCGGCTTTGCTTTTTAGAAGCCCTGAGGCTCCGCTGTGGGAGACCCCGGGGTCCCTTCTGCGAAGGTTTGCAGTGCAGGAGGCCACAGCCTGTTCTTAGGGCTGAGAGGGCCACTGTGTACCACTCAAGTGGTCATAAGCCTTTTCTAATTTTTGGCTTCTGAATTCCTGCTAGCTGTACTCGACCGATGGTTTAATGCTGCAGAGGGTGTGAGTGTTTCTAACAGTCTTCCCCTTTTTAGGTTGAAACACCCGGTCGTAGCTTCATTCCAAAGAGGAGGAATATTGCTGAAGACTTAGGAGACAGGAGCTGTAGCAGATGGGTGTATGAGAAGGCAGGACTTTAAGAGTCATCCTTTATGGCTGTTGGGACACTACATGGCTGTACCTCAGTGATAAGTATGCCGTGTTTCCAGGCTTCAGCAGCTCAGATAGGACTGATGTTGCGTATCTCATACAAGATAAAATTTGAATATGGACTTGCTAATAAAATTGCACAGGATTCTAATCGTTGCCAGTTGCTGTCCAAACCCAAAATCAATACTGTCATCTCTCCTTTCTGTTTCCTACAGCAAAATGTTCAACCAACCAAAACAAAAGTCAACAGCTACGCATACCTGGCAGGTGTGGGCCATGTACGTGGTCTTGGCTGTCGGTCT
>NC_048896.1:51412231-51413401 GCF_011077185.1 Oxyura jamaicensis | reverse complement strand
CTGTCGGTGAGAGGGGAGCAGGTTGGAGCCGTGCAGCTCTCCCTGATGGAGTGTCACCGGTTCCTGGTGGTGTCCTTGATCTGCGCTGTGGTTTTCCTGGTCATCCTCATCCTGGTGGCCATCGGGTACAAGTACCACGCAGTCTGGTACATGAGAATGACATGGGCATGGCTCCAAGCCAAGCGGAAGCCCAAGCGACCCCCGCCAAAGGACATCTGCTACGATGCTTTTGTCTCCTACAGCGAGAACGACTCCAACTGGGTGGAAAACGTCATGGTGCAGGAGCTGGAGCAGGCGTGTCCCCCCTTTAGGCTGTGCCTCCATAAGCGGGACTTTGTGCCCGGGAAGTGGATTGTGGATAACATCATTGACTCCATCGAGAAGAGCCACAAAACGCTCTTTGTGCTGTCGGAGCACTTTGTGCAGAGCGAGTGGTGCAAGTACGAGCTGGACTTCTCGCACTTCCGCCTGTTTGACGAGAACAACGATGCGGCGATTCTCATCCTCCTGGAGCCCATCCAGAGCCAAGCCATTCCCAAGAGGTTCTGCAAACTGCGGAAGATAATGAACACAAAGACCTACCTGGAGTGGCCTCATGAAGAAGAGCAGCAGGAGATGTTTTGGGAAAACTTGAAAGCAGCTCTAAAATCCTAGACAGAGACATTTAAGACTGAGTATGTAGAAAATATCTGCTGTATTCATTTCCATTGCCTCTTTGTCCATCATATACCTGTATCTTTATAAAAAGGTTTGAGCTACTGAAATTTTTTGTTACTTGCTGTGAAATTGTTTTATTTTTGTCACTGTAGTCTTGAATTTTCTACGTGTTTTAACCAGCGTTACTAACAAGAGCAGTTTCGTTTAAATATTTAATGATGAAAAGTTATTTAGATACATGGATATGTAGTTTATGTACTTTAATATTTGCAATAGCTTTATGAAAGTGTCTGCTTAGCCAAGGGTGTTTCTCTATTTTTTATTTTTTTTTTTGTATAAAATGTTAATCAAGTGCAATAAAGGTTAGTTTATGTGGGAGTTTATTACTGCATTTATTGCATGTAATTTTCATCCTAGCTCCCCTATTTAAGAGTACATGTTCTCAACAGTATTTCACAATCACTGTAAGTTAAACGTCCAAATCTTCTGAGAATCATGGCTGTAAACTTTAAT
>NC_048896.1:51357973-51412221 GCF_011077185.1 Oxyura jamaicensis | reverse complement strand
AAGTTAAACGTCCAAATCTTCTGAGAATCATGGCTGTAAACTTTAATCTAAAAATGCACCTTCACACTGCAGTGCTGGCTGCTGTAATGTACATGTTCTATGGCAGACAGTTTTCTTGGTGAAAGGCACCTGTGGATGTTTTCAGTATAGCTTCTTTGTACCATGCATGGGAACAGGTGCATAAGAGTAGGGTCCAAACACCCTTCTGACTTGCTTAAATGTAGCTCTGTGAGTGCTCACAGAGTGTAGGAAACACTAATATATATGTAGTCTTTGAATTCAAGACCATACTCTTCTCTCTAATCAGCACTCTTGGCATCAGTATGAAAAGGGCATTTCCCACATTTCTGTTCTCTCTGTAAATGTAGTCCACAAAACCAGAATGGCTGGGTAGTGTCCCACCTCAGACGTTTGTTTGCTGCCAGTGAGGCCCATGGTCTTTCAAGAAGATGACTGGACAAGGACTCTAACTGCTGAAGAAGTGGAATAAATGGAGACACAGGCACCAGCCTCTTCCTTCAGTTGTGATTGAAAAAGAAAGGGGTACCTCAGGAGATACCTGTCCTGCAGACACAGGAAGTTTCAGATGAGCCCTAACAGCTTGTCTGACAGATGAGAGTGACAACTGTCTGTTGTCAACTGACAACTGTCAGGTCAGGGTTTAGGTACAGTGCACTTGCAACAGCTGTTTCCATGTATGTACAGAAGCAGGCCTTAAAAGCCTTCTACTGTAAATGTATACAGTGCTTTTTGCTCTATCTGGGATTAGATCATAAAATCATTTGGGTTGGATGGGACCTTAAAGAGCCTAAAGACTAACTCCAACCCCCCTGCCATGGGCAGGAACACCTCCCACTAGACCAGGCTGCCCAAAGCCCCATCCAGCCTGGCCTTGAACACCTCCAGGGATGGGGCATCCACAGCTTCTCTGGGCAGCCTGTGCCAGTGCCTCACTAGCCTCATAGTAAAGAATTTATTCCTAACTCTAATCTAAATCTACCCTTTTTTAGTTTAAAGCCATTACCCCTTGTCCTATCACTATAAACCCTGGTAAAGAGTCTCTCCCATCTTTCTTTTAGGCCCTCTTTAAGCATCGGAAGACCTTATAGATCATGTCCATGTTATGTTTATATTGTTGTGTTTTAGTCTCTGGCATCCTAAGTGTACAGAATCTCTGTTCAGCCACCTGAGTATTTGCATCTGACTTTAAACTCCAAAAGTCTCATCTCATAGCTAGTTACCTTTTGTGTTACTTATAGGAGGTTCTCTGTGCAGGCAGTATTTCAGTGAGAGCAGAAGTCCTCTTGTCCTTTTCTAGCCAGATAGAAAACTGAGGACAAACCTTCCTCCATATCACCCGCAATTAGGCAACTCTGTCAGTGTAACACAGAAAGATTTATTTACATCCATTTTTGCATACATGAACACAGGCTTAAAGCATTACAAAAATTACTAACCTTGCTAGTTCATCTAAGCAAAAAGCCGCCTGCCTGCTATATACTTAATTAATTTTTTGCTCTCACTTTCATTTACCTAGGGTGTTTTTTTTTTTTTTTTTTTTTTTTTTTCAGTTGTATCATTTCCGATTTTAACATCTAAACTTTACCTTCACTTAGATGGCTTCATACAGTCTCTGCTTTATTCTCATACATATCGAGGTGTAAGTAAAGCTAACCTGTATTTGTCACTTCTAATGACACTGTGAAGATTCTTAAAATACTGACCATATTTAATCTGAGTTCAAAAGCTACTTTAGCAAGGCTGGGGAAATTAGCTTCTAAGACTACCTTCTCGGGCTACTAAGCAGAACTGGCTATTGTTGCATAAACAAACTGTGTTTCAATTCCTTATGGTGTGGCCAGGGTATTTTAGAAGTCAAACATTCAGCTGCTAAGCAGGAAGACTTATACATCCACTTTGATCTGTTTATTTTAAAAAAAAAAAAAAAAAAAAGCAATAGCAACATAAGTAATTAGTGATTAGAGATCATAACTCCCTCCTCCTGTGTTTGAGAAGCTGGTTATTGGAAGTTGGGTCTTTTGAGCATGATTACAGTAAGTCAAACAGGACTTAATCCCCTCCAAATAAAACAGCTCCTCTCTGTTGGAGAGTAAGCAGGAGGAAGTTACTTGTGATATATTATCTGCAGCCGTTCAGAAATCGAGCGGGGAGAACACTTTGTCAGTAAGGTCACTAAATGGCACCTGTTCTATTTCTGAACATTAATTTAAAAAGGTGTGTGTGGGGTGGCTCAATGTTTAGAAGTTAAGCCAGTTTGTAACTGACTAACTGAAAACTTGAACAATTGTTGGCATAAAAAAGCAAAAGAGAAAAATTATCAGCATCCTCTGCTGCCTTCACAGCACGAGCAATTGGAGCATCTCCCCTGCCAGCAGATATGTATCCCCAGCTAACTCTGCAGCACAAAGTATTTGCCAGAATCTCAGATGCCAGGGAGGTCTATCTGGCCACCATGCACACCGTAAACATTGCTGCTGTTAGACCTTCCTATAAATGGCCTCTGCAAGACGTAGGAGTTATGATACAGCAGTTCTTGAAAGAGGTGGGGAAAAAAATGTGAAAAAAGCTAATTATAATCTTATATTACCTTACATTAACTGAATGATGAAACTGTTTGGGTGCTGTGTTGCAGAATTTGCTGTATGCAAAGCCATTATCTGACCTAAATTTCTCCTTGTTTGCTACACTACTTTCTGTAGTCAGAATTTCAACTAGAAGCCATTACCAATATATTTAATAATGAAAAAAACTTTAAATACTGGCACTGTTTCCTTTTTTTATTTTTGTTTTTATTTTTTATTTTTAAGGGATATACATGGTATATATATTACCATGTATATATATATACATATTTATATATATGTATATCTATAATATATATAATATATAATATATATATTATATTATATATATAACAATATATAATATATATACATATATATTTTTCCCAGCATAATATTCTCACTTTAAATTTTATGAGGAAATAAAAAAAATGCTGTACCATCTTGCTGTAGTGAAAAAAGAGGTACTATCTTCTAAAAGTGTGCATAGCACATCAGAGTTCAACCAACTACTTTCTCTAGTCTTTTAAAACTAAGAACATACCATGCATAATACTGTATGCAGGTAAATATTGAATTCTGTGCATTCTCACTAATAATCTTAGTCCTGTTCTAGACCCAGGGAGTAATTATTGTCTTGATTTTACCTGCAACTACTGGTTACCAAGCCATCAGGTAGCAGAACCAGTCCAAAAGTTGCACATGCAATACAGGTGTGCATTCCCACCTAACTTATTGTTAAGAAAACTGGAGATTAAATTTATCAATAGATAAATCTTGGTGCTTTTCTAGGCCAGGATTAAAGCAAAAGTATTACCTCTTTGAGTTTACATTAGCTCTTCTAGTTTACTTCCTTTTTTTTTTTTTATATATATATATATATATATATATTTAGGGGTAAGGCTAAATTTAAATTACCTCCTCACACATATTTAAAATAGGCTTCGAAGAAGTAAGCCAAACTTTGCTTCAACCCAAGCAGGTTTCTACTGATGCAACAGCAGATCTCCAACTGTTATTTCATTTGCTAGAGAAAAAAAGGAAGTTTACTAACTACTAAGAGGAGGCAAAATAAAAAGATCACTTGTTCTGAAAGTGGATTATATCAATCTTGTTACTACTTTAAAGAGCAAATACCACTGCATAGTCTTTCTAAAACTATGATTTACATTCTTTAAAATGTTCCTCTCATTATATAAATGATTTCCGAATGTCTTAAAACCAAGGAGGAAAATATATATGCACTTCTCTCTTTTTTTTTTAAACTTGCTTGGAGTCTTAGATAAGATAAAGCCAAACAGAACTATCATCTTCCCTAAATATAATTGCTCCTTAATAATAATTGTTTTTCCATTTATTTAATGTGGGCATCTCATCCCTCCACTGCAGATCAAAACAAGAATTAGCAAGTAATCAGGGTACAGTTTAGAAAATCCAAATCAAAAGCACACTTGTGAGGGAAAGGATATGGGTTACTTAACATCCTCTTCAAATCAGCTTTCTCACTGCGGTATGGGGAAGTCTCTTTCTTGCCAGCAGCACACCAACCACGGATGCAGGATTCATGAAACCTGGTATCAGGTGTAGTGTTAACAAATCTTTCAGATGTAAACAAGACTTGGTATATTCATCTGCAAACCTAGTCAAAACATCCACAGATAATTTTAATGACTGATTATGGATACTGCCTTGTTTTATAACCCAGCAGTTTCAAATGACTTAAAATATTTAGAATACTTGGAAATATTTTAAAGTTGAAGCCAATGGCCTAAACATCCAGACCAGTATTCATATTTTCCAGCACAGAAGAAGCCAAGATGCTTATGAACTGCAGAAGGGGGTGATTAGTAACAGTGTTCCAGCACGTATGCGGTACCTTCCTTTTCAGTTCCTGGAATACAAATTGCTGAGCTGTTTGGTACTCCTGAGTATCAGACATGGGCTCTTCAGCCAGGCTCTAGCCTATGGATTTGCCATCTTTTGAGAAGGGCTCCACAGCTGCTTTATAGGAACTCTTCAAACACAACCCTGGCACAGCCGGAGGAAATCGGCTGCAGTATACAGGAACCTTTATTAGCAGACCTGGCCGATGGGCCAGCTCGTCTGGGGTGGTCAAATGTACTGCCAGGTACAACCAAATAGGCTGCGCACAAAGTATCTGGAAGGCAGATTTGGGCATAAAACTGTAGGGTGATGGCAATTCTTGCATGGGTTTGTCTATCAGAAAGCTGCATGGACTCAGTCTGTGTCACAGAACCAAAATATATTTCATAGACCTATTTTTACTTCTGTGCTGTGCTGCTTCTGAATGTGCTTTTTCCTTTTTTTTTTTTTCTTTCCCTTGTTTTTTTTTTTTTTTTTTTTTTTATTACTGTTATTGTTAATTTTAATGTAGCACAAAAGAGGAGAAAACAGGAGTTCCATAATTACGTGGAAAGGATATAGTAGGTATTTTCAATGATTCTTTCTTCATTTATAGCCACAAGTATTTTCTGCCTGCAGACCACAGAGATGTTGCTGGACACATTTCTCGTTGGTATGCCACTGATACTGGAAAAATGCCAAGATCAGGTTTACAGGAAAAAGGAAAAAAAAAAAAAAAAGCTAAACAACAACAAAATCTGCTTGATTTCAAGAAATTGAGGCATAAGAGAACTGTGTTAAGGTAGTCAACTTATTTAGAAAGGGAAAATAGAACTGTAAGAACTATACAAGAAGAAACAATAAAAAGGAAAGAGCATGATTCTTTCACAGACTTTGGGGAAGAAGCTTGTCTTCCTATGACAATTAAGGAAGTTTTGTAATCTTGTACATAGGGACCAGCCCGTTTGAAATTCCAGATCAGATCCTGGCATATTTCACTTGCTACTACTTCATGAGGTCTAATCTTCTAATGATGAGATCAACAAGGGAGTTCAACGGTTTGTCTGTGGCTCAAAAGCTGCTCCCCTTACGGGAAAGTGCGGTTAGTTTACTGCAAGAGTATTTGGTAGACCTTTTCCAGGGACACAAGAGCTTCCTCCTGATTTCCTCAAACTGCAGGTTTATTTTATTTTATTTTATTTATTTTATTTTATTTTATTCAGTAACAAACACCCTCATACTTGAAGCATCGGTAGCTTGAATGCTTGATAGCAAGCAATGTTGCAAGTAGGTGAAGAACTGCTTTTGAAGCCACAAATACTAGATGTTGCTACAAGAAAGTCAAGCCAAAACGTTTCTTAGAAAGCAAGTTCGCTGTGTCTTATCATACACAATGATTAAGTATATTTAATTGTTTTGCAGAAGCAACAAGACCAGCCAAATCTCAATATAGTGTAGGGTGCCATTCAAAGAAATGTTGTTTCTTCAGCTGAAAATGACAATGACCTCCTGAATAAAATCTTTGCTAAATTGCAGCAAGGTGTATTTAACAACCTTCCTCCCCACCCACCCCACTTCCCTCAAATAATAGTTACAGTCTGCAAAAATGCTCTCATCTATTCTCATTTATCTGAGATTTTGTGTGTCCTGGGAGTCTGAAACAGGGCTACTCATAAACACGGATCTTCTCAATGAACATTAAAAAAGGCTTGTCTTTTCTGCTGTAGGAGAGCACCAGGTAAGAACCTTTAAAACAGGCCTGGCAAATGTTGCAGTTGCATTTTTTAAATATACTGGTGGGGGAAGCTAGGCTTTATTCCTCAGTGGAATAAAGCTTTCAGTATTGGTAACTCAAGGCTGTTACATCTCTGCTGGGAAAATGTTCCAACAGAGCTATGTGCTTTTGGGTGAATCAACTGTTCAACGTATGGGCAATAAATCTGGCACTTAAAAGAACAGCTGATTTATGTACACGCAAAAAGTATCTCCAATACTTCCAAGAAGTGTAGGGCTTCGAGCAGATGCACTATGTAGTCGATCTACGTGCTCTTGAGGAATGCCTGGAATTTCTGGTCAGGCGGCACCTCAAACAGAGCCCTGCACAGTAGCTCTGACTGGGCTATTGCAAGGCAGGCAGAAAGCCTTGACAAACACACCCAAAAAATATCAAATTCTACCCAGACAAAAACTTTTGCTGGATGAAGAGGCTGGGTCTAGAACGATCAGCACATATAGTATTGTCTTGGGAAATAGTCAAAATGAAAAGAGGAGACCCCCCTCGCAACATCATTGCCTGGTAGAATGGGAAAGCACAATTACCAGAAATGTGTTTCTGATATGAGTGTGCTGAACTATTTTTATCTTGTATGTTGTCTTTTTATGTCTCATCTTTTTCAGGTATGTAAACGAAGGACTGAGGATTTACTCAGCAGCTGAATTAAGGTATTCAGTCAGTGAACACAGTGCCTGTATGAAGTTTCAGGTTTTTCCCCTCCTCTCTTCACACCACAGACACAAATTGTAAACTGACCAAATACCAAACCTCAGACCAATTAAGTGACAATAAAAATCAAGGAGTAAGAGAACCTGCTGCCGTATAACATAAAAAAGGATTTCTTATATTGAGATAGGTGGTGAGAAGACCAGCTTGGAACCATCTCAAAAAAAAAAATTAAATCCAAACATGGTAAACATTATGGCTAAATAACCCACAATTCTAATTGCATAACTCAGTTTATAAATCAGGATGAACCATGTGTAGACCAACCTATGGATAAGAGAAAGGAAAGACAGTTTAAGACCTTCTGTGTTTAGCAAAGTGGCACAACATGCCAAGTGTTGTATTGAATATGTGACTCGTGCTGAAGTGTTTGTGCAAATCCATTGAAGTTTTAAAATTCTATATTTCTCCCTTAATGAAATGTGAATAAAAATATATAATACAGGGAAAAGTCCAGGGAAAAAAAAAAAAAAAAGAAAAAAGGAACTATTTGTTTTCACCTCAGTTTTCACAAGAAATGGTAACGGTGAACAGATTGCTAACATAATTAAAACTAAGCCAAGGGTTGTGAACGAGGGAGAGAGACATAAGCCAGAACAGGTGAAAAATAGTAGAGTGAAGTTGGATATAACTCCAGAGGACT
The DNA here is from genome assembly GCF_011077185.1 of Oxyura jamaicensis. Classification (NCBI taxonomy): domain Eukaryota; kingdom Metazoa; phylum Chordata; class Aves; order Anseriformes; family Anatidae; genus Oxyura; species Oxyura jamaicensis. Next base: position 51,404,633 of record NC_048896.1, on the reverse strand, counting down.
GGAGAAGGAAGAATACAGACCTCTCTTTAGGGAATGAGATGAGGTTTTACGAAATAAATTCAGACTATTTGATGTGCATTCCTCTCCAGGCTCAGTAAGACCCAAGATGACTGCTGTTGGTAACAGACTGCAGAATGAAAAATCATGATGGGACGGATTTAATTTGAACTCGTTTTATATATATATATATATATATACATACATACATATATATATATATATATATATATTTGCATGGCCTGTTTGATAAGCACTGGGTTAGGAGCATTTATTCATGCTCCAGTTGTAAGAAGCCTTCAAATTCAACTGCTAATGGCCCTATTTGTAATCTGTGAAGACTTGTTGCAGGGGAATTCTAATTTGTGCTTCTCCACCGACAGGTTTTCTGCAACTAACAAAACTGAGAGAAAATTATATGAATATTATATAAATGAATAAGTACAAATACCCCCCCCCCCAAAAAAAAAAAAAAAGAGAGAAAAACAACAACAACAACAAAATGCAACACAGAAACCTACACAAAGACAAACCACCAAAAAAGAACAGGCCATGGAGTTTTTCCTGACAGAGGCCTGTGGTTTGCTCTGAAAATGATGTAACTGCTAAGAACTGAGAACTCCCCACGTGGGCAGAAATCTCCACCAGCAAAGTCTGATGGTGAAATGCAGAGGAGCAACCCACATCTGCAGCGGTGTGACTAGCTGCGGGCAAAACTGAGACAGTCATTTCAAAGTAATGACATCCTACAGCTCCATTTTGCATGATTAGTTTTGACTAAAAGATTGCCAAATGGCAAAATTTACACAAAAATGTGAATTGTACAGCATCTGACACAATGGGGCCTTTGGCCCTAGAGTAACAATGTTAGTCTGTCTTGCACCCCATAAATAATTAGTAATCCCAGTCTAGCAAACGATTATAACACTGACTTATAACTTGCCAGACCCACACATTCTATCCTCAAAAGCTAAAGTGTCTTTTGGACACAACGAATGCTACTGAAACAACCACTACAGTTTATTTTCTAACTCATGTTACATATGGTGGTGACTGCAGCGCTAAGGCTTTGGGCGCAACTTCTAAAATCAGTGCCGACATTTTGGCCTCTAAGCCTGGGAGATGCTCCCCTGCACTGTCAGAGAAAGGCACGCTCACCTGCATTAATCTGGGACGCAGCTCAGCTTCGTGACCACACTGCTCAAAGTTTTCTTAACAACTCTTTCTACAGCACAACAGAAAGCTGTGGCTTCAATTTTTATTTTATTTTATTTTATTTTATTTTATTTTATTTTATTTTATTTTTTTAAATTAGGTGATATCAAACTTAATATATTTGCTCAAATTGCCTGCCATTGAGAAAATATTCTACTTATTTTCCAACACGCAGGCATTTGAAACCCGCTAAATAGTTAAAAGCCCTGTAATGTCAGTTTTCCCCATGACTTTTCCCCAAGCTTGATGATGAGAAAGATAAAAGAAGAATGTGTTTGTAGCATTAGCTCCTGCATTTTAAACAAAAATAAAATATCTGAGGGGTGATAGTTTTAAATATTGTTTAATGTGGGGCAGTGGGATTTTTTAAAAGCAAACAAAAAGCATGATCTATCTAGATCATGTTTTTTACGTTATTTCTATGGAAGATAAATCTTGTTTCTTAACCCGAAAAGTAGTATGCTGAAGGCATGTGTGTTTCTCCTTGTGAAACCTAGGAGAAGTTTGTCAGATTTCAGTTGAAGCAGGACTGGATTCATTTTTTTTTTTTTTTTTTTTTCTATGAAAAATGGGTAACTCCCCCCCAAAAAAACTTCCCCAAACCCGTAAAGCATGCAACTATTGAGCAGACTGGTATATCACAATGTAATTCTTTAAATAAATGAACAGAAACACCTGCAGAAGATGACTGCATAGCATCACTAGCCCCCATCACGGGTACACACTTCTTAACCCTGCAGCACTGGTGGTACAGGACCATATTCTGCTGCTCGTGTCCAGAAAAGAGACAGAGCTCCTTCTGTGTCACGCAGCCCTCCTGGCATGCCACAGGCCAGCAGTCCCTACAGCTGACCTGAGCTCTCCTGGCCTTCACCAAGACCACCAAAGGCTCTCTGTTGCCCACCTGCCTTGCCACTGTCCAGCACAATCCGTCTCCAGTGTGCTTTCACGCTGTGGTGTGGGTTCTTTTCCCTGCAGGCTGGCAGTGGAATCTGAATTTCTGTCTGAATGGACATACTTCTGTAAATCAGCTACTTTCTAATACAAATCTATAAGAGAGCTTTGTTGCAGTTGTTAGCTCCAAAAAGGAGCCCTCGTTAATGTAAAGCTGGTGTCACAACCTCAGGTGATGCTAAAAGCAGATCAATTGGTATGTATTATTTGCAATTCGTAACTGTTTCAAAATTTCTTATTGAATTTTATCTTTGCCGTGTTGTTAATTTTAATACCGTTATCCTTCACTTGAAATGCAGGAATATTTTATCATGTAGATGAGGACAAAGATGTGGATCTAGTCCTACAGATGAAAACCCCAGTATTGATTTATTGTTAATACTTGAAGGTCACCATCTGGACAATTCCATAAAATAATACATATGCATTGCTGCTAAATGGAAGCTTTAACATCTGGATCATATTATTCCAAATTTTCCTCATCCACCCATCATAGCAAGAGGAATTTCCTGACAAATCAGATTGCTGCCCAAAGGTAAAATGTTTTTCTCATTACCGTACTTTAAATGAGCTCAAAAAGACCTAGAAGTGAAGTCAGCATCAGCGTCATAGACAACTTTCCCATTTTCTAATTATGCAGATTTAACAGGTCACACAAGCACCAACTGCAAAATGTCCATCTGTGCTCTGCCTCCCTCGCAACATTCCCCCACTCCGAGCAAGGAAGAACGCGCATCACAAGCAAACTCAGCAGAAGAGCACGGCCCTACCGTCCTTCCCATCCTATAGCATATGGGGAAAACTGCATGCATAAAGAAAATAACTGTGTAATAATTAGATTTATTGTGACAGACTGACCTCACCAGAACTCGTTAACTTGGCAACACAAGCTAACTGGCTTTCTAAAAATCTAGTTTCTTTTGATGTAGACATATTCAAATACTCAAAAACATATGCATGAGAGCAGTAATAAATCAGATGCTTGGGTTTTCCTTAGGTTTAAATTAATATGCTTATACTTGATAGCACACTCGAAATTGGCAGAGACTTCCATATCAAGCAAATCGCACAACCTTATTTTCAAGTTTAGCCTCTTCGTTTAGGCATAGAAATCAATGCTGTCAGGAGTATGCTGCTTCTCTTTGGAACTGTGTTCCAAGTAAGTTCTCACGACATGCTTGCCACACGATAGAAGATAAATAATCAGTAAAATGGGCAATCACCTACAGGACCAGAAGTATGTCTTTTTTGTTTGAAACTGCTCTGAGACCATGACAAATCTGCCTTTCTACCTCAGATATTTTAAGATTTCTGTTATGCCAGGGGAGAGCAATTTTGTTCGCATATATCACATTTATTTAATTTTAATCAATGGACAGCTTCCAACAGCATGCAAATTGCATTATAAGAATCAGCTGAGTACCTGATAGTCAGAATTTTCCTTTGGGAAAAGACGGAGTCAGAACACTAATAAGCCTTTTCCTTCCTTCCCCATTTGATATGTTAAGACTCCTGCCCTTATGCTGAGCAAAATGGATAGGAGAGGCTAGGATAGGGTAGGAATGGTTTTCCAAGGATCATAATTCTCCGAGTAGCATTTGTGGTTGCCACCCCATGTCCCAGAGCACATAATACAGCTGCAAGCACGTAATTGCCTCCACCTCAGTGTATTATAGGAACGCAAAATTTGTGAGTGAAATGGGGAAATGGGAGTGTTATCTGAGCACAGATGCAAATTATTGAAAACCGTGTTTTTACAATGTGAATTAGCAGACCACAGGCTCCATAGTTATTTTCAACAATCTCAAACAACAATGATGAAATTCTGAAAAATAATATAGGAACGATGATTTTTCTCTAACTTGCTTCCCCATTTTATGGAAGTTAACCCCAAAATGTCACCTATCCTTTAGGAGGAAAAAAAAAAACAGGCATAGTTGTCAAACTGGTCCACAAACATTTTATTCCAGGCCAAGTCTTACTAGCAAAGCCTCTTGCTTATTTCCCTCCCCCTGCTTTCTGCTAGGATTACACCCATGTTACTTTATACCTAGCCATCTGGTGAGGGGCAATCTCTTCCCTCTTGCCAAAATTATCCACAGCTGAGCCTTGGTTGCTTTGCTGCAACTTTTTGCTCTTGCCTCTTTGAAATAGGAGCCTTCCCCAGCATGCCTTTTTTCATCAGGAGACATTTTACATTCTCGATAAGCCTGGATAAGGCTCTTTTGGAAGCTAGAGGCTGTTGCTGTTTCTCTTGCATCTAGTAAGTAGTTGCTGCTTTTTATTTTTTTGTTCTTTTTGAGCAAGCTAATGAATGCCCTTTCCTTTTAGGGCTGTTTTTATGCTCCCCTTGGCCTTCATTTCCTTTTTCCTTTAAAAAGAAACCAAACTTTTCTTTTTTTCATGTTTTCAAAGCACTTTGAAGGGGAGGGAGGGAGTCAATCACTGCAATCCTTTGCTTTATTTCTACTACCAAAACTGTGCAATTCTGTCCGAGCTCTATGTCTGTGATCAGCATGGGTATCTGGAGCAGGGACCAAGCACCCATCCTTAACTCAAAGCATTTGTCAGAGAGATTTGCTAGCTGTTGTTGCCTTTCAAGCCTTGATATGGAATGGAAGGCTGGCTACATGTTTTGTTGATGTCCTTGGATAGCAAATCAAAATGAAAGCACTTTTTTTTTTTTTTTTGCTCAGAGAACAAGAGTCTTATCTTACCACCATCAACACCCCCAATCAAAAATAACATGTTCTACCTCTTTGTCCGATTTCCTTTTTTTTTTTTTTTTTCCTCCTAAAGATGCAAGCGTGTTGTTACAAACACAGGAAAATGTTTGGTTATGCTGTACATAACCTGTGTGTGAACTATACAAGCATAAACTGAGTGGTTAAAAGCTGGATGGCAAGTAAGAGAAGCGCATAAGCAAGCAAAAGTTGAGGGCTGTTTTCTCTTTAGCAAGCATGTGGTTGTTTTTCAAATTTTGACTTATTTAAATGTTTCCCACCAAATCAAACAAAAATGATATGCACATGAACGTAAGCATAATAACTGCCACCTGGAAGAACTGTGCTGCAGAAATCTAGACCTGCCTGTACTTAGTGAGGCAGTAGATTTTTGTTATTGTTGTTTATTTTAATGTCAAATGGACAATTTCCTGTCTGCATTAACCAGGTTGGTTAAATACTAAATGTGACCACCTTTACAGCTTCCCCTCCTAAGTCAGAAGGCTTCACTATTAATAATTATATTTTCATATAACAGCGTATACTATTAATTTCTGCAACTACCTTGTGCAAGGATCTTGCTAACCATTCGACTTTGTATCTTAATATTTGTTCTATTTGGTTAATCTTCAAAATACAGTAGATAAGATTTTAGGCGGTTACAGCACTGGTAAAAAATCCATAATTTTAACACTGCTGACTGACATGCTTTTAGAGAAAGCAAACTAATGCAATGGGATCGATGGTGTGTTCGAAAATGACACAGATGTATCTAGATATGAAACATGAGGGCAGCTATAACTGAAGACTGCTTATGTGAAAAACACTCTCTGGGTAACTTAAGTGGTGTAAGTTCAGTTAAATACCTCCTGGCAGAGACCCACTATGAGTAGCATTCTCTTACAAAATAAATTCATGGATAGATGGGTAAGGTGGTAGACGTGAGAATACATTAGTCTCACAACAGAGCGTGAAGCAGAACTGCCAAAATTCAGTCCAAAATTAACTTCAGCTTCTGATGCCACTATTTTTTACTGTAAGAGGCTCTGCTTCACTTCCTCTTTTACTGAAGGAGGCCTCACTGCTGTCACACAGCTCTACACTTAAAGCTCAAGTCCCGATGTGTTTCTGTTGCAGATGTTCAGCTTTGTTTATTCTCAAACGCACTGCAAAAACACAAAAACCATCACAGGTCTTACTGAAGCATTGCAATGCTTGCGGTTGTACCGGAGCATTCCTAAGTTAGACTAACTGCACTTAAAAGTATATTAATTTATTTATTTTCTCGTGTAAGTGTTATGTCACTTCTTAGTTCTGCCTGCTCCCATGAGCTAGTGGTTGGGAATGAAGCTTCAGTTGCTGAAGAGTAAGTTAGGCACGTAATAGGACAGGCAAGCACAGGCTACTGGTGTTTTTGTCACAGCTAAGTGGACACAGTACGTATTAACTAACTTGAAAGTACTGCTGTGGAAGGTAATGGAAAAGTAATGCAGAGTGCATCCTGCTTAGACTCGCACGGGCAGACAGGGACCTTCCTGGCTGCTCATCACTGCATGCACATTTAGACTGCGGGCGTGTTGTGGCACCGACGTGGTGCCGGTCTCATGGAAGACAACGACACGGACTGTCTGCGTGACTGCAGTCACTTCTGTATTCTGCTCTTTATTCTAAATGCCTGCTAAAGTCAATAAGTCAAAACTGGAAGGAAAGAAACACATGAGAAGCTCTAAACTGCATTTGCCTGAGATGCTAACATGAACATAAAATGGTTGAATGATACAGCAAAGCTGGTCTAGAAGAGAAATTAAAGAGAATATCAAAGTGAAGTCATATTGCACATGCTTGAACTGTATGTGCTCAGGGTTAGGAGTGTGTGCGCGCTCTTGTAGAGTTAGTGATATGAACCTAAAATGATTAACATTTCACCCCTATTCCTAACTTTGTAAAGTGCAGCTGGAGAGTCTGTTTCACAACCTCACCGTTAGAATTTTATGCCACTGTGAAACTCCACTAACAGTAAAACTGTCATATACCAGGCTGTTTTTATATCCCTTCCTAAAGCTGTTTCTGTAAATTGTACCAGGGCTTCATTCTTCTGTGTTTAACAGACCTGTCAGAAGCATGTGCGTTTGAACCTACTAATCTTAAAAATCCTGCGGCGTCTGAGGAGCAATTGCCAGGGGATCAAGAACTGATCAAGACAGTTATCAATGTCACTGCATCTGAAGTTCTTAGCAGGAAAAAAGAAATATCAGCCTACAGATGGCTTAGGGTGCTCATCAGTTTATGATGGGGGAAAACGCTGAGAAACTGCTTGCATGCTTAAAATTCTGCCTGTCTCAAATATCTGTGCACTCCCCATTTATGCAGTTGCTTTATGCTTTTAATGCTTACTTAAAACCCACATCACTTTCCAATGACTGGCCCTTTTTGAGGTGCCTAACTTGTTTCAGCTATTGAGCAGGGAGCTCAGGGGTGGAAACCATGTCACTCTGGCTTTCTCAGGTTTGCAGGGAAAGGAAGTGAGCTGAAGCACCATAAGCTCTGGTTTTAGCACCTCAACCATGAGACTAACTTTCTAATTTATGTTACGTGTATGAATAACTTGATGAATAGGGGCCTCGGATTCTCACGGTAAAACTTCTGTGGCATTACTATCAGCCAGATAAGGGTAGTGACTTTGTTTTTCTACCTGGTTCACTATTAGACAGCTGATTGAAAACTGAAAGTTTTTTCTTTAAAAGCTTTAACCTTCTAAAGACTGACCATAGCATCAGAATGCACATACAGGCAGTAAAATACAAGTTGTTTTGTACAACTGTATAGAAGCTGTTCTCCACCTGACCGGGGATCGTGGCTTACTGCTTCCCATAGAGGCTCAGTTGTTTTGCTAGATGCAGACCCTTAAGAGTAAGTCATGCCTCCAAACTGAGAAAAAATAGATGCCATAAAGCAATGCAGCTGCAAAACAGCTGTCTTTCTGACAAGCTAATTGCATTGTATGATTGACAGTGTCTTTGCTTCCACTGAACAAGTAAAATCTGGGCCACAATCAAGGTTGCAATGAGAACAAGAACTATCTCCCTGTGCATTGATTTGTGGCCACGGTACTTTGCATGCATCTTCCGATGTTGCAAACGGAAGAGAAAATATGCACGCTATTATTTAAAAAGTAATCATAATTTTAAGAAGTTTTTTAATTGTTTTGTAAGGCTTTGTATGAGAGATACTTTGTAAGGGAAATGTTAGTGTTCTTATGCATGAAGAGGTAAGGTAACAAGCTAGATGAGAACAGTTGGTCTCGGTAACTGGAGCTGTTATCCTGAAAAGGAAATGTAGATTAAATTAATGGGCCGACATAAAATCAATGGGCAAGAGCTGTCTCTTGTCTTTTTTCTCTGTCAACTTAGAATATGAATATAACCAGAAAAAAAGAATAATCATAGTTCCTACGAATTTTCAGCTGACATTTTATAATCTCAGATTTGAAATCTTCCAGCCCAAGCTAAATGCAAACTCAGAAGAGGGCTTAAACCCCCGTTTCAGCTTCCTTCCCTATAAAGTGAGGATTGTAACTGCTATTTATCTTCCTTCTAGGGTTAATGAGGGTTTCCCTGAAGCCATAAAGAAGGAGGGGATTGCCTTAGAGCTACAAATCAACATCTTTCGTAACTAAAGCTGAGTGAGGCTGCATCCCTGAGCCTTGCGTCCGTATAGCGAGGATACTGATCTCCGTCTGAGCTTGACTCAAATTCACCTGGACGTTAGTTTTCCTCTGACCTGGGGCTTTCTAGGCCTACTTTCCAGGACTCAACAGCACCTCCTGGCTTCTAGAGCTATGCGTACACAGCGCTCGTGTGTGGTGGTTCTGATTTATTTATTTATTGTTAAGCCACATGCGCGCACAGCGCCTGTCTGTAACTCACAAAACAGAAGCAACACATCTTTGCCGACGGGCTGCTCACGTTAAGCACCCCGAAGCAGCTCGACGGTGCCCTGCACCCTGTCCTCCCTGCCTCCCTCCCTCGGCCGCTCCTGGGGCGCCCCCTGACGGGCACGGCGCCGGGCACAGCCCTGCGCGCTCAGCACCGCTCCCGAGCCGGAGGGACGTGTGTCCTGCGGGGAGGGAATCGGGGGACGGGGATATAATGTGCTCGTCCTGCTCTTTCACACCTCCCCCCCCGAGCAGGCATTAAGACGGTGGTTAAGGGAGCGTTTCTTGGTATGGGACCTGCAAGGGGATGAAGCAGTATGTTTGTTGTACCTAAAGGGAAACGTTGTGCTACGACAGCTATAAAGCTGTTCTGTATTACTTTGAGGTTCTGATTAAACTGACAGAACGAACAGTTCCCGTAAATTCTTTTCCAAAAGAAAATTCTTTATTAACTGTAATTCTGTGAACACAAAGGCTCCTGGTGTTGCTGTAAATGTGCAATTCATCTAATAGAGCGTTTGCAAGTGGTAAGTAAATCAACTGATTTCCATTGTTCTTCTGTTGCTAATAAATCATTTTCCTGAAAGACGTTCAAAACAAATATTATAACTTCACGGTGAACAACACCCAGATGGGTTTCCTCATTTTAACCCCTTCTGTCCTGGCAGCTGCCGCACTTGGATGCACAGGCCAGGGGGCTGCAAGTTCCCCCATCCCTCTCCCTAAAGCTGCTCTGAAACCTGCTGCTGTGCTGAGGATGATGGTTATGCCATTTCAGTTGCTGCAATGTAAAATGGGGGCAGATAATTAATCTCTTCAAGCTGACAGACCAACAGGGATGAGGACGTGATGCATGGACCTACGTCTATTCCATAACTTCAGTCAAAAGGGACCTGGACAGCTACCTGGTCTGACCTCCAGTGCCAAATGTAGCGAGTGACACCAGGTTGCTCAAGGCCAAATACAGTTCAGCTAGGAGTATCTCCGTGGATGGAGACTTCACCACCCCCTCCAGGCCTACTGTGGCTGTTAATTCTCTTTCTTAACCAACACACATGGGCTGTCACTGCAACAGAATTAGCAAGGGATATATATTTTTTCCATTTACAAAAATGTTTGCTTTTTTTTTTTTTTATGGCTGAAATGTCTGTTGTTGTTAATATAACTTGATGTATCGAGATGACACTCCATGCTTTTTTGCCATATACATCTTAGCACTATGGGGAATGTGTATTTACATGGTGCTCTGAGTGCTGTGGGATATGCTACATTTTCACAATCTGCCTTATGTAAGTGTGTGGCACTTTCTACCAGTCAGAAGTAGAAACTGGGAATCCAGCTCTCCATTCACATGGAGAAGAGAAATGTAAATTTTTAGAACTATTTAAGCACCAAAGGATATAGCTGAACCTAGTAGAAATTTCAAGCATATCTAGATGGCTAGCTACTACTATGCTTCCTCAGCTCCTGCTCTTTATGTAAGAGAGCCTATATGAGGCGAGTGACTCCTGATCTCTTATCTTTGAAGGGCATGAGGATCAAATTGAGGGAATAAAGCAAACTGGGGGGGAGCAAAAGAAGTCTTCATTATACTTTTGTAGAGTCAAGTAAAGGCTCTGACATTCTAGTCTTAGTCAGCAGATACTGTGAAACTGAGACTTGTTGTGGAGTTCATATGTATGCTAGTGCACCTTTATAAGTAAGTGTACTGGACCATGTATCTGCAAACTCTAATCTTATTATAGGTGAATTAAACTGTAACAATTACATTACATAGATAGGACTAGAAATGAATTGCAATTTACACTGTGTTATTTATTCGTTTACTAGCTAACAAGTAGCCGAGACCCTGAAAAAGTATCCATATCTTGCTAATCAAATCTGATTCCTGCTGTCACTGTGTAATAAAATTGGAGATACGCTTAGGATGTTTCATATCTTGCTTTTCCCAACACTGCTCACATTAACACTTAACTTGGTAGTGAGCTGTGGTGCACTTAAGAGGAAGGATACTGGGACTTAAAATTAGTTTTATTTATTTATTTAAAAGATAGCAGACCATTTGCCATTATTTCATCATACTGTATTAGCACACTTCTTTCCAATTTCTTAAAGTGGAAGAACATCCACAAAATACTGGTATATTTTTCCAAAACATGCTGATAATGGCACTTCAAGTATCAGCTTATCTGTGTTAGAATTTGTATATGGTAGCAACTAAAACTTGAAAACAAAATTACAAAGTACAAAAAGTTTTTAATTCATTTTGGATAATGCACTGCCAAGCCAATCCTTGCATTCCAGACGTCCCTTTTTAACCTCTGATCACTCTCATCCTACCCTATGCAGGTGTCAATGGCTTGGTGTTGAGGGCTGCCTGTATTACGAGTGAGAATGTGCTGAGTAAGGGAAACACCAGAGCAGCAGGTGAAGACTTGTCACAGCAGAGTGACTAGGAAGGTCCATAGGGTGAAGGACTGGACAGGAGGGAGTAAGGAAAGTGCCATGAGATGCTGGGTTCTGTGGTTTATGGCACAGGCGGGCGTTGGGAGAACAAAGAACAAAACAATGTATGTGAGGAAGCACAGTGTAATATTTTGATGGTGGCCATGGAGTATTATGGATACAGGCAAACGCTACACAGCGTCATGGAGCACTGAACACGGAGCGATGCTGAGTGTACAATTAACCCGTCTGTGAAGGCTGGGCACGTGCCATGGGAGTGGCTGCATGGCAAGGGAGCCTATGGTGGGTGATGGCAGCTGGGAGAGTTCAGTGAAGCCCTGTTTTGGTGTGCAGACAGCTGAAAGTTTTATTTGGCCCCGAGGAAACGGACAGCTAAAATTTTTTGGCCCAGATAGCAACTAAAAGGACAGGGAGGACAGAGAATCCAGTTCGTTATTATAGGGTAAATTATTACAACCTTTTTAATGCCTCACATCTGGCTCTATGATGTTTGATGTAATGTTTTCTGAACTTAGTGCTTGCAAACAGCTTCAAGGTTTTGGGACACACTGTGATAACAAACACACAAAACATACAAAGAATAGATGGATGGACTTTCTTTTTCCCCCTTGTTCTTCCAAGTTCCTGGAAGCGCAGAGGATCTTGCCTTTCTGTGTTGGTTTTCCCAACCTCGTCCATTACCAAATGTGTGCCATCAGAACAGTCTCCCTTGCTTGGCTCAGTACCACGTAGGTCCCCTCTGATGGCTGCCTCCTTTCCTGTTTGGCGGTGTGAGGTGCCTTGGGCCAGGAGGCAAGCAGCAGTGTGTGGAGATCTTGGGTTTGCCCTTCTCCCTTCCTGTGGAGATGCAGTCAGTGCCTGGGTGTCCCCCAAGGCCTGTGTGCCCTCACAGCCTGAAAGGTGTCAGGGCTGAAGAGGTAGCTACTTGTCACACAGCTCACACCAACAGCACCTCTCACCCACCTGTATCTGTATAGTCTGTGTATGTACACACATGGCTGCTGCCAGCCACTCCTCACCACAGCCCCTCACACCAGCACTAGCCCCTCTCCAGCCACCTCTTCTCTCCTCCTCCTCCTCCTTCCCCTGGCCCTGCTGCTGCTGAGCCTCCAGCACCCACACCATGGCCGTGGCAGCGGCCATGCCCTCAGCTGTGGCTGGGAGAGTTGCTGTGGCCCCTCAGCAGCCGTGCTGGTGAGTGGCCATTTTGTGGTGGCACAGCAGGAGGTGTGCTGAGCCCCAAGATGGAGGTGCTGGGGGGTGGTCTTGGATGGCTGGGCAAAGCTGCTGGTCAGAAGAGGCACCTTCCCTGGCCAAGGTCTGGACAGGACAAGGATTTGCCTCCTTCCTGCCCTCTCACCCAGGGAGCTGATGGCCCTGGAGACAAGGGGGCACCCTGCTTTGTCCACCCTCACCCTCAGCTGTGTGTGTGCAATCTAGACCACTGCTGTGGGTCATCTCCAATTAGATGACCTTTAAATAAGAGAATGTGTCTTTTATTGTTCTTCCTATCAGACCTCCCCATGTGTCTGGCTGTATGAAGCCTTCCAAAGCTGTGGCGGACTGAGCAGGGAATGGGAGCTGCTTAGGAAAAATGAAGTGGGAGAGGGATAGATGCAACAAAATATGTGTAGGCATATTTTTCTCCCCTACGCTTGCCCCATCAAAAGTCCAAGCACCAGGGTTTTGGCAAGTTTTTTTAATAGTACTTTAGGTTGGTATCTCCTCAGTGGCAGCTACCAGTCCTTGGTTGTGGTCACAAACATGGCTGGTGTGTGTTTGGCAGTGAGGACTGAAAAAGATCTCTCTCCCATCCAGACTTGTTGTGCCAGGTGTATTTTTAAAATACAGTTTTTTAAAGTTTATAATAAAATTTTTGAGCTGTTGATGTGAGTAACTGTATAGCTGTTTGGTGGTACTAGATTATTTTCTGAAACAAGAGACTCCAAAATGGAGGTCTTCTGTGGTCTCCTGGCCCTTCCTGAGTCTGGTATCAAGGATCCTACAGAGATGGACCTGTGCAAGTCCCAAAATCGCTGTGAAGTGTTGTTTCTCTTCTAAGCTGCAAGGTTTCAGGGTGCTTGCACATGGTTCTTCACTTTTTGTGTGATGTGGCAGGAAGTTTTTTAGGATGGCTATGTTGTATGGGGAGAGAAATATGAGTAGCTAGTCTATACATCAGCCCTGATGTGAAGGGAAGCATCAGGCTGAGTCTGGTCATGGGGCATCCCTTGAAGACACCCAACAGTGGCCCAGCTCTGTACCTGTACAAAGCAGATTGGTTTTGAGCTTGCAGGTATGGCAGCTTAACATATCGGTCCCTGACAGCTGGCTACCACCCCTGCTGGAGGATAAAGTATAACCAAAATTGTGCGTTTGTCTCCTTGTGTTGCCATATTGGATGGGCTAAGTGTCAATATACTGATGACTCTGACCTTACGTAGTCACTTTACTCCGTTTAAAACTCATGTCTCTAAGTGTGCCCTCATTGTTTTCACTTCATTCCTTCTTTAGGATTTTGACCCCAGGGGCAAGTGCTGATTGATACCCAAACTGAATCCTGCCAGTGAGACCTGTGCAATATTTGCCACAAACTTCTCAGTACGTTGCAGAGCTGTGCACCCCCTAGTATGTGAGTAAGTGCTACAATAATAAAAGTAGTATCAGCCACTGGTGGGAGGGAAAAGCCTTATCTGGAGAAGGTGGTGGTATCTGATTTCCCTATAAGTACATATATATATATATATATATATAACAATTTTATGTATGTAAATACAGTGAGTTGCATATCATAATAGGATGCAATTTCCTTGTATAGTTTCCATACTGGCCATTTAACCCAGAATATGCATTGAAACCTTCACAGTCAACCTAAGTCACTAAAAATTGTTCCGTTATAAAGGTAATAGCTTTGCATTTCTAAGTGCTCTTTAAAATGCAACAGCGACATCTCTTTTTGCAGAAGTTAGAAGTCTAAACAGCATTTATCTCTGACAAAGCAGAAACATTCAAAGGAAAATGTGTATATATTTTCATCCTACTTTTTCCCCTTCTTTCTTCTTTGATTTAACAAGTGGGGCTAAGCAGCCAGAAATAAGAGTATATAACAGAAGAATGTTTCTGCAGGAACTAATAGTGCCCGTGTTCAATATTCACATACTATTCCTTTATAACATTTATCAGCAAAGAGGCTCAGAGTGCCTGACAGAAATCTAATCAAAGCCAAGCAGCTGTGTAAGATAACGTAAACTGAATCATAGCAATTTATGTGACATGTCCAATTAACATTTGGGGCCCTGCCTTTCAATCTGTCTCCTGATGACTGGACAGTACTGTTGGTTGTTAGCTTTATCATACCATTCAACAGAACACAACGAACTCTTTAAATTTTATTCTTTGAGTCCCCCCCTAAAGACTGCTTTACTGGATTCGGCTGTGTTTTCATAAACTTGATATGCTTAAAAGACTTGCTTTGGCCTTAGAAGGAAACAACTCTTTCTGGCTGACTAGGCTGGATTCTGGGACTCTTGGGAACCAAAAAATAATGGATTTTTTTTTTTTTTTTCTTTTAACTTTTGTGGGAATGTCAGAACTGCTGAAGCTCCAGAGCAGGTCTGTCAGATAACTTTGGCAAATTCTCAATGTGATAACTACAATACAATGCTGTACTGGAAAGGAAAAACCATTAGGAAAATAATAGTAACTAGTGTACTTTTTTATATCTGATGATGCACGCAATTTAGCAAGAAAGTAAAATAACATAAAAATATTGGAAACATTTATGATCAAAGAATAAAGCAAGATGGACATCAGCTGGTTTCACTAGAAGCTTGAATCACTGAAATTGTTCCCCTATACAGGCAGTAAAATTTTGTATTTCTAAATACCCTGTAAAATGCAACAAAGTGATCTTGCAGAAGTTGAAAGGCTATTGCTTTTAATTGTCATTTGTACTGATTAAAATTAAAAGTGCAAATTTCTATGCACTGAAATATGCATGCACATGCTGTGCTCTGTTGATTGTCTATTTTATGTCCAGCCTCTGGATACTGTCATATAAAAGAGGAAAATTTTTATATTGTGAAGGAGGTGCTCTTAAAAATCAGCAAAGCACAGCAGACGGGAGAAATAGTAAGTTAATCTGCTGTAAAGCAAGACATGAAAATGTGTTTTTCCTCATATCTGCAAAAGTTAGTGCAGTAAACATCTTTACTTCAAATAATGAAAATTCAAGAGCTGATCCCCTACTTCTCTCAGTGATGTGACTCATTTATGAAAAGGAAATTTCAACAATAACATTAATTTTTTTCTTAGTCTCTTTAAATTTTTTAGCAATTAGGTTTCTCTTTTTCATTTTTTTTTTCTCTAAAAAAAAGGCTAAAAATGTGCATTTCACAAAATGAAAGCAGTGAGACCTTTGTAATCCCAGGACTCCAGAATATGGGGAACAATAAAAAGTTTTGAAAGACTTGCAGTGCAGTTGTGGTAAAGGCAACATGTGGAACTGTCGCAGCAGTGATACGCGGCAGTGGTATCTAGCATTGGTCCTACTGTAGAAGTGGGAAATAATTATTACAGAGAAAACAGTGTTACTTTTTCCTCTGGTGGTGTTTATCTTGTCTAAGGCATCGCTGCTTCGGAGGACAGTAACAGAGAGAGGGAAGGATCTAGGAAGGCTGATGGACACTGTGGCCAGTGGGAGCAGAGTGCCATATACTTAGAAATTTTAAATCTGGCAACCTAAGTAGTGTGGAGCTGCCTTTCAGGGAAGCTCAGAAAGAGGTAGGGTAGCTGAGGGCTGGAGATGAAGCTGGGAGACAAGATGCTTCTGCTAAGAAAATATGATAATGTGACAGGGGGATAACTGCTGTGTTCCAGTAAGAGTGCAGCAAGAAATGAGTGATGTTCATATATCCTTGGTGGAGTCCCTGTACGGGGTAGGAACTCTGTCTGTGAATGGAGCAGAGTTCACTGAAGTCAAGCCCTTTATGCCTGCTCAGCTTGCAGTTCTACGTATTGTGACTTTCACTTTGGCATCTAAAGCCTTGGTCTTGCTAAAGCTCACTGAAATGCAGAGTGCTACTCCCACTAAGGTCAGTGGGATGGATCACCAGAGCAAAGTGGTGAGACTGCAAAAGCCCTTGCAGCACCGGCAGGGAGCAGGTGGGCCCATGGCGTATGGAGAGGCAGCTGCTGAGCAGCATGGTGTGTATGCAAAGCAGCTTCTGGAGCTAAAACCTGCAACTGAATTCACTGCAGGGCCTACAGACTGCTGCCATACATTTTATGTCCTGGATCACACGCAGACATCCATACCCCAGAGCAGTTGCGTGTGTGCTTGAGCCTTGCTGGTCAAAAGGAATTAAACGAGTCTTCAAAGTTCTTCTCGTGCTCTGGTGTTTTACTGGGCACGAGTGAGCCACTGGGCTGGTGCCTGTGTCTGGGAGGCACACGGTCTTTGTGCTTTCCAGCTGCAGGGAGGTGAATTTCTGTCTCAAAAAATAGCTTTGAGACAGAAGCAATTGAGTCAAATGCTCTCAACACTTGCTTTTGCACTTTAGCTATATTCAAAATAGAGCACATTCCAACTTAGTGCTTGCTCGGTTCTGCACCTCTGAGCAGACTGCCCCAAAGCTCCCAAATTTTCAAAGAGTTACATGGGGATTTATCCAGCCAAATCCCATTATAATCAATGGGAGCCGGGTGAATAATTACACTGCGGTTCTTTGTAAGTAACAGGGAAGGTTGCCGGTTATTGCTGATTGTGGTGCTGGCTTTTTGTAGATATAGATACACGTGTCTCTTGGGAACCGAACTTAGACCACCAGGTTATTTCACGTATCGGTGTAGTTTCCATGTTTACTGTGCGTATCACTTCAAAGAACTGAGGGTGATGACTTCTGGTCTACTGTGTTAGCGGTCCGTCTCCTCTCCATCTCCTGTTGTTTCCTTTCACAATCCGAGTAACAAAAAATGGTGGTGTAAATAGAGCTCCAACAAAGAGGTCTGTTGAGCCTGTAATGCTCCCCTGAAAGGAGGCTGTCTAGGGGATGAATGGGGCAGCCTCAGCCAAGCAGTAGCGGGGAAATAGATGACTTGGCATTGGACAGTAGCAGCCAGCAGGGTGCATATGCCTAGTGTAGTGACAAATAATGGTTAAGCTAGTCAGTTGAAGGACTAAATGAGAGTACATTGTCTAACCCTGTAACCGTAACTAAATTGTAACCTGAAAAGAGTTTATAAACATCTGGCTGCTGGCCCATCTCTAAAGCTTAATAGCTAAATCTGAGGTGCAGATTTTTTTTATTATTATTTTTTAAGGCTGCAATTTAAATTATTACTTGGAAGTGTTACAGGCTTAAGTAGATGAATTGCATTTCAGAGTTATAGAGTGTATTAAATTGTGGTTTGAGCACCTCTGCTGACTTTTCCCGTTAAATTAGTTTTCCTAAGATCAACATTTATGACTGACTCTGTTTCCATTTGGAAACAGACACTCATTTGGAAACTCATTTCGGTTTCACAACATCTTGCTGCTGATCTGATAGATCTGTTCAGTATTTCATAGAGAATTCTAGTTCAGTGATATTCCTTAACTCCACTAATTATTATATTCATGTCTTTATTCAGATGCTCACCTGTTTAAGCTCAAATGGAGTGACACATCTGTACATTTTGATTTCTCACAAATTTAGCAGTGGAAGTGCACATTTCCCTGTTCACTCGTATTTTATTTTAGTGTTGTAGTTCACTGACAATGAAAAGGATGTATCAGTTAGATTAATAAGCATGTGACCTCCTCTGCCGACTAGCTTTTCAATCTTTTTATAGCTCCCATTATTAATAGGACAGCATCTATGTGCTCCGCATTTGTTTTGCAAATACTTACAATTGTTGGAATCATTTTCTAATTACTTAAACAATGCACTGCAGCAGCACCAATTGAAATTCCTGTAGGCTACAGGCTTGCTAATTGTTTCCTTTAGTAAACCTAATTTATAGGGCTGTGCAAATAGTTGCGGGGTTTAAAGTATTTTGGCAGCTGAACTGAAAAAAAAATGTTATGGACTGAATGGAAACTTCATTTCTTTAGAATTGTCAGCACATCACCAAGGATTGGTTTGGGGTTATAGAAACATTTTTTAACACCTGGCAAACTGTTTCATTTGGTATTCAGGTACGTTTAATAAAAGCAAAGGATTAGATCATAAACATGAGAGGGAAGTAGTCCCAGCTCTCCTGTTTTATCCACTAGTTGAGTGACTAAGACGATTTACCTGGGATGTTAATAACTTTAATTTAAGACTCTGAAGCACTTCAAGATTTTAGTTAGTTTCCCCTAACACTCAGATGAAGGTCTTACCACTGGAAAGAAAGTATGCTGGAACGGAGCTCTGTTTCTTTCCTATGATGCCTAGATTAAAAAATATCCCCAGCAGATCAACCAAGCAAAATCAGAACACATGGATCAAGTTTCTTATGCTGAATTTCCTCAGATTATGAGTCTGACATGGGGCCATGGCACACATCTACAGGGTCAAGAGAGAGGCTGAGGATCAGAGGTGGTCTCTAACCCCCCTACCTCACGCTCTCTCACTGCTGTGCGAGTTGAGTAACCTAGTCATTAGGCCATAGGCTTATTCTTTCTCTGTCTGATTTCTTCTATGATTTCATACAATTTGGAAAAGCTTCAGTAGCAAAGGTCACAAATGAAATACCCAGCATACTCTCCATTCAAGTGTGTAGCTGGCAATTCCTCTGGTTATTGGTTGAGCTCTTGATTTAAACTAGGGCGCAGAGCACAAGAGGGAGGAGAGGACAAGTCTAAACCGAGTCCTCCCACAGCCTGGACAACTGTCTGCCATCTTGTCCCACATATCTATTTGAGCATGTATGAGTATAGGTAATGCCAGTGATTATTGTGCAAATCTGCTACCAAAATTGGAATTTTTAATTTCAGAAATGTCAACCCACAGCCTTGGAAGTGGAAAAGAAATTTGTGACATGAATTTGTTTGTGTCATCCAAACCAACGAACAATTTAATGAAAAGAAGTTCAGCAAGCTGTACTTGGTTAAAGGAACTTTTCATAGTGTGAAGATTGACCAAGACAGACCTTGGGTTTTCAATTTACCTGAAACCCCTATCAATGCTATAACTCTTATAACATTTTTTTCAAGAGACTCTTGCTCTGGGAAATCTCCGAGCAATATTGTACATTTGGGGGAACTTGTTCAGAAATAGAAAGTAGTCTTTTACAAGCTATTTTTTGTTTGTTTGTTTTCTATAATTTTTACAGTCTCTGGAGTAAAAACAGCTGCTAACAAGGTCTCATTTTTAACTTTTTCTGAAGACTATGCATTTTTATAGCCCTCCGGTTTACCTCCTGCATTTTAGAAATCTCAATTAATAACTTCTATTTTTTTCCCCTTCTATTTTTTTCAGGACCTGATAGGATTGATTTAAAGACACATCTGCTATGTCTTTGTTGTTGTACTCGGAATGCTTTGAGAGGCAAGTAGGATACAAGAAGAGGACACTTGGTCAGGTGCAGACCTAAGCATATGCAAACTTTTTGGTCACTCAGGTTCTCAAGGTCAAGTCCAGCAAATCTGACTCTTCCCAAAGGTATTTTCTTCTCCCCCATCTGCAACCTCTCTGTTAGCTGTAGCATTTATACCGTAACACAGGGAATGAACACGAAACATTAAACTAACAATTCCATCCTGGGATTAAGGTGGCAGTGGATGACTTAAGGACTGTGCAAGCCCCTACCCCAAACTGTGTGTTCAGTGTGACCTGTTGTATCCCTATCTCTAAAGATAAACTTGAAGAACCAGCCCTCCTCTGCCTTCCCAGAGATCTGCACTCTTATCTCTAGTCGTTGTTCACCAACACTTTTATCTGTCAAAACCCTCTCTGCTGCCCTAGCAACAAGCATCCAGGCTCGTTTCCAGCTGACATAAGCTTCCTGCCACCTCCTGATGACAAGTGCTTCCAACATTTCCAGCTGTCAGACTTTCAGCATCTGCTCCACATGTCACCAGGATGACTTTGCCGATCCTCAGGCAGCGCTGCTCTCAGGCAGTTGCCTGATGCTATATGGTGACAGTGACCACATCCCAACAACAGTCTGTTGTCCACCTCTGTGTGCTGAAGCAGTGACAGTCAGGGTTGCTCTTTTTTCCTTCTCCCATCTTCTGTTGTTTTATTTATGTGCAGGTATATGTTTTATTCAGACTTAGTCAGCTATGCCATTAATGCTATTTTAGAACAGTGGCTTCAGTAGCGATCTGTTCAAAATGTTTCTCTTCTCATTGGATTTTGAGCAGGAGTGCCTCTTCTAATTTGTTAATATTCTTAATTTGTATATAACATGATATTTGGAAATGAAATACTGTTCCTCTTGAAGAGTCAACGTCTTCAATAGTCAATACTGGACTTACTCTACTTCTATTAACATGTGTAGGATTTTACTGCTGATTTCCAGCTCTAGGCCATCATTAAACACTTCATAAAGTCTACCTAGAGAGTGTGTTGGTACCAAATTCCCTGGCAAATCTTGTCCTCTTTTTTTCTCTCTTTTTTTTTTTTTTTTTTTCTCCAAAGCTTTGTTTCTGCACTGTCTTTTCAGTAGTGTGTCAGAAATGGAATACATCAGCCAGCTGAGAATCTCCCATTGAAGTAGATTATGCCATTATGGTATTCACCAACACCTTCTGCTTATCTCTTTTTCGAGTGCTGCTGTATGTAAAGTTTTCCACAAGCTCTCCTAGATCCTTTTTCTCCTTGAGAGGATCAAAGATAGAATGCGTGTGGGAGAATGGCAAGCAGGAGGAGCCCAGTTTGCAAATGCAGCAGGCCTGGGCCTCAGCGCTCAGTCTTATCAAGATTACCATAAAGCCAGAAAGGTGTATTCTTCATGTCCAAGATACAAACATGCTGAGCCCTGCCCACAGATAGTCTGATAGTAAACTGACATCTGAAGGGGTCCAAGCTGCTGCTCTCCTGCCATTTGGGAGCTCACAGAGCTGGAGCAGCACCCCAGCTCTTGCTCCATGCCCCGTTTGAGGGACAGGTCCCTGGGAGAAGGTCCCCTTCCTGTGCTGCAGGGAAAGGCTAGGGAAACTTGATCCTGAAAGCTCTTCAACAGCTGTCACCAGCCTACTGACATCTTTTGGTGCTAGGCAAGTCGTAGCAGCAAATTGAATCTGAGCCTCCTGTTGAGTCCAGCTGTTAGGATGCTCTTTGTGTGACCTACCTGCATCTGATGGTGCAGCCACGGGACTGCGTGGTTTCAGCTGCTGAACTGGCCACGAACCACTCACCGTATTTAGTTGCACTTACTCAGGGCTGACTTGGGGTTGGGTAAAAGAGATGAGCTCACACCATCTGCATTGTGTGACTGCTGCATCTGCCATGAGGAAGGTAGCTGGAGCACACAGCTGGAGGGGAGGGCAGCAAAATGGAGCCTGTATGGAGCAGCTCACAATTAGGTACAATATGTGCACATTAAGTGTTGTTACTGTTAGGTGAAGTTCACCCTAAGATAGGTTGTAGCAGCACAGGAGAAGTGCTGCATTGCAATTCATATTCTTGATGTCTCCCCTGATCCTTTGGAGTTTCATATGAGAGAAAAGGCAGTGTCTCTTCCATCTTCCATTCTGAGAAATCTCACTAAATAACAGACCTTTTATTAATTATAGTAACATTTCTGACTTTTATATTCCTTTTTCTTGTGTGTGCTAGTTAATTGCAGCTGTTACCGAACAAATCCTATCAATGAATGTAATTTCCTGCTGTGTTGTGCTGTAGGAAGCAGCTTTTCAAACAAATCTTGTCTTGCTCCTCTCCTTGATGATGAGGACACAGTACACAGTTGAGAAGGATACTAACCTTCCAGAAATACTTCTAAAGCTCAGTTCTGGATCGACAGAATTACTTCAATGCAGCATTTTCTCATGTGCTAATTTTGGAATTCTGATCTTACGAATATCTGAAGCCTGCTTCCGTGGAGGAGCCAGGACAACATTTCAGCTCTCCCAGTATGTCATATATGCTAGTGAAATGATGGAACAAAAGGATTAAGGTAATTTTAACTTTTCACACTTGTGGATCAAATTATGATACTTCTATTTGCTCACATCTTCAACAGTCTAGATCCTGTTTCCAAAATCCCTGGGTGCCAACTACACTAAACTCTCTGAGGACATATGTGATGCAGCCAAGTTTTTAAATATATATGGATATGTCAAACAATGGATAAACATCTGTAAGCATCTAGTAGCATTTCACATAACTTTTATACTGCTTCCAACAAAAATGAATTTTGGTCTTTTCATTGTCCAACTTACTTTAAAAGCAAAACCTAAGAATACTTTGGAAATGGAGCTTATGCTTCAGTTATGTAGACTCTTTTCAAAACCCACGCTCTATTTCAAAAATCCCCATTGTGCGAAAAAGCACCTTGAATATCACTGTGATGATTGCAGTGTTACAGTTCATAGAATGTGAGAGTATTGAAAATCTTTCTCTATTGAAGAGTCCAGCACCTGAAGGAAACAAAGAGGCTGTGTGAGGCTATAAGATTCTCTCCAAAATCATTTGCTTCTCTTGTTCAAAGCAAATTAATACCACCGCCGCCCCCTTCTTAAATTACAGTATGTTTTCTTCTCTTGCTGATTTTTTTGGTTGCTCTAGTTCCTGAAACTCTGCCTCTCAAAACTCTTGCTTTACCTATTACAATTAGGCTATTGTTTTGCTTAGTAAAGTGGCCTAACTTAATTCAGGTTTATGCCTCAGAGTAAACTGAAATGATTAATAGCTCAGTGTGTGCCTAATGATGTGAGCTCTACAGCCACTAAAGCACCTGTCTCAGTGTGTAACCAGCCAGGGTTCGCTATTGTGCATGGCTGGAGATTCACATTACAAAAAAAAGGCAATTAGACAGCGCTAGGGATTTGAAGCAAGCTAACAATGCAGGGAAACCGTCAGGGATGGATTAGTTATCTCTTGCCTGATAAAAGCAGGTATCAATGGAAAACTCTAAATTGTCCTTCCATAGTGGCTCCATATGGAAAGCTTAATGTCTAATGAAGACTGCCAGGGGTTAACCTCTGGAAACAAAGACCTGGAAAGTTGAAAGCGTTTGAGCTTAAATGAGCATTTCTGCTACCTTTTCAGATCTTTCCCAAGAGTTGTTGCAAGTTTTGGTTGTAATTCTAATGGAAATGTGTCCAAACAGAAAATACTCCATGATTTTAGCATCACCTTCGTGGATTGAAAATTATTCCAAAATGATGATCTGAATCATTTAGGTTTTGAAAGAGCTGCATTAATATCATTGTCCTATCATGTTTTTTCATAAGCATATGTGCTCTTCCTTAAGTCTGGTCTGTACGACACAGAGCGCGCCTCCTAACCTGTGCTGGTCTCTCTTACAGGACAGCTTTTCTGTGCGCACGGTAATTGAAGTTTGCTCCATCAGCTGCGTGGCCGTGCAGCTTTCTGTGTAGGTTGGTTATTTTGATCGGCCGTGAGAACGATGGGCTGGCTGGCTGATTGCTGAGGTGTTCCTCCTGGCTGGGTGACAGCCTTGCTGGCTGACCTCCGCCAACCGCCTCTAACTCGGGGGGGGAGGAGAAACACTAATGTTTTTTGAGGCATCTAGGTGATTTAGGAGCCCACAGCTCACCCTGAAGGGGGTTGATGCATTTGGAAAATGTTACCCTATTAAACTTACCCCGAAGGGATATAGCGTGGTCTAATTTATGTTTGTGAGGCAGCTTGAGGTCTTGGATTCCTATGATGTGAATGTCTTGCACTCTTCATCCGGAGGCAAACAAGATCCATTCCTGTGGTTGTTTCATCAGACAGTCAGGCAGTACTGAATCTACATTTGCTGATAAGAAGGCAACTCGTAGATAAATCATAGAGGCATATCTCTGAAGCCTAGAAATGAGAGCCTCTGGCTCCAAAACCAAAAGCTTGGGCTGCCTGACCTGAAGGAGGCCGCCTACTGCTCTGGTAGCAATCAATCCATTGCTCTTCCTCTGGCATTGCCAGCAGTGGACATGTCACAGGGGTTCACAGGGCTGGTAGGATGGTGAGGATGGCAGCAGAAGGAGCAACCAAAGGGCTGCCCTGACACTTTTAAGGAGGTATCTCATGATCCAGCAGGCAGTGGGGGATGATGAGGTGGGGTCATGGTGGCTCTGCTCTTGGCCGGTGCCTTATATGACTACAGAGAGGTAGTGAGACATCAGGAAGAGGGTTGAGATAGGTGCACCATGGTGGGGGAACACGGGGTTACAGCAGCAGGGCTGAGATGTGGGTGACCTGGCTGTGCAAGGGAAGGTGTACTTTCATCTGTATGTTCTTTTTACAGTCTATACTCTTTAAAAGCCTGTTGCAGAATAAGGCTAGTGGCAGTGCCTGCGGTGACTGGTACGTGTCTGTGGCAGTCCTCGTGGCATCTAACCGCCCTCCTGTCCTCACAGAGAATCATTAATTAAATTTAAATGTCTCTTGCTGGATTTCCCACATGGGTCTTCTCATGTCTTAAGCTGGTCATTAGGATTTTTGTGGCTTGTGCGTAGTTATGCCGCACGAGTCCTTTAATAAAACATACTGAGGGAGAAAGTGTCTGCATGAGAGGGGGGGAGAGAGGGGCTGAGTGGCTTCTCTGTGGGTATGTGAAGTGAATGAGAAGTGGGGGAGAAAGGAAAGGATTAAGAAGTAATTAAAGGATAGAGAGGATGATAAATAAGGAAGAAAGGAAAAGACTGCAAGCAACATTGCTCATGGGTTTTAAATTCGTATTTAGGCAGTCATTTTTTTATACACTTGGGGGGAAAGAAGAAGCTGGAGGGAGCCTTGAATACTATTATGACTTCAAATTATGATCTTAGTGCAGCCTTGATTATATACCATTCTGATTGCTGTGGTCTAGTGATTAGAGCATAAAACTTGGAATCAAAAAATACACTTCTTTTCATGACTGCAAAGGACTTGCTGGGTGGTTTTGAGTGAGTTATTTCACCTCAGTGTGCCTCATTTTCCTGATCTGCAAAATTGGGATATTAATGCCTACTTTTGTGAAGGCAGTCTGAGAAACTTAAATGGAAACTTCTGTATAAATGTCAAGTATCATTATTATTGTTCTTAAACTAATTCATTGTAGTCAACTGCTTTTATAGTTTTTATGAAAGCAAATACAATGGAGCTACATAATTGGCTGCCTAACAATGTTTTTTTAATTAGAGGAAGACAAAAAGTGTCTGAAAAAACGCAACAGTGTGTTGCCTGTTTTCATCAATTGCAAACAAATTTCTGCTAGAACTGAAGCGTACCATACCAGGTAATGAAGCAGCTCCAAAACAAGTGCCAAGCACTGATCAGAAGTAACAGGTCCAGATAATTTTTTGTTTTGTGTTTTGTTCACTCTTTGCCTGAAACAAAGATTTTCAGTTATTGTTGTGTGAATATGAGTAAGGGTAAAAATATGAAAAATGTCTGTGTTTGTTTCTTTACCAGTATATGTGAGATGAAGCTTCCTCAGGCTGTGACTTTGAAATTCTGATTTTCGGTTGAATAGTTTGCAGTGTCTGGTTTATACAACTTTGGAAATGGATTGTATAACACCAACCCTGATACTCCCTCTCCTTGGCAGGGGGAGTGTTACCCGTCTTTTACCATGATGCTGTTAGAACAACGTAATGCAACTTAACTGGGAAAACGCGACTCCATTACTCCTGACATTTGCCTAAATCCTGCTTATCTGAAAGGTAATCCCACCACTGCCAGTTCACCCTGGGGGTGGATAGTCCCAGTGAGTCAGTCCAGGGCCTCCCGTGGAAGGCTTTATCAGCTGGGGTATGCTGCATGGCAGAATGCTCCTAATCCTGGACACTGATTATACTCGTGAAATTGAATGTTTGCTGGTCTAGTGTATTCTTGTTCTCCTGAATTTGTCCTGACAGGAACAGGATTTTGCTGGTGTAGCGGTGTTTATTTTGTGGTGTAGGAAAGGGAATGTTTTTCTAAGATGGAGCGATGTTGGTCATAGATAATGTCTTTTCATACATCCAAGCCATTTGGCAAAATTCTATTATGTAGTCTTGGCCTCAGTATGACCCCAGAGCGAGTAACTTGTGACCTGTCTGTCCTCATCAGCATCAGTACTGCTGCCTTCTAGGACAGCCCAATTAAGATAATTTTATGGTTGCTGTAGGAGGACTTAGTGTAAGGCAGGCTGAGTGGAGCAGTCCTGGTTGTTCGTTTTCGGTCCCCAAAGTGCGTGTTGCAACTGCTGCCTCTTCAAAGTGCTTTCCTCTACCAAGCAGCACAATCTTATTTTCTGCAGGCTCATCTTCAGACAGCTCCTCTTTTTCTGTGAGCTTGTTGCCGCTAAAATACCCAAGACCCATTCAGTGACAGATATTATGTGCCGAGTGAGATGGGTAGGGCTATGTGACATCTGGATGATGATGAACACGGTACTGATATTAGAATTGTTACTCCCTAGTGTGAAAAGATTCAAATCTGTTTCCCGAGAGGCCAGGTCCATTCAGAAGAAAAGTTGTAAAGACATTTCAGCAATGCACTGGCCTTTAAATAGAGATAGTGTTTCATAAAAGAATGCAGAACCATTTTGGAATGGGCCTTTTTATTATTGTTGTTGTTACTTTATTTCTGAGGATGTTTGTAAGGGCTAATCTTGTCTTGCTTGTTCACAGAGTCCTACCATTGTTTGTGTTGGGTGTAGTGACTGTATGAAGACATTGTAAGAGGGCAAATGAGACTTTTTTTCTAAAACAAATTTAACATGGTATATCTTTAGATTTTATCTTCTTATTATAACACTGAAAAAAATCACACCAAATATATGAAATTAGTATGACATTTTACTTTTAAAAAATCTAGGGTTGGATTTGCATTCAGTCTTTAGTTAGCATAAAACATTGTTCTTGGAAATACCGAGCTCATTCTCTCAGTGAGGGTAAAAGGAATTTTACATGTGAGACAGCACTGGGAAACAAGACTTTTTCAGGGTAAATACAATAAACGTCTAGCAGGTAATGCTCTTCCACAGACAACATGCTCAAAGACATTGCTCCAGTTACACTATTAGGTAGTGCAAATGATGTTTTATTTTCTAAGAATAGTGAGTGTACATACACACAAAACAGGCCTTGTTCCTACCATTTAAATTATTGTGAGTTGTTACTAGCAAATGAGATTTTTCAGTCTACTCTTGAACTCCTCGATATGACTGTTTCAAGTGTAAGGAACAGATAAATGGATTTGATTTGTAAGCAAATGGTCTCATTGTCATTCCTCTTCAGCAAAGAGCAGGGTCTTCTGAGAAGATGGGATGAAACTGCAGGCAGTCAAACAAAGAAACCACAGAAAACTCTTAGTGCTGAAGAGCTCAACAGAAATATATTAAGATGAGGTAACTGAACCTCAAGTCCCATGTCTCATGGGTTGGTCTTCAGGGAAATGAGGTCCAATATGTTTTATTTTTTTTATTTTTATTTTTATTTTTTGATTGCAGCACTAGATGTTTCACCGTGCTTCTCTGTTGGTGATTTGGGGTGGAAGGGCAAATTGTGCTTTGCCATGACAAAGCCCAGTTGGTCATCTTTCTCCCAAAACATATTAAAGTGAACTCATTCCAAAACAGACCAAGACAATGGGTAAACTATGATGTAAAGTTTATATACAAGAATATAACATTTATCTGGAATATTTACAAGGTTAATTAAAGCAATATTTTACAACTCTTTCAGGTTAACCACTAGGTATATTACAGTTAGGCTACAGATGGTTTAATTTGCAAAATAATAAGAAAAAAAGTTGCATTCAGATGAACCAGCTCCAGAACCTGTTCATTTTTTTTTTTTTTTTTTTTTTTTTTTCTCTGAGAGAAGGGCTCAGACTTGTGGAAAATAAAACATGAGAATGGTTAATATACTCTTATTGATGCCTATGTATCACATGCAAGAGTCGTAACATGACCTTTATAGTGTTAATATAGATGACAAGCCATTTCACCTCAGTGAAAGAGTCGTACCCCCTGTGACAGGCCAGTTGCACATGTGGCTGTCTTCTCTGCGTCTCCTACTTCTGCACAACAGACATGCATGTATACAGAGAAGCAGCAATATAAATGAACCAGCATTACCAAAATAAAGAGGGAAAACCTCAGACCAAAGTCACATTTTGCAACCATAAAAAAAAAAAAGCTTTAAGTGAGATACTTTAATACTTCCCAAAAATAGTCATGATTTTTTTTTTTTTATTACACTTTAACCTATGTACAGAAACAGAGGGCTCCCTCCCCTTGGAGAACGGTCGCTGCATCTCCTGCCCAGGGCATCTCGAGGCTCAGAGGAGCCGAAGCAAGAAGGTGCGGGAGGCCCGGAGAGCTCGGGACAGAGGAGGCTGCTGGAGGCGGCCAGAGCCGAAGCCACTAACACTGCAGTTTGCGGATGCTGCGGGAGAACCGCTTAAAAGCCCGCTGCCCTTTCTGCCACCGCTTCAGCGAGGTGATCACCAGTTCCCCAGCTTGCTTTTGGCCCATCACCAAGTAGGGGACGTTGATGTCGTTCATCTCGTCGCAGGTACACTGGAGGCCACCTTTGAGCCAGAGCACGATCTTCCTCAGATCCCTTTCCGTCAGCCCATTCAGCTTGTAGATGGTCTTGCTCTTTGTTTCGGGGGTGATCTTGGTATCCCCATTGATGTAGGCAATCTCCTTCACTTTTATCTTCAAGGCTAATGGAGTGAGGGGAGGGGGGAGTGGGATGAGGGAGAGAGGGAGAGAGATTGAGAGTTTTTTTCCCATTAGTGCACATAAAGAGGACCTGGGGAGGGAGGTGCTCTATTGCTAATTAAACTGTCAGGGCTGACAGAAGAGGCAGCAGGTGGCTCCATTTCTAAAGCCACAAAGGGCATGCAAGTCATTTCAGTTTGAATCAACCTTAGGACTGAGGGTTTTGGGGTTTCTTTTCTCCTCTTTCCCCTCCCCCTCTTTTTCCTTCCTTTCTAAATTAATATTTTCTCCAGCTTTTCTCCTGTTTGCAAACAGACAGAGGGCAGCTTTGTTACGTTAAGCACTGCTCTGTTTTTTTTTTTTTTTTAATTTATTTTTTATTTTATTTTTATTTTTTATTTTTATTTTATTTTATTTTTTTCTGGGACAGGACTGTCTTCCTGAAACCCTAGAATATGAAGGGGAGGCGGGGAGGCGAGTACCTAAACCTAATCTGAAACCTGATCTCTGCTGTGGCTGAAAACTTCTAAACTTAATTTATTAGGTTGGAGAGGATTTTAGGCAAACCTGCAAGGAAATGATATTTCACATGCATTGTTTTTTTGAAAGAATAGATCCAGCGGAGGGCAAATTGGTCCAACAGCTGCATTCGATTTGGTGAAATAACTAGGAGGGGGATACAAGGTTCTTTAAGAATCTGTGGGGCATGTTTAGCTTTAGGAGGATTTATCTGAGTGCAATTTGCCAGGTCAAAGCTATTGGTTGTTTTAGCAATTATGTCCCACAAGCAGGGTTCCAGGTTTTGTTTGTTTGTTTTATTTTGTATTTTAGAAAAGCTTTTGAGTTATTACAGATATTTATAGTACAAATCTGTCTCCAGGTATAAACACTGACCTCTTATAAAAGGATTCCCCTCCCTATTCCCCTTTTCTCTTGAAATGCTAATGTGTGGATAATGTGCTGTTCAGTTGTCTGCATTGAAGGGGCTTTCTTGTCCTCTTCTAACCCCAGATCTTCACATTAAGTTTATATCCCCAATTGTCTGTGCATTACTTTCTCTGTCAAATGATATATAGAGCTTCATTCTTAATCTGCGGAGAAACTTTCTTTCTAGCTACACGGTGAGATTGGTCATGCGGCTCTTTCTCGTGTGTCTAAGGGAAGCTTTGCTGTACCTCTCCCCAGGCAATAGTCTAGATGAAAGATTCCTTTTTTTCATTTCACTTTCTATTCGGCTTGCCTGCAACATCCACATAAAAGAGCACTGCTTCGAAACAGCACTCAGAAATGGACTCTAACGGGGCCACTTTTTATTCGGAGGTGCAATTTTGCATTTCCGGACTGGAACAGTTGGACGCAGAGGGACAGACGGGTCCATCTGCAGACGAGACAAAGCCCTGCCTTTATTCAGGCACTTCTCTCTGACTCCTCTGGGAGTTCTACCTGCTCCTAATCCCGCAGCTCTTAACCAAGGGGCTCTGCTTCCACTTACCAAAGTCATTTTTGCAGAGGTTTTCCACGATGTCATTATCGTCCTCGTTTTTGTTCTTGCAGGCATCGCAGACCTTGGGTGCTGGAAATGCAAGGGACAGTGCTCGTCAGGCTCGGGGAGAAAGGAACAGCAGGTGGCGTTGGGAACCCTTGGGGGAAACCCTGGCGGTTTTTCCATCCCTCGACGGACGGACAGACAGACTGCGCGCCTTCTCCCACCCTGCTCTGCCTTTCCACTTGGCCGCCCCTCACCCCGGCGGCAAGCCGCTGGAGGAGGGCGCACGGGCTGCTTTTAGGGTCACACCTAAACCCAAACTTTTTGCTGTTGTTGTTGTTGTTTAAACGGGGAAAGACGAAGAAGGGGTTTGTGGTGGGGGGGAAAGACGAAGAAGGGGTTTGTGGTGAGGGGGAAACATCGGCTTGAGCACCGATCTTTGCGGGAACAGGACGCTCCCGTTACCGGCTTGGGGAGCTCGAGTGCGGGGCTGCAGACCTTCTCCCTGGTTTGGGGGCAGGCTGGGAGCTGCGGAGCGGTGCCGGCCTCAGCCCCGCACCCCCAGCTCGGGGGCTGGGGGCTCGGGCACCGCCGCGGAGCTGAGCGCATTGATTGTGGGAATCCCGGGGGGGGGAGGGTTCCCCCGGACCCCCGAGCGTGGGGCAGCGCTGCGAGGGCAGGGGGGCGCCCCGGCAGGGGGCTGCCCCTACAGGGGGCTCTTACCTTCCCTGGTGACCGGCAGAATGTGGTCGCTGCTGGCCAGCGGGATGCAGAGGTCGTTGTCCTTGGGGAAGCGGCTGCAGTCCAGCATGTCGGGCCAGGGGAAGCCGAAGGCGGACATCACCGGGGCGCAGCTCTCCTTCACCTCCTCGCAGAGCGAGTGGCACGGCTGGATGATCTCGTCCAGGTCGTCGATGCAGACGGGGGCGAAGAGGGAGCAGAGGAACTTCCTGGTGTCGGGGTGGCACTGCTTCTGCACCAGCGGGATCCAGGTGGAGGCCTGCTCCAGCACCTCCTGCACCGTCTCGTGCCCCAGCAGGTTGGGCAGCCGCATGCTCTGGTACTCGATGCCCCGGCACAGCAGCATCGGGGCGGGGATGGGCTTGCAGTTGGAGCGCTTGTAGGAAAAGTCGGGTTCCCCGAAGGGGAAGAGCCCGGCGGCCGAGCCCAGGCAGTGGGAGGCCAGCAGGAGCAGGGCGCAGAGGCGGCGCTGCATCGCGGGGCGCTGCCGGGGCTGCTCGGGGAGCTGGGTACTGGGGTGCCGGGGTGTCGGGGTGCCCGGGTATCGGGGTGCCGAGCGGGCCCCAGCCGGGGCTGCTGCCTGGCAGACGGGGACGGAGGCTCTGAGCGAGATGCGGGGGCAAACGGGAGTTTGCTGGATTTTTTGTATGCAAATGGCAGGGGGAGCGGGGGCTGGGAGGAGCCTGGTGACAGCCATCCAGAAAGGATTGGTCACTACTTTCTTGCTCTGCTTTTGCTCAGGGGGATTGTCTTTTGGCAGGAAATCCTTGCGAGAAACGGTGCCGGGCGCGCACGGGGAAAGGGGGGAGAGATCCCCGCGAACAAAGAGCCACCAAAGCCCTCGGAGCCCCTCGGCCGTGCAGGGGGGCTGCTTTCGGGTGCCGGGTGCTTCGAGGTGAGCTTTGCAGTTAACCAGCCTGCCCTGCAGCCGCCGGACCCTCCTCTGCCCCCCGGCCCGCCGTGCCCACGCTTGGTCCCTTCTCCTCTGGTGGAGCCGTGGTGATGCAGCCGGGGCCGCTTCCCCAAACCTGGGGCCGAGCCAGCAGCTCCCCGGGCCCCCCGAGGGTGCTCACAGGGCGGGCAGCGGCTGCGGGATGCCGGCTCCCTCGGCACCCCCCCCGCCGCCGCAGCGCCCCTCTCCGCAAGCTGCAGCGAGCACCGGCTCCCCGCTGCGAGGAGCAGAGGGCTGCTGCTGGCAGAGCCGGGCGATCCCTGGAGCTGCAGCCCCTGGGTGGCCTCCACCACAAAAGGAGGCTTCCCCTGGGTGCGAGAGTCCAAGGGCTTTTGCCATCCCATCACCTGGCACGTTCTTCTGGGGCCAAGAGCGTGGGACTGGCCCCGTGCCCGCAGGCACGTCCCTGCCCCTTCACTCCTGTCTTCACCTAGAAACTCCCTCCAAGAGTTATGTTGGTGTTGATTTGCCTAAAAGGGAGAAACAACAGACAAGGCGCTGGGGTCACAATGCAGCTCCAGCGCAGTTTGGGTATTTCTGGGATTTTTAGTAAAATTATTTATGGGATTATTATTGAAGAGAGTAGGCCTGTGTAGTATCATTTTGTGGTAAGCCACATTCATTAATCAGCTACTGAATAGATCTTCTTATAGAGATGTTTTATGGGAAGCCAGCCTTCCTGCTGTGACTTCTGTAAATTGCACAATCCCTGTACATCCAGTGTCCAGCCTGGTTTGGTCACTGCTTGCAGCACAGGAAAGGGATGGGACCCACGGTGTCCCCAGGGAAGGCAAGGGGCAGCTGTGCTGAGTGGCCACAGTGTTGCCCCAGGCTGGCTGTTGGCACACGCCAAGGCCAGTGCACGCTGTTTCGGGGAAGATTTCAGCATGCTTTCCTGCAGGGCGTGCTCACGGGTGTGATCTCCCTGCAGGCCAGCCTCTCTGTTACTTGAAGTTGTTCCAAACCTGGAAAATAAATACCCTGAATATCTAACATCCCTTGTGGAAGTGCTTAAAAGTAGTGCATTTCCTACAGCTCCACATACTTTTGCCATTTATTGTCTGCATTCAGTTCGTTCCTTTAAACAACATACCTGTAGCTCTCGGCCTCAGTTGGCTTCCATGGCACCAAGCCCTACAGATGACTTACGGTGCTCAATTTAAGCCCATTTTGCCAAGTCCTGAGCGCTGCCAGAGCTTGTATCTGTTGCCACTTGCAGGAGATGTCACCTCCAGCATCCTGGCCTTGGTCCCCAAACTCTTCTTCAGTCCCCAAACTCTTCTCCTTCAGAAAGGAGACCTACATTTGCTTTTACCCTGAGTTGGGTCTCTGTAAATGGACTTTTTTTTTTTTTTTTTTTTTTCCTCTTTCTTTCTCTCTCTCACCCTCTCACCTTTTTTCACTGCTTCTGTCATTTTCTGGCATCATTGACAGCTCATCAAGTGGAGCTCAACATGATCAGAAGACAGTTTGCAGCCCTGCACGCCGCTTTGCACAGACCCAGCTGCCGTGCAGCGTGCAAGCGAGGACCCAAGATTTGAAGAGACTGTTTAGACTACAACAATAATAACTGTCTTCCACGGTGGAGGATGAGACATTTCTGACAGAAATCTGCTCATTTTATTTTCACCAGAAATGTTTGCTTGCTTGTTTGTTTCCCATCCACAGGAAATAAAGAGGAAAAAACACATTGCTTTTCCTGGATTAAGCTTTGATTTGAGATAAGGCTTTATGAGACCTTGCTATTTCCATTTTTAATCACCCTTGGTGAACTCATTGGCTATAAATCTGAAATGACCTGAGATCATGTAAACACCACCAGCTCAAGCCTGCAGACCCAAGCCATCTTTATTGCCCTCACTCTGCTCCCTTGCAGGGGAAAGCACAGGAGCGGGAGGCTGGGCTCTCCCCGCCCAAGAAACAGCCACAGCTTGATGCTTAATTGGGAAGGAACTCAAGCAGCTGCTCCACCCCAGGTGCCGCACCCTGGGGTGGGATGAGTTTCCCCCAGGACCCCTGCCCAGTGCCTACCAAGCCCAGTTCTGCCCAGGTCCTGCCAGCAGGAGCAGGTAAGGGCATAGTGTGGCCCCGGCATCCTGCTGGGCGAAGCCGTGCAGTCCCTTGGCCTGATCTGGGAGGGAGCATGGAGCAGGGACCAGCAAAAAGACATTGCTCCTGAAGCACAAGCGGTATGGTAAAGCTGCCTTTTTATTGTTTTAAGTGTAAGCTTTTAAGCTCCTGCAAATTCATCAGGTGGCATTGGTGGTTAAGCTGTGTTAAACCCTGAAAGTGGTGTAAGTGTTTAAGCCACCTTAGCTGCTTAAAGGAATGTAAGCCTTTAATCCTGAAGTGTTTAAATCACCTTAAATCTTGGGAGTGAGGTGAAAGAATATGCTGCTTGGAAGGAGGCTGTGATCAGGGGCCCCTGAAACTAGGTAGGGATGCTGAAGTGAGCCCCAGTGAGCTGGCTGCTGTCTCCTGAGGTCCCACAGGACCGGAGGGGACCCCAGGTGTTTTCCTGCTTTCCTGGCCCCTGTGGAAGGAGGATGGGACTGGTGCAGGCTGCGTGTAATGACTGGATAGCCTGGGGCCAGCACAAGTCTTCCCCCAGAAAAATCAGAAAAAAATGTCTGCTGGGTGGTGGTGAAAATGAATCGGGTCTTTGGTGCTCTTGAGTTGTATCTGCTGCCTAAGGAGCATGCATGGTGTGTGCTCTTTACACTGAAGCCATGGTGCCACTTTTTCTCTGTCTGAAGCCTTGGTGTGAGCTCAGATCTGCATTGGTGCTTGCCTGTGTGGTAAAGAATGGGCAAGAAAGACTTGACTGAACGCAGGCAGCAAAAAATGCTATCAATTCGTTGATCTGTCCTTTGCATGTTTTTCTGAATCTACTGCTTTACCTGGCTGCATACGGTACACGGGGTCCTTTATATCTCTGGGTGCCCTATAGTTTGGCTTCCCACCAAGATGGGAGAGCAGGGAGGATGTGCACCCACGGAGGGCAGCCAAGCCCTAGCTAGCAAGAAGCACCCATATTTGCCAGGCACCTGGGTGCTGCTTTCCCTGCCAAGAGGTGTCTAGAGCCACCACGAGCTACTGCAGCTCACTGCTGGGGTAGCCTGGCCAAGCAGCTTGGTGAGATCCTGACCTCAGTGCCTCTGTAAGCTCAAATGTGGGCCTTTGGTTAGTAGTGTGTAGAGGAGTGGATAAACTGACTTTTCAGTTCATTCTCATCAACCCATGAAAGGGCAGTGGTGAGGACAGAACTGTCTTTCTCTCCATGGTAAAAATATATATATATATATCTGATGAAAATGTCTGCTTCCCTTTAAAAGTGGTCTCTAGCGTCCCACTATCAGATTATTATTATTACTTGAATCTCACAGTTGTGTTGGGGGGGCAGGGAAATAGGATTGCACAGGTTCTGACGGGAGGCAGGTCGGCAGCAGATCCCTGCTGCCTGTTTAGGTGGCTGATAAGGTGGAATTTAACATTTTCCAGATCTGGGACTGGGCAGCGGCCTTGTTTTCTGTTACCACAACATTTTAAAGGTCTGGTGTCAAAACCTGCTTGTGCCATGGATTCATCTTCCCCCTCAGGCCCTGTTCTGAGAGGAACCCTAAAACAATAAAAATAATAATAATCTAGCTTGTTTTGCTTCCCATGTGCAGCGCTCCCTGAAGAGGCAGCAGCCGATGCTTGGTGTA
Source organism: Oxyura jamaicensis (assembly GCF_011077185.1). Classification (NCBI taxonomy): domain Eukaryota; kingdom Metazoa; phylum Chordata; class Aves; order Anseriformes; family Anatidae; genus Oxyura; species Oxyura jamaicensis. The sequence continues at coordinate 51,368,680 of NC_048896.1, read as the reverse complement.
AGTGAGCAGCTTGCCCGCAGGGTGCTGGGCGTGTGCCCGAGGGGCACAGGTTGCTGTGCAGGGGGTTGTAGGGGGAAATAATATTTTGGAATATGAAAGAAGAACCTCGTGGTGGCGCTTGTGCACACCACGTAGTTTTTTCTTTGCCCGGTGACACCAGGCACCAATCTTCAGCATGCCGTGTTTCTGCCCGCTGCTCCTCTCCAGCACTGCCACGCTCGGGGACTGAAACTCTAGACCGCGTTTAATCAGGGTTTGATGTCACGAAGGGTAAGGATCAGGCTGAGGCTGATTGCTTTCAAATGGAAACAAAACCGAGTCACGGCAAGTTTCCTAGCATTTCTATCTTTATTTTAGTGGTCATTCCCTCAATAGTTTCCTCACGTTTATCTTAAAATCTTTGGGCAAGTTTTTCCAATTTGGAATGTTTTCCATAGGAACGTTAAAAAAAACAGGATTGGAATAATATTTGATAATGTTGCATGCTACTTTCCTCATCTTATATTAAATGGTAAATAAAGGTACTTGGATGCTGTACTACACACACACACACACGTATATAAATCTAGGTTTATTTGTATGCTAGTGCTTTAGCAAGTTATGATCGTTCAGATTTATCTGACATACATCTATATCTGGCTACAGTTTTTGTCATGGTGAGCATTTTTGCTCATGCAGAAGGTCTGTTTGTGATTACCGTTCATTTTATTATCTATCTAATCTAAGTGCTGGATGACAATTAAAGTAGCGGAGACCATGCCCTAGAGGACAACAATTGCATGGTACCTGGTGTTCCTAGTGTATTACATTTAAAAAGCTATAATGTAAATATCTTTCCTTTCATCCTCCTGTTATTTTTCCGTCCCCATCCTCCTGCAGCCTGGCAGTAGCTAGCACCTTTGGCAGACAGCAGGGCCCCACTGTGTGAGCCATACAGACAGAGACAGCATGTGTGCCAAAGGGTTTGGGCTCCAGGTAGGGGATGGGTGCAGCAGGAGGGAAGAAGGGAAAATCATCAATTCCTCATGGGAAGGGTGGCACGGGGCAGGAATACTGCCCTTATTGTCCCCAGCAGAGTTTTGCTGTTGTTGCCCATCACGAGGTGTCTAGCTCTAAATTGCACTCCCCAAATCAGGACTTAGGCAGGCTTCAGCCATCTGTGTCCTAGGCGGAGCAACTCCCCAGTAGGGAGGTGCGTGTCTCCATCCCCTGCCTGGAGAGCACACATGGGTGCTGGTGTGCGGGTGTTTTAGCACCAGACCCGTCTTCAAGCTCAGTGGTGAGTGCCAGGTATGGGCTGACTCTTACTGATCTTTGTCTGCCTCGTGGACATGTGTTAAGCTCTGGCATTGTTCCATGTGCTGGGGCTCTCGTAGTGCTGCAGGTGCCTGGGGGAGAAAGCCATCTCTCTGCCACAGAAAGCAGCTACAAATGAGTGTGGGAGTGAAGCAGGCATAGAAACTCATTTTCAGAACCGGTACTGGTTAGGGAAATGGTCAGGTTTGCAGTTAGTTTAATGGCCTCAAGGTTTGGACACACATTAGTTGTCCAGAGAAATATTTTTTAAATAATAACTTGTAATAAAACATTCTTAAACGAGTAAAATCCAGAGAGGCTGTTGCCCAAAGCTATGCTGTTTAAGAATATTATTAAACCCAATTTAAAATAAAGCAATGAAGCAATTAGATCAGTTGGACACCATGATGAAAACAACAAATTAGTCTGTGTTGAATTGTAGTTAAATTACGAAGTGATTTAAATCATCAATCCAGCAGCCACATACATCGGTAATTAAAGTATGTTTGCAGACTATAAAGTTGGTGTTTCCATATATTAATAAAAAAAAAATAAAATACAAGTGTTTGAGGCCAGTTCTGAAGAAGCTGACACAGGACCTGTTTGGGTGAAATGGCTCAAGATATCAGCAGTTTTCAGGAAGTTCAGAAGTGATTGAAAAATCAACAACAGTCACTTAGCAGGTAGGCACCAGCAAGGAATACATTCAGACTTTTGGTCATCATCTCCAATTTCTTCTTTCCTCTACTATTCTCCTTGCAAAGGGCAAATCTAGTTTCACCTTTCAGAACTTAATATAGAAAAGTAAACCTGAAGAAGCTTGTAGAAAAAGCCATCTGAAATGCATTTTAAACACACTCTTCTTCCCCACGTGTACCTTTTCTTTCTCAGTACATGCAGAGGCATACAGATAACTTAGGTAGAAGTAAGTTTTAGAACCACCTGGTACATTCATTTATTATTATCATTATTTATCTTTTAAATATATTTTACCTATTATTTTGTTTCTGTTGAGTTTATTCTTAGTTCTAAGTTGTCTGTGTGACTGATCCATATCTCATCTCCCCTCTGCCCAAATGCAGACTTAGAGTAGAGCATTGAGCCCTGATGACTGCCCAAATAGTTCATAAGCTAAAACACAAAGCACAGTGCCTGGGACCGTGGCTTGGATTTTCTGCCTGCAGAAGAGACCACTGTTCCACCCCAAAGCTTGTCCTGGCCTTGCAGAGGTAGAAATCCTACTCCTGGTCTGAGGGACACGTCTGAATGAGTTAGTGGGGCTGTTCACATGCAGCAATTGTGCAGCAAGGGAGGCATGAGGTAGATATTGGGGAAAAAGAAAAACCTTGCAAACACTGTGCTTCCTATCACTAAAACTAATGAGAGAGTGCCTCAGGAGAGTGTTGTGCCTCCATCAAGGAGATATGCAGGGGGACTTGTGCCAACCCTTTGCTATTCTGCAAACTGTTCCTGGCTGAGGATTGCTTACTCATTTGGAAGTGCTGGGCTGCTCAGTGTAAGTTTCCTTTGACGACCTGTGTGTTTCCCAAGTGCTTCTCGTAGACAAACGTGGTACAAGTGTTGTGCTTTTCTCCTACCTCATTATCTTAATTTCCTTCTTGAGAAATTGTAATATGCTAGAGCAGCAGCTTTGCTAGACAGAAATCTCATTTGCCAGTTTTTTTTTTTTTTTTTTTTTTTTTGAACCTTTATTCAGATGTTCATGTTTTTATGTGACATAAAAGTGCTGCAGGCTGAAATTTGACAGTGAATTAAAGCTAGCCAGAGGATCTGACCCTGGGATCCAAGTTGATGCTTGGTTTTCCGGTCTGGTTGAAACCGTGCTAGTTTTGAGGGAAGCTGTGACTTGCAGCCCATGTTCCCAAACAGTGTGTAGCTGGTTTGATTGAATGCCCCTAGGGAAAACTAAGATTTGTGTTTGGGCAAAAAAGTGAGAATGTAATTCTCTGGGTTACTTGTTTGATATATTTTTCCCCCATAAGGTTTCAGGGCAAACACGGTTTGTGTATTCCCTGTAAGTCGAGTTGCAGCAGAGAGTATATTAGGGTCAGGTTAGAATTAATGTTTACAGCTGTGAGCAAATGCTGAAATTGCGTTGTTTAGAGCAATTCTATAAACACTGAAAATACAGGTACCTTGGTTTACACACATGTATCCTTAGCTACTTAATAGTTACACATCTGGAGCTTGAAAATGTCCTCACTGGAAAAAGGTGAACAAAGCTGAAACAAATCTACATTAATTTGGTTTGGCACAAGCTGTGTTTAAAAAGATGCTTCAAATATCAGAATAAAACCATAAGAATGGTAATACTAGGTCAGGTCAGAGTTCCTCTTTAACCTGGATTTCTGCCATCTGTGCTTTGTTCTTTTTTTTCCTTTATTTCTCTAAGGGCAATATGCCTCTGTGGTCATTTGGGTTTCACCTGGCACTGTATTGCGTGGCATGCAGGGTGCCTGGTTAATAAAAGCAGCTGATTCTGGCGTTGGGCCACCAGCCAGTCTGAGTTAGGGCATCCTCTGTGGTGCAGACAGCCGCTGATCCTTCCTCCCAGCCCAGAGCACCAGTGCACACCAAGACCCTGCCTGCCCGGCACCCCCAGAGCGTTTTCTGACAGAAGTCCCTTTGCTGGCCGGGATGGCCCCAGACCCGAGGAGAGCTGTCCTTGGGACATCAGCCTTCCCGCTGCAGGGAAGGGCCAGCAATGCCCCCGAGCCTCCCCCCGGGTGGTGGAGGTGTCACGCACAGGGGATGCAGGCCCTGTTAGCCACGCTCCAGGCCCACATCCTGTCCTAATCATTCCCGGCGGCGGGGTCAGCGGCCTCGCCCCGCCGTTACATCGTCCCGCTGCCTGGCTTAATAGGGATGTTTCTCTTCTGCCTCCCTCAGAAAGGACCCACTGACAGTTCCCAGGAAACCTTTGTCCCCTCCTCGGCAGCTCTTGCCTGCCGGGGGCCTCAGCCCGGCGATTCCTCCCTCTGCTTTGTGTCACCAGCCAGGCCACGGGCGCTTTACAGCACCATTAACCTCCCCCGGCCCCCGAGCACGGGCAGGAAGGTTTGAAGCAGTTCACTTTGATTTTTGCATTATTTTATTTTTTTTTTCTCTCTCTCTCCCCCCTTCCTCCTCCTTTTACTATAGAAATATCGCCTTCCAGCCTTGGCTACTAAAAACTGGCGTGCTCCGACCCACATGGAAAAAGTGAGGAAGGGAATCTTAGGATGAGGCGTGGTATCGGGTAATGTTAGCCTTGGCTCGGCCGCTGCGCAGCGTGTGCTTCGGCCCCGAAGATTATCTCGTTGCGGTTCGCCTGAGGTGTAATTAGCCCGCTAAGTGATCTGGGAGACTCCAGGAATGTGTGAGATGTGCGTATCTGCATCTGGAGCTGCAGTTCCCACGTCTGGGCTGCCCAGGTTTGGGGGTTGAATCGCACTTCTATGTGGAGAGTGGGGAAGAGCCTAATTCAAACAGAAAATTGCTTTTGTTCTTTGGCCACATGCTATGCACGGAGAACATTTGACCGGTATTTGGTTGTGAGCTCCTCAGAATGGCTTTTGCACTGGAGCCGTGACACCCGGTGCACTTGTGCTGGTTATTTTAATATCCTTACTCATGCTCCGGGTGGGACGGGCAAGACCGAAAGGAATCCATTTAGCTCTTCAGACTGCGAAGCCAAAATAATTGGGCTTTAAAAAGTAATCTCATCGGACGTACTCATCTGTGCTCTTGAACTGTTTTGACAACAGATTTCCACCCTTTGCTATCTCCCAGGGTTCCAGCCACAACTGAACTCACTTCGGCTCGCCTGAAACCAGAGCGGGGCTGCACTACATATTTCATTAGGGGGAAGGCAAGGACTAGGTAAAAAAAAAAAAAAACAACAAAAAACTAGGAGAAATAAATATGCATTTTGGTGTTCAAAGCATTCTTTTTTTCCCTTGAAGTATTCCTTAGACCAATTATGTGAGAAATTCATTATATGCGAGGATTTTGTAATAGCAAAGTGAATTAGCTGTTTGCAGACCTGCTCCCCTCTGTAAATGGGAACATGCCATATGACAGTGGGCCAGATTTTACTGTTCTAGGCATCACTGATATAGCTGTTTATTCTCTGGGCCTGGAAAAGATCCAGCAGGATTTAGTTTTATGAGGTTTAATGTAAAGGTGTTGTATTTCATGAGATGAAATCATAACACAGTGGGTTTGCAAGAATTCTGAAAGATTATTTTTTCAGAGTGTTGGCAAGCACGATTCTCCTGTGAATTACGTGTCTAAAAGAGAAATATAGATCTTCTTTCATTGGGTTGAAATGATAACTAATCCTTAATCCTTCCTAGATGGCCTGTGTCATTAATGGCCGTGCACTTAAATGTGTGCAGGTAACAGCTTTAATTCTGTAATGCTGTGCAACGTGCAGCTGTGCCTATAGCCATAGGAGCTATCCACATATTTGAAACGCCTGCTGTTATTTTTGGGATGTGTTTCTGAATTCAGATTTTTTTGCTAGACCTCTTGAGTTTGTGAAGAAGGGAGAAAAGCATCTGGCATCTCTGACCTATTTATAGTTATGAAAGAGTTATTAATACTATTAACTGTATCTGCAATATGCCCATGAATACTTATATTGTGATCAATCAGAAGATTTTCCTTTGACGATGTGATTGTGGAGAATGACTATTGAACTGTTAATTGAGGTTTCCCTTCTTATGTTGCCTCATATATTAAGCAGATGAGATCTCACTGATTTAATGGTGGCAAATCCCAGCTACTTTTATCTGCTTTATAGCAGAGAATGCATATGCTCCCTCTTTAACATGCTTTGTTCTGGGAAAGTTGAAGGGTGGCTCCACGGGAGACACATGGCTGGAAAAAAATCTGGATTCTGTCTTCAACTTTGCTTAATTCAGTGTGATTTTGAAGAAATCACTGCATCTCTCTGTTTTGTTTTCTATTAAAGGGGCTTATGAAAATCTGCTTGCCCCAGAGGGGCATTGTTAGAGTCAATTCACTAATACCCATCCCCAAGGCCCTTTGAGTCTCCTGCAGTACTGAGCTCTGGAACTTACCTTATTATTTAGCCCAGCATGGGGGCACATTCAGCACTGTTATCAGTCTAGGCAAAGCTCTGTTTTGGCTGGACAAATGTTCACAGGTAAAACAAAAACCCTTAGCTGTGCTATTTTAGTACACTGTATATTCTGTCTGTGAGGGAAGTTTTCACCCTGCTGCTTACAAATCACTATTTTTAATCATACTTTAGCTTTTGTGTATGGACTATATATTTCATAAGGAAGGAGTGGATGCATCTCTCTACACAGGTCTGTTTTTAGGCTCTACTTCAGGAGCATTAACACCATAGCATATGTTTGATTCTGGGTAACTTGCTGCAATATCATGCTGTTGGTATCACAGATGGTGAGAAGAGGCAGTGCATCAGTTATTTCCTTGATACTCATCAGTTATGTTACCCTTTTGTTCAGACTTGACTTGGAGGTGATATAAACATGTAGCTGTGTGTTACTTTTTGGTTTAGATTTACATAAATCAAAAAAGAGACTGACTACTTGTGATAGAATGGCTGGGACACTAACAAGAAACAGCTTTTTCCCATCCATGGGCACCAGCTCAGGATCGACTTTTCAGGAGTTATTCTATTCTGTAGGTTGGCAGTTCATTGTAGGTGATACTGTTATGCCATTTTGTACTTAGAAGTGAATTCCTTTTGCGGAGGAGACTTACACGCTGCAGTCCTCATGTGGTGGCTGGGAGCTTAAGCTCAAAGTATCTTCAAACCAGGCATCCATAAATAAAGCACTGCTTTTGAAAGTATAAGTTAATATTCTATGTTGATTTCAGTACCGTATATTCTTAATTGTTGGGTGTCGTTTACAAGTTGCTAGTCCCAGAGACGGAGTGACCTGAAAGAAAGAAAATGGGCTTGACTATGCACAGATAAAGTATTCTTCTGTTATGTTCCATTTCTCTTGTACTGTGGTAAAAAACATCACACAAAAACACTTGTGGAACTGTTACGGGCTATAAGCGAGTAATAAGCTACTATGAAGTAAACAATATTTTTAACTATGACCCTCTGATCAACAAGAAGTAGCTGAGGCTCTCAGATGGCTGGAAGGAGCCTCACATGCACAAGCCCTGGTCCCTGTGGGAGACTTCAGCCACCCTGATGTCTGCTGGATGGTCAGCAAGGCCTCCTCTCTTTTTCGTGCCCTGCTTCTAAGGTTTTTTGTTTTGTTTGTTTTGATGATAATATAAAACCTGATGGAGGAGTTAGTGAGAGGAGATGCTCTGCTGGGCCTCATGCTTGCAGACAAGAAGATCTGTTTAAGGATGCGAAGGTCAGGGGCAGCTTTGGCTGCAATGACCCAGAGATTGAGGAGTTCAGAATCCTGAGGAGGTAACAAAGCAAATAGCAAGAACACAGTCCTGGGCTTCAGGAAAGAAGACTTTGGCTTGTTCAGGGCCTTTACTTGGAAGAACCCCGTGGGAGACAGTCCTAGAGAGAAGAGGGGTCCAGGAGAGCTGGTAATTTTTTTCAAGGATCACATTCTCTAAGCTCAAGAAAGGTTCATCCTGTTGAGTGGGATATCAAGCAAATGCTCAGTTCAGAAGCCGTCTGGATGTGGCCCTGGGCAACTGGTTCTAGGTGGTCCCACTTGATCAGGGGGTTGGACCAGGGGTCCCTCCCTCCCCACCTCAGCCATTCTGTGATTCTGTGCATTTTTAAGGCCACAAGGAGGATGGCTGTACGGGGCAGTTCCAGCCAGCAGTACCTTAGGAGAAACTGGTTCTCAGAAATCTAGAGTCACCATTCTTGAGCATTATAATTGACTGTGGTTTTTGAGGTTTTGGAGCACCATGAATACACAGACTTGTATTCTGAGAGCACATAAAGCATAGCACTGAGCATCCCCTGGTAAAAATAAAACAATCAAACACAAAAAAAGCCTGCCTGTCTCATAACAACAACATGACGAAACATGAAATGTTCTTTTTCCTTGAAATTCCAATTTTCTATGATTTATTTTGCCAGTCTGTAATCAGAAATAGCTGCTCCATCAGAGTAGGGAATTCAAATAGAGATGAGGTCAGAGTTCGACACAGAAGTGATGTATGAGCTGGAGTCAAGGAGGAATTCTGAGCTCCCAGAATAGAAAACATGCTGTAAATATTATATTTGCTTCAAGACAAGAGGAGTTGCAAATACTTCAAATTACGGGTTCTAGGGGAAAGTGAAAAGATGATTTCCAGAAGGTAGCCAATGTCAGAGCCATCATTTATCCCTAGTGGGCATCTAGAATAGCATGTTGAAGTGGTGTTTGATTAGGGTTTTCAATTTTCCATTGCCAGTACAAGAACAGAATTAGTAATGAAAATAAATTCAAATGAAAGGTGTTTTTTTTTTTTTTTTTTTTTTTTTTTTTCCTCCAGTGGGCCTAAGAGGAGAAATTGACTCTCAAAATACTGGGAGGACACAAACGTTTTCAGAAATTGGATTCCTCTCAAAAAATAAAAAAATAATAAAAAAATAACTTTTAAAGTATGGAAAAACACTGCAGTTTCGTCTACTCCGGGGATGAAATATATAGGGTTTCAGAGGAGATGAAGCCCCCTGGCTGTGCTGAATCCAGTCCTTCCCCTAACAAATCTTCAGGCCATTTGTTCATACTGCGCACTCCAGCCAAATCCCCCATCTCCCTGGGGTAATGGCACCCTTTGGACACAGTCTGCCATTGGTTAAGCGCTTTGCTGCGAGGAGCCCTTTTTTATTACACTGAATTGCTCAAGCTTTGCTGGAAAGCCAAGGTTTTGTCTGTGTGCATGTGCATGGATATATTTGCAATAATTCCTATGTTTAACTGTTCCCCTGTGTGTGTGAACGTATCAGTGTTTGCGTGTGCTCTGTGTGTGCATATACACGTCCTGATCGTATGCATGCACACAGAGGACAGGTAGAATGCAGAAGTTTTTTTCTTCCCATTTTACTCACCCAGAGAAGAAGAACGCTTATCTTGATCACAGTGCATCTCCACAATGGTTTCTCTTTTATTTAGGGGGGAAAAATATGTATTTGTGCAAAAGTGCAGAGACATCTGCCTATAAGCGGCATAACCAACTTTCCTACCAAGCACCCTCTGTCTCCTGCAGCAATCCCAGGCCCTGGAATTGCATGGTGAGGCAGGAAGGTGTGCTGGTATAGGAGGAAGCTTGCGTGAAATGTAGAGAACAGAGCTGTGTTACTGTTTACATATTTTTCCTTTTTTAATTTTTATTTTAAGACTTGTGTGTTTGTCTTTGCAATGATTCAAAGAAAATCAGGAGGTTAAATAAGTGGCATGTGTTCTTCTCCTGTAATTCATTAGTGTTTCCATTGCAAGAACATCCCATATTTTTGGAATCTATCTGTTCAGTTACTGTAAACCTGGGTTTCACCATAACAATTCTCCCTGCGTGAGCAGTACGAGTTGGAGTGATTGATGAGATCTCATCTTAACCATTCTCGTTCAGCCCAGGAAGAGCACAGTGCTGGGATAATTGGCCCATCATTTCAGAGCAGTGTGTAGGATGTCCGGCAGATAAAAGTCATTTGCATCTGATTATAATCTCTTACAGCAATACTTCTGCACTGACTGGAAGCTAGGTTTATATGGGAATGTCTGTGAATTCAAAATCAGGCTCCTTTATTTTAGCTGACACAGAAGGAAGGGGGAAGTTGCTATAGACAGTCTACTCCTTAGTTTGGAAATGTTATCTTGGATAGTTTCTGTGGAACAAGGGAGGAGCCATAGATACTTACTACTGAGCAGGAACCTTTATGCCCAAGGTTTAATACAGAAATCTTGTTGACTGTAGTTGCGTTAGGCAAATTGGAGCAGGTGCACTCAAGAAAATACTTAATTCCTAGTGTAATAGTCACATCAGAGAGAGAGTGGCCAAAACGTGGTGTTCTGGTTATACTCTGTGTAGATGATGAAGAGCCAGCCCTTTGTCATCACCTACACTTTCCTGGCTGTATTATGCAAAATGTATTATCTACAGTGTTACATAAAGAAGAGCTGCCAGTCTGCTGTGATCTCAGGCCTTCGGTAAGGCTGTCAGCTAGTCTGTTCCTGGTCATTCCTCCACAAACACCAGCTAAGAAAGCCCTGTCACTGAAAGAGGGTGTTAAAACTCTGTGTAGAAGTTTATGAGAGGTCTGCTTCTCTACTGCCCCAAAATTTACATGGTAACACAGGCTGCAGGTCCTCTGTGTAGTCTAGACACTATCTGTCACAGTAGAGGGTTGGGTGCTGAATTCCAATATGTGGTTGAAGTATTACAAAGGTAACCAGCTGATAGGTAAGTTGATGTGTGAAAATGCAATGGGAAGCA